>NC_089217.1:7149850-7749850 GCF_963930695.1 Labrus bergylta
CGCCTCCATGTGGAGACCAGAAGTCCCTTTAACTCAGGAAGGAGTCAGTCCTTGAGTCTGGCGCCTTAGACCGCTCGGCCATCCTGACTTACTTAAGTATTGAGGATTTTACAGTATCTGAAAAAGGGCATGGAAGGAAAAGTGTGAGCCAACATTGCTTCTTCAATATGCCTCCCAAAGACTCACATAACATTTATTATGATAATGTTTATTATTACATTCCATTAAACTATCCAAAAATAGAGAAACTTGTCTTTGCAGAGGCATGGAGATAGAAAAATAGCTTCCAATGTAAAACACCTCAATGACACTCGGAACATGACATCTTTTAACTTCCATTTTTCAATGCCTGACTCAATCTGTTATCTCTTAAAGTAAAAAAAAGGCAGAATCCCAATTCCTTGACGCCGTGAAAACATCTCTTTCCAAATGTTTGTCGTCACTCAAGGTAAAAAAAACCTGTGTCAGGAGTGGGATTTGAACCCACGCCTCCATGTGGAGACCAGAAGTCCCTTTAACTCAGGAAGGAGTCAACCCTTGAGTCTGGCGCCTTAGACTGCTCGGCCATCCTGACTGCTGTAAACCTGATGGGCTTAAACTGCCAATTCAAAGATATTTACAGCCCTGTTCCACCTCGTCTGCAGTGTAAGAGACTTCAAGTCTATTCGGCTGTTTTCCAGTTGACACAGAAATAGAAACACTATCTGATAAAGAAGAAGCTTAATGGTGGTAAACAGATACTCTTCAGGAAAAAGATGATGAGCGCAATGATGAGGTGTACTCATGTCGTTGGGTTATTGTGTTGCCGAGGTTCTCATGATGTGTTTTGTGACGGCTCTGTTTAAAACGTTTGTTGGTTATTTTGTTGTTGTTATAGTCGTCTTTTGTTTTTTAGCTGTTTTGATTCGTTCCTTTTTTGTAAATCAATGCACTTTGTAAACCCTTGTTTTTAAAGAGGCTATAAACGATGGTAGACACTACACAACGGCAGGATAACTTCACTTAAATGAACAAGTTAATGACAGATATTGGATGATGACTTTGATTAAGTTAATTTCTGTAGAATGGCGGTAGGAGGTAGGTTCATTCAAATGATTGGAAAGACACTGACAACAGTTCATTGTATTTTGTTAAACAGCAGAAGTGTTGTGTTGCGCAAAGGGGGCGATACCTGAGACCTGAAAGATAAAACAATCTCTGTCAGGAGTGGGATTTGAACCCACGCCTCCATGTGGAGACCAGAAGTCCCTTTAACTAAGGAAGGAGTCAGTCCTTGAGTCTGGCGCCTTAGACCACTCGGCCATCCTGACGATGAAAAAAACGGTCAATGAATGTATGATGTGAACTGATTTGACCTGTTTATGATTTTAAAGGATTATGTAACAGTAATTTGTCCTTTCTTGTTACAAAAGTAAAAGCAATAAGAACGTGTCTTACACTTAAACTATCAATCCTGATGTATAAAATATATTTCTGTATATTTCTGCCATCCTGACTGCTGAATTTCAAACATGACAGAATCCATGAGGACAGCACAGAACTCAGACGGTCCTTAATACATATGTTGTCATTTTTGCGTCATATATTTATTCACATTTGATTGGTGTTGACGAGATTTTCCCAAAGGATTTCTATCTCTCTATCTCGCTATCTATCCATCTATCTATCTATCTGATGGATGGACTGATGGCCTGCTGAGTAGACAGACAGGTGAAGGATGGATGGATGGAGGATGGAGGAGGGGGTTCGACGTCTTTGATCCTCCCTGCAGAAATAATCAACAAAGCCCTGAAGCAGGCCAGCTAGACCTAAATAAGTGTTTGTCGGCTCGGTGTGTGTGTGTGTGTGTGTGTGTGTGTGTGTGTGTGTGTGTGTGTGCGTGTGTGTGTGTGTGTGTGTGTGTGCGTGTGTGTGCGTGTGTGTGTGTGTGTAAGCGCACGCCGTAGGGTTTTCTGGCTGCATGCCAAGACCAGCTCCCATCAGGAGAGAGATCAAAGGCTCCCTCTCTCTCTTTTTCCCTCTATCTCTCTATCGAACTCGCTCGCTCATATTTCTCACACTCGTTCCTCCCCCTCATCTCTCCCTCTCCCTCTGTCTCTCTCTCTCTCTCCCTCTCACTCTGTCTCTCTCCTCTCTCTCTCTCTGTCTCTCTCCCTCTGTCTCTCTCACTCTGTCTCTCTCCTCTCTCTCTCTCCCTCTCTCTCTCTCACTCTGTCTCTCTCCTCTCTCTCTCCCTCTCACTCTGTCTCTCTCTCTCTCTGTCTCTCTCCCTCTCTCTCTCCCTCTCACTCTCTCCCTCTCTCTCTCCCTCTCTCTCCCTCTCTCTCTCTGTCTCTCTCCCTCTCTCTCCCTCTCTCTCTTTCTCTCTCCTCTCTCTCTCTCTCTGTCTCTCTCTCCCTCTCTCTCCTCTGTCTCTCTCTCTCACTCTGTCTCTCCCTCTCTCTGTCTCTCTCCCTCTCTCTCTCCCTCTCACTCTCTCCCTCTCTCTCTCCCTCTCTCTCCCTCTCTCTCCCTCTGTCTCTCTCCTCTGTCTCTCTCTCTCTGTCTCTCTCCCTCTCTTGAAAACACTCATTATTGCTGCACGTGATTTCTTCGACATTCTTGCACTTTTCTCTTTTCTTTTTACCAGAGGGCTGAGGTGAAAACCGTTTCCTATTCAAAACAGGAACAAGGAGAAGAAAATGATATAAAAAAAAAGAAAAAAGAAATGATTTAAAAAAAAAAGTAAAGGAGAAACTGCTGGTTGCATTAAACACATAACACAAACATACAGACACAAAAACTACCGACCAGTGCTTCAAAGCCCAGGCCAGGTGGTCATGGGAGCAATTGTTCTTGCAGGCGTGTGTGTGTGTGTGTGTCAGTCTGTGTGTGTGTGTGTCTTGTTGGTTCACTGTCTGGTCTCGCCATTATGCCCTAATTGAGACAATATCTATCGTCTCCTTATACAATTCTGTTTCAGTGGACTCTTTCCACAGTGTACTGCTGAAGGGTCCTCAAGCAGAAACATTTCTCAGAGTTGTTGTGGTTATTGCTTTGGTTTATTTCATCCTACATTTCCCAGAATGCTGTTCAATAGTGTCTCACTTGGTTTATATGACCGTTATATGTATTTATAATCTCCTAGCTTGTGTGGTGATAACCCTGATGACATCCTCATACTTGAAGCCGTTTACTTTGCATCCTATTTTTATTCTATTTGTAACTTTTTGTTGTGCTCAAAAACATCGAGACATAAACACCATGTGTTAATCTTCTTGGTCTTGATTAATGTTCTTGACACTAAGTTTGTTACTGGGAGTAAACTAAACTGGAGGGAGGGTCATGACATCAGTTTGGATTTTAGACACTGAACCGTTGAGATTAAGATAAACTGTTCATTGCTTTAAAGCATCAGATACAGAATACAAGTGTTGAATTGATAATGTTAACTGAAGACCCTGAAATCTTTCTTTAAAATGTACATTTACGTCTCACACTTAGACGGCATCTACTGCAACTAAATGCTCATTAAAAAAAATAAGAGCCTCATGTGAACGAAACAGCATCTCATAGGTGTTCTTTGCTTGGCGTTGTCATCATAGCTCTTGAACGCCCTCCTGGAAATTGTTCGCACTTTGTTCCGACTGTTCTGGGAATTGAGGCTCATTTGCACTTGGTGTATGTCTGTATTCTGCATAACAACATCGGCTAAATGTCTAAAAATGTAAATGTAATTGTGGAGATAATGTTACTTTCCTTTTGGGACTCACAGAACGCTGCACGATGTGAGGCGAGCACGTCGCTGTTTGTCATTAAGGCGACTCACGGGGGCTCGTACGCATGCAACAACTCAACTTTTTCTCTGCTTTATCTTTTTTTTTTTTTATCCATCCATCTTTTCCTGTCGACGGCAGCTTGTAGCGTGGTCATATTTTCTGTCTTTCTTTCTGTCATTCTTCTTATGCAAATAGGGCAACTTAATCCCATAACCCACAATCCCAATCAGGCCCCTTTTCCTTCTCTCCTTCTCTCCTCCTTTGTCCCATATTTCCTCTCAAACTCTGTCATTCACCCTTTCTTCTCCCTCCTTCCCTCATTCCTCTTTTCCCGTCCTCATCCCCATCACTCCCTTTTTATTTCGTTTTTTATCCCCCTTTTTCCTCTCTCCTCTCTCTCTTCTCCATCCCGCTCCTGCCGTGTTTTTCTCCCTCCCTCATGATGCGCACACACACACACACACACACACACACACACACACACACACACACACACACACACACACACACACACACACACACACACACACACACACACACACACACACACTCCAGCGGTAGTCATTCTACTTATAGCCTCGCCATAAATCAACCTGTCATTCTCCGTCATGCTCGCTGGATCTCACTGGGGCTTGTGGCAGACACACACACACACACACACACACACACACACACACACACACACACACACACACACACACACACACACACACACACACACACACACACACACACACACACACACTGCAAGGGATAGCGACGTGAGCCCACACATAAGCTCAAACCCAGGCACAGACACACAAACACTGACAAATATAAAGACTCAAACACACTCAAACAAATGCATAAAACACACACACACACACACACACACACACACAGTACGAGTGTGTAGCGCTAAAACGCACACCAGCTGCCGTGCAGAGACACTTCTTTGGCTCTCACACTCAAACTTCGCAAACTTAGATCATCCAAAGACAAGATCGATGGAGAGAAGGAAGGTGAATGATTTAGAGAAACAGAGATGTAGGCAGGGATAACAGGAGCATGCCCACCTGTCCCTTAAACACACACACATGAACACACACAGCAGCTGAAACAATGTCTGCAGCCTTCAGGGCCTCCAGGGCAAAAAGCTTTACCCTACAGGCCGCTGAAACTCACCACCACCACCTCCTCCTCCTCCTCCTCTTCCTCCTCCTCCTCCTCCTCCTGCTCTTCCTCCTCCTCTTCCTCCTCCTGCTCTTCTTCCTCCTCTTCCTCCTCCTCCTCTTCCTCCTGCTCTTCCTCCTCCTCTTCCTCCTCCTGCTCTTCTTCCTCCTCCTCCTGCTCCTCCTACTCCTCCTCCTCCTGCTCTTCCTCCTCCTCTTCCTCCTCCTGCTCTTCTTCCTCCTCCTCCTCCTCCTCTTCCTCCTCCTCCTCTTCCTCCTGCTCTTCCTCCTCCTCTTCCTCCTCCTGCTCTTCTTCCTCCTCCTCCTGCTCTTCCTACTCTTCCTCCTCCTCCTGCTCTTCCTCCTCCTCTTCCTCCTCCTGCTCTTCTTCCTCCTCCTCCTCCTCTTCCTTCTCCTGCTCTTCTTCCTCCTCCTCCTGCTCTTCCTCCTCCTCCTCCTGCTCTTCCTCCTCCTCCTGCTATTCCTCCTCCTCCTCCTCCTCTTCTTCCTCCTCCTCCTGCTCGTCCTACTCTTCCTCCTCCTCCTGCTCTTCCTCCTCCTGCTCCGCCTCCTCCTCTTCCTCCTGCTCTTCCTCCTCCTCCTCCTCCTCCTGCTCTTCTTCCTCCTCCTCCTCCTCCTGCTCTTCCTCCTCCTGCTCCTGCTCTTCCTCCTCCTCCTCCTGTTCTTCCTCCTCCTGTTCTTCCTCCTCCTCCTCCTCCTGCTCTTCTTCCTCCTCCTCCTCCTCCTGTTCTTCCTCCTCCTCCTCCTCCTGCTCTTCTTCCTCCTCCTCCTCCTCCTGCTCTTCCTCCTCCTCCTCCTGTTCTTCCTCCTCCTGCTCTTCCTCCTCCCCCTCCTCCTGCTCTTCTTCCTCCTCCTCCTCCTCCTGCTCTTCCTCCTCCTGCTCCTGCTCTTCCTCCTCCTCCTCCTCTTCCTCCTCCTCCTGTTCTTCCTCCTCCTGTTCTTCCTCCTCCTCTTCTTCCTCCTCCTCCTCCTGCTCTTCCTCTTCCTCCTCCTGCTCTTCCTCCTCCTCCTCCTCTTCCTCCTCCTCTTCTTCTTCCTCTTCCTCTTCCTCCTCCTCCTGTTCTGTCTTTACTTTCCTCCCTGCTCTGATCTGTCCTTAAATATTACAGCCATTGTTCAGGAGTGTAGAAAAAAAAGAATAATTTATAGATATTGAAACAGTTTGCTGGTAGTTTAAAAATCATTTTGGCATGTTGATCCAAGTAGTTAAATAATACATTTCTTCTTTCTTCTACTTCTAAAATCATGGAAAATTAATTTGAAAAGACTTGATTAAAACAGTACCTTAATTAAGCAATAACATTTGACATATTTTAGTTCTACTTCATAATATTAAGAAGAAAAAAATAAACAGCATATGAGAAATTGTTTCTCTCCACATTTGTCTCTTTTTGATTCAACTTTTCAGCTCTCAACCCTCTCCTCCTGTCTTTTTCTACCCGGATCAAGATTTCCTCTCCCCATGACCTCCTCCTGCTCATCCTCCTGCTTATCTTCCTCCTCTCCTTCTCCTTCTCCTCCTCTTCCTCCCCCCTCCTCCTCCTCTCTGCTTTCCATGACCAATGTGAGAGCCTCATGAAGACCCTCTGGAGTCAGAGGATTTCACGGAGCTTTGTGTTTGAGTGAGTTGGAAGACGGCACATGTGGCATACAAGGTCATGTAATCCTGCGGCCTCCAGATACTGTTATTGACACATTCACACACGTACCAGCACACACACACGCACACACACACACAGAGCACTCTTTGACCCACAGTGCCCTTGCACACACTGAATTGAGCATGAACACAGGCTCAGAAAAACATAGATGTCCTCGTACAACCCACAATGCCCCCAGTGTTATTGAGAATGTAAACAGTGACGCAGATACTTTCTGCTTCAAACTGGACTTTACTAAGTCTTTGTCTTCAAGAAGAGTGATATGCATAAGACCTTTTACTTACAGTCAATTAATTTGTTGTATCAGCCATACTGTCTCTTAGATAGAGTAGATAGAGTGCAGAGAAAATGAAGTACTGGCTGGAGATGCGTTCAGACGGGGACTTTTAAGATTTCAGATTAGCAGCAACCTCTGTTGTTGAAAAATGAAGCCAATTGTGACGTGCAAAATCCCGCAGTTTTGTCCACTTGAGGCCGGCTCTAAGAGCCCCAGAAGTCACATACACAACTCCTTCCAAAAATGCTCGTTTTTACAGCATGCTTACAGCCTGGTACAAAGAATGATATTGGTCGGATTATATTTGTCCTCATGGTAACAAACTGTACGGGTGTGAATTTTTAAAAACGCATTTGTTTTACTTTTACACGTTAGATTGATACCCAAATGTTCCAGACACTGCTAGACTTGTTTTTGCTTCTTGTGGGCATTCCAATGATTTTTCTGAGTTAAGAACTAGTTTTTGATAATAATGATTCCAAATGGCTGCAATACAAGAACAGAAACCAATGTTTCCTATCTACCTGGAAATGGTAACAAGTCGAGTTTGAGATGTACCGAGCTGTTGTTGAAAGTTAACATGTTGTTTCTAGAGATGTTATAAATCCATCTTCTCTTTCCCAGGGACTGAGTCTGATATCTAAAACTGAGTATTGCTTGATTTACTGAGAACCCCTCCTGATACAAGCAGCTTGATCATGAAAAAAAACAAATGCTGATGTTTTGCCTGCTGTGACTACCATTACACTCTCCAATAGCACCACCGCTGTTATTTTGTGAACTTTTCATTCTGATTTACCAAAAAATTAAATAATGAATTCAAACTGCACATTTGACACATTTTTAAATCTTTACTCCTTTAGCAAGAGCTAATTAGCTTTAGGGTCGTTGCATTTGGGCTTTGATGGGATCTATAAAAGCAAAAGCAGCACACACACACACACACACACACAGACTAAACTACACACAGACTAAACTACACACAGATATGGATTTCCAAGGTCGCATTTCACGCATTCAGTCTGTTTCTTATACAAGTCCTCCTCTCTGTCTCTGCGCTCCACTGCTCCTCCTCTGTATTCTCCTCCTCCTCTCTTTATCTCTGCTGCTGTCTTTCACACAAACACACACACACACACACACACACACACACAGGCTCTCCAGAGATGTGTCCACTGCTCTGACCTCTCTCTCTCTCCTGGGAGTGCTGGCTGTCTGCCCGGCTCTCTCTTTCTGCTTCACACTTTCTACTCTCTATCTCTTCTTCTGCTTCTTTTTTCTCTCTGTCTCTTTCTTTCTCTCTCTCTCTCTCTATCGATCTATCTATTCTCTAATCTTTTTTTGTCTCCCCCTCGCTCTTATCCTCTCCTCTGTTGCTCTTGCATCCTCTTATCTCTTCATCCTCTCTCCACTCGATTCCTCCCTCTCCGTACGCTCCTCTGCTTTTAACCCTTTCCTTCTCGACCCCCCCCCCCCCCTTTCCTTTCCTCCTACAACTCCTCCTTGTCTCCTTCCATCCTTTATTATTTCTTTCCAGGCTTCCTGGGTGTTGGCACGGCTGCAGGGTTGTGCCTTGGGCTCCTGCTGCCTCTCTCCGGGCACCGTGCCCACTGAGGGTGAAGCTCGAGGGGTTTGTGTGTGTGTGTGTGTGTGTGTGTGTGTGTGTGTGTGTGTGTGTGTGTGTGTGTTGTGTTATGAGATGGTGTAGGGAGGGGTCGCGAAAGAAAGGAAGAAAAAATAGGAAGAACAGGGAAGGGGAAGTATTGAAAGAAATGGGAGGGGGGTTGTTGACAGAGATGAAGAGAAAGAGACAGATTTTTGTTGAGTCACTTTTTGCTGGCTTCAGTGTGTGTGTGTGTGTGTGTGTGTGTGTGTGTGTGTGTGTGTGTGTGTGTGTGTGTGTGTGTGTGTGTGTGTGTGTGTGTGTGTGTGTGTGTGTGTGCGTTTGTGACTCAGCAAGAGTGTTTGCTTAACTTCTATTATAGTAAGCTTGGTGATGACAGGCAGAAATAACGATATTTGTTCTATTTTATATCTGTTCTTGTCCTGGTCTATATGGGTTATGGTTAGGCTGAAATTAATCATTTGAAATGTTGAGAGCCAAAGTTGCATGCATTACAGGCTTCTGTAATCCTTCTTTATATTCAGATTATTTTTGGGGGGCATAGGACAGCTGAAGATTCAGAGGAAACATGGGGCCCTGTGACCGTTGTGAGGACTACAGTCTCTGTTCAAGGGGCATCTGCACTACCAACTCACTCCTCCTACATCCAATGGTTCAGGAAATGATCTGCAGAGGATGAACATATTCCAAAAACCATATTAGAGCTCCATCAAATGTTAAACTAAAATGTCTGTCATATTCTCTTATTGCACAGGAAAGCCATGTATGCAGTAAATATCTATGCTTAAATTAAAATTTGCTTTATAGTTTTTTTCGCTTCCAATGCTTTGTTTTGAAGTCAAACCAGCTGTGCAAACCTGGGTGGATTCATTTTGGATCTCTATAAATAATAGAACAAAACATACTAAACCTGCTCTATGAAAAGTTTCACATGTGTCACTGATGTGTGTGTGGCTGTGTGGAAACTAATGCTGTCAGCAGTTTCCCAACACATGCACACGCACACACACACACACACACACACACACACACACACACACACACACACACACACACACACACACACACACACACACACACACACACACAACCCCCCTCCCATTTCTTTCAATACTTCCCCTTCCCTGTTCTTCCTATTTTTTCTTCCTTTCTTTCGCGACCCCTCCCTACACCATCTCATAACACAACACAACACACACACACACACACACACACACACACACACACACACACACACACACACACACACACACACACACACACACACACACACACACACACACACACACACACACACACACACACACACAGTGACAGGGGCAGCATCAGCACACCTGTACGCAGCTGCATTCAGATAGCAAGTTTTTCCCTGCTGGTCACTAATGGTGCAGCCCTGCTGGGAGGGGTGGAGCAAATGGCCCGACCCAACCAAGCATGATGGGAGAGGAGGGGGGGGGGGCGGGGTGTTAGTGGTAAGATGGAGAGAAAGTGATGGGATGGAGGTGGCTTGTTATATCAATTTGTTATCAGGAGCCAAAACAAAAACAGAGTTTAAAATAGAAAATTGAAGAGGGGAGAATTTTTGTTTGACTTTAAAATGTCAACTTTCACTCCTATCTCATCATCCTATTCCATCTTAAAAATGTTTTATCTCCTTAAGATTTCTAGATACATTATTGTTCTGGTATTTAATTCTCTCCCTTTATATACCTCCATCCTCTCCCCACCCCTCACTCATTCTTTCCCTCTTATCTCTCTCTCCCTCTCACTCGAGTGTTCACTGGTGAGTTTCAGTGATTTAGCGCCCTCTGTCTGTGTCCACATTTACTGCAGCAGCACAGCTCAAAACTTCAACCATTCTTAACTAGTGATAACCCTAACCCTAACTGACCTGTTTTATTATAAGTTAAAGACTTAGAAATAATGCCATCATGACATCCATGAAATATGAATCATAACATGAGCGTGTACTTAAAATGATACAAATGTTTGGAATGACATGGAAAATTATCTACATATATAAAAATTAAAAATAAACTCAATTGAGCCCGTCGTCCCCCAGGGGGGAAGTTGCATAATTTGCTTTTTTTCATGTACCTATGTGGAATAAATATTCAGATGTGTAAAATGTCCCTTACTGTAAGAACATAACGGCTCGTTCCTGTCCTTGGAAAAAAGACGTTTGACTAAATAATCTTAACTTGAGGTTCACTTACAAAAGGCACTGAAAGCCACTCTGAAAAAAAGCTGCAACCTTAGCGGAAAATATGTTTTTTTTCATGAAGTCATAAATCACATATTATGCAAAATGTTTTTTGGATGAAAAACCAAATACAATCAAACTGCTGCAAAAACGTACATGCATATGTAAAGAGTGATGATGACACCATGTCCTGCTGCTGCTGCTGCTGCTACCACACACAGTTTGTCCTTGCACTAATGCCAGGCAGACACATCTCTTTACATTTATTGAACATAACGAATAACACCAGCCTGATCTGGATTCAAGAAGCGTGCATGTTTAACAGATGATGCCGACGCAGGAGCTGCCAACCCTGATGTGAAATATCTGCTGCTGCACGTGTTAAAATATGCAGAGAGAAATGCAGGCGATACTCAAGTGTTTTTTTTTTGGTTTTTTAACCCTTTCTGTCCAAACATCAGCAGCGTGAGAGAGCTTTCCGAGCAGCTGCCCAGTGAAGCCACACTCTGATAGAAGCTTCTGACGGATTTGAGAGCATTGTTGATACAGTGCTCAGATTTTGAATCCCTGACTCAAACAGATTTTGTTTCTCTCCAAACATCCCGCGTTGATTCAAACATGAGCAGACAGAGAGATCAGCAGCTTTGTGATGAGGAGGTTGATTCGAGGCTCAGGGAGACGCTGAGTTCTGTCTGTTGCCGAGAGTGTAAAAACTCTCTTAAGACAAGAGTGTACTCGGATACTCAGCCTCTTCTTTATCCCTCCACCATGATTGAAGTGAGGTAAATGAAAACTCTGTCCACAGAAACTCACTCCAGAAGAAAACATCAGTATTAGACCATTTTACAAAACAATATTGACACCATGAGCTGTTCTATTCTGTCCTCTGAGTAACATAACAACATTCAAGTAAATTACAATATGACAATTCCATTCAGTAGACGTTTGTGCGACGTACATCTGAGAGCCTTTTTAAAAGTGATGATGTTTGACGCTCCATATTTGATCAGTTTGCTTTCATATCTGTCTTTTCTGGTTTTATCTGCCAATAGAACATTTATCATTTAATCATCAAAAGCAGAAAAGGAACAAGTACCTTTAATACCGTCTCAAAGAAGCATAGAGTTATAAAATGAGTTTATTCTTCAACTGGTTTTCTCTGAAATAAGACAATTTCATCCTCTCTATAATGCAGTGGTTTCCCTCCACACACACTGAATGAACTGCTGTCTTTACACTGTGTTAACGCTCGTCTGGCAGAATGAATATGCTCAGCAACATAAACACAACAACACAACCGGGCAGTCAGAGGGTTGGGTTAGTTATCCAGAGAGCCGCAGAAAGCTCATTTGGCAAAGGCTCATCTTCCTCCTTCAATGCAACACAGCTCCAGTCATTACTCTCTTTTTAATTAATCACTGCAGCCAATCGCAGATGTATCATTTTTAAAGAACTAAAAAAAAAAGAAAAGAAAATGTGTTTGCGTGAATCAATGTTGTCTGCCACCCAAGGCCACTGAGTAATGTTTTGTTGATTCATCTCACACACCTACACAAGAGACGAAGGACACGATAAAGGAGAGCGGGTGGTCAGATGGCAGAATAGAGGATTGAAAAATAAAGGATAGAAGAGTGTCATGATTGCAATCACAAACAAGAGATGTTGGGAATAGATTTAATTTGATGCTCTCTCTCTCTTCTGCTTTCTCACTCTCACTCTCACTCTCGCTCTGTGTGTGTGTGTGTGTGTGTGTGTGTTCGTGGTTTGTGTGTTGCTGCTTCAGAGATTGGAAACACACTGAGTAATTATCTAGAAAGAGCACCTGGGCACTGAGAATCTCATTATAAAATAACCAACCCTCTAAAACACCCATCGCATGGGGAGAGCAGAAGAGAGAAGAAAAAAAAAAACCAGAGGAACAGACAAAAAAAATGAAGAGAGAAAAAGAGAAACAAAAGAATCATAAACATCTATAACACTGAGAGCAATTCTAGTTGCTATTATCTTTGTGTTTATGATTCAATGCTGTGCATATCTCATGCAGTTTGACTCAAACATCCATCAAAGGGATTGTGAAGGAATCAACTCGTGTTTTTCTTTCCTACTTTTCTCATATCGGAGGTCTTTTGCTTGTAAAGTGTCCATAACATCTTGTCGAGCAAAATGGCAGCAGGACTGATCAAAAACCATGAGGCATAAAGGCATTGCCAGAAAATACAGTGTTTTTAACTGAATTTCCTTTGATGTCTTGCAGTTGCAGACAGTGATCAGTAGGAGGCAGCGTTTCCTCTCATCTGACTGACCCAAACATTTTCTCTGTCACTCTTTTATTACCTTTCCTTTTCCTGTCTCTTTCTTTCTCTGTCCCTGTTTTTCTCTCTCCACAGACACACAAGTGCGCACACACACACACACACACACACACACACACACACACACACACACACACACAATCTCACTATCACCTGTTTTTCTAAACTTGTTGTCTTTTGCAATGACCAAACTCACCCTGCACAAATGTTTGAGTCAGCAGGAACACAGATTGTGTGTGTGTGTGTGTGTGTGTGTGTGTGTGTGTGTGTGTGTGTGTGTGTGTGTGTGTGCGCGTGCTCATGCATGTGTGTGTGTGTGTGTGTGTGTGTGTGTGTGTGTGTGTGTGTGTGTGTGTGTGTGTGTGCGTGTGCGTGCGTTGAGAGGACCACCCTGCTGATTTAAACGGCCTCATTCATGGCTGTGTTTTGATTGGCTGACAGTGACAGGGTAAAATGATTTACAATGGGTCAACACAGCAGGAAGGCTGCAGGTCACAGAGTCAACACACATAGCCTGTCAGGTGATCTCAGATTAGGAAGTACAGGAAGTAAATTACTGTGAAATCACATCAAAGCACCTCTTACGATATATCAAAAAATCCTGACAACTACAGGTAGATGTTCATATCGTCCGTCTTAAATCAAATGCACTTCAAGGCTATTCAATGAGTGAATAATGAGTGTATTTCAATTCTCTCTTCTGATAACTGAGCTGACCCAAGAGTAAAGACAAAACAGATCCTAATCAAGCTGTCGGAAAGACCGGTGGATCTAGTTCGACCATGATTGGTGATAAAAGTAAAAACCACCTTTTCTTGTGACTGGCATAGAAGCCAAAGAAACTGGTGTGAATTAAATGTGAGATCAAAATCAAACTGAAGTTCTTTGTTGCCTCTCAGGAGAGTCTGCAGCTGAACTTGACTTTTGATATGAGCGCTCATATGCGAACATGAATCCTTACCTTCACAAATTTAAGAGGATGGACTGTGGAGATTCTAGTTCATGTTTGTGAATCCACAAAATGTGCATCTCAGAGAGCTGCAGATATGTCTCTCTTGCTCTGCCCTTCTAAAAATAAGCACCTTGACTATTTTTGACGTAGCCACTGTATGGCGGCACCAAGCTCCACTGTGCACTGGCGGAGGAACAGCAAAGAAAATCAACTTTTCTAAACTCAAACAGCCTGTGCAGTTACCTTTAAGAGGTAAAAGCAAGAAGAGTAAAAGTGATCAAATCACAAGATTGGAGTGAGGTAATGAAATCATGCTGACAAGCTGTCCCCCCCTCCCCCCCCTCTGAAATGGTCGGTGGTGTATAGAATCATTTGAAGAAATTTAAGCTGCTTGACAGATACAATTTTACACTCCTTTTTGGAATCCTGAGAAAAGGAACCTCAGTGATAGATCTTTTAGCATGGGGAGTGAAGAGACTTGACCAAGTAATGCAAAATCCTAAAGCCCTCTCAGTGCAGCGATGAAATCGGAGACAAATATTCTCCTACCACAGCCCGGCTAGCTCAGTCGGTAGAGCATGAGACTCTTAATCTCAGGGTCGTGGGTTCGAGCCCCACGTTGGGCGCTGGTATTTTAGACTGGATGCTCCGTCCACTGATTACAACACATTTAATCAATGGATTGATGAAGGGACACAAATACTTAGGAAAGCCATCTCAGTCAGTCCATGTTTGTCTATGTCCCATAAATCCATGAGGTCACTGGAGGATATTTCTCTGTTAATCAGCATCAACATGTGCTGTTTGAGAACTTAAGTAACCCACCATATACGACCTTTCATTAAAAGAGTTTTTACAGAGTTACATTATGATAGTCTCCTTTATAATCCTTGATGTGGAGGGTGAGGTAGTCCTCCCAGAAAAACAGCCCTAAAAACCCTTTAACCCTAAACTCATGAGTTAGTGCAGCCACAAAATTGGATCCATTTGTAACACAGGAACAGCCCGGCTAGCTCAGTCGGTAGAGCATGAGACTCTTAATCTCAGGGTCGTGGGTTCGAGCCCCACGTTGGGCGCTGTGGTTTTGGGCGGCACATGTCATCACTTTGCCTGGACTCCTATCAATCTGTACTGTCCATTCACAGTGTCAAACTGCAACATAATCCTCAGATACAAGATACATTTGGTATATAGGCTGAAATAAGTGTGCATTCTCTGTACCCTAGTTTGGCTTAGTTGGCGTAGCGGGTCGCCAACGTTCAGAGGTCACACTGGTCATAGTTCTGACTTCTACATATCAACTCCCACTCTCTCTCTCCACATGTTTTCTGTCTCTATCTATCTGTCCAAAGTAATGAAGGTAAATACAAATAATAATAATCTTTGGGAAGAAAACGATGCCTTCCTAGTACACTTGTTGTGTAATGTGAAGAAAGTTGTCTGAAATGTCAGTAAGGGTCACTGCAGCGATCTAATTGGATCCATCTCAATGCCAGTGTCATCCTGACTAGCTCAGTCAGTAGAGCATCAGACTCTAAATCTCAGGCTCATGGGAAGCGGCCCGATGTTGGGCCCTGGTGTTTTGAGAGAACTTGGGATAAGTCAGAATTATGAAATGTCCTTGGGGTTTTAACTAGATTGTTTGTCTACGCCTGAAAAGAAATGCCTCTCCCATTTCTAAACACGATGCAGTATCACTGCCCTGCTTGTGAATTGAGAATGACACAAATTCCTACACAAAAACCAGACAGACACAATTTATGTGACAGAAGGGCAACAATGACTTGATGTACGACAGGAACTAAACTGCAGATGTAGTTTATTTTGATGACATTTTGAAGGTCTCGCCCTGGACTGCAGAATAAAGCTCATAAACTCAACCCCAACTTTCTCTCTATGTTGTGTTGAAACATTTACAACTGAACCTCACTGCAAAAACACGGAGACTGTTTAAGAACAGAAACATTGGCGTGAATCAAAATCCCACAAATGTTTCTTTAAATTATCATTATTTGATAAGTTACATGCATGCTAGCAATGCAAAGCTTCATGTACTGAACTTCAGGAGACCAAAGGGAGGGGAAAAAAACACGAGGTAAAGAGAAGAAAAGGGGGCAAATGGAAGTGAGTGAGGAAGTCAAAAGAGAATGAAAAGAAAAGGTTGATTGTTGGGAGCATATGTTAAAAAAGATCCTTGTCCCCATCAGTTTGGGTTTGTGTTCATCTGTGGCTTACAGTGTGTGTGTGCTTTTGTGTGTACATTAGACTGCTTTTCAACCCGCTGCAGGTGTGCTGTTGATGGTTTTATCAGCGCTGGATCAGGGCTACTCGGAGGGCAGAAAAGGGAAGCACAAGAGGAAAAAAAAGGGGGATGAAGGAAAGACAGAAGGCTTATTGGAGAAGAGGAAAAGAAACTTTGATGAGATGGAAACAACACTGGAACGCTATTTTTCAAGGAAAACAATGTGATTCAACAAGTCAACACAAAAGCCTTCAAACACCAAAAAAATCAACTCCAAAAGATGAGATAAAGCTCATCTTAAAAATGAAATGATAACAGTCTGATACAGACTCGACACAAACTGAACAATATAGATTTTATTGCATGGCTGTTGTACTGTCGTTTCAGATAAGTGGATATAATAAATTGGCAACTAAGTGTATTAAGCAAAAACACATTCAGACAGTCAGGCAACACCTTCAATACAAATATGGAAGTAATGATAGTAATGTAGTATAAAAATATACAGATGACGCTGATAAAAGAAGAGAAATAACTGCAGTTGTTTTAAATATCCATACACATCTTGAATCATAGAACTCTAGAACTAGTAGTTTATATCTAACAGTTTCAGACGGACATCATTGACTTGGATTCGTGTGTTTCAAGTAAATTGAGTCAGTGTTCAGATGAAGTATATTTTGTGGTTCTTTGGTCTGTGACTCTGTCCCTCTAACCAGCCTGCCGGATTTATAAAACTGCTCCAGGATCCATAAAGCGCCCAATAAACCACTTTTACTATTAGTGTAGGACACTGCTAGCATTAAGCTTGTGACCGCTACCACTGACCATATACACACACACATACACACCACACACACACACACACACACACACACATGCTGACACAGAAACACACAAAGACATGCAGGGACAGTCACACACTTCCTGGTCTGGTCAAATACATTTTGATGGCTTCTGGAGTCAGGACCTCTGCCAAACTCTAACCCCATGTAACCCCACCCTGCAGCCCCGATGACATCACTGCATAGCCCCTAACCAGTGGCCCAGAAGGGCCTGAAACCCACACACATACACACATGCAGGCGACGAGATTGCGGAAAGCAAAGCCATTATAATGAACACCACAGGGTCACATTTTCAGTGCAGGAACACACACACATGCAGAGCACTTGACCATAATGACTACTGCACAGCCGCACTGTATTATAAACACACACATACACACACACACACACACACACACACACAACAGGGCAGCCTAAGTGCAGGCTGCTGCCCCTGAGTTAAGTTGTCAACTTGTGTTATAGTTTGTTTTCAAGAAACATTAAGGTGAATATGAGAAAGAAAGGCCGGAGGCTACAGTATTTAGAACTCAGTTTTGTTAACAGTGGAAGTAAGGCCATCATCTGCATATTGTCTACACTTTAGTTATGTTTAATCTATAAATACTTTTGGCAATCAGGGTGGTACAAGGTTGTTAATTTTATTTTCATGCCTACAAGACATCTTTAAAATCTCTCTAAATACAAGACTTAGAACATGACAAGCAAGCTCACTTTTAAGGTTGATGGACTTTAATAGAAACTCACACTGGTCTGCCTATCGCTCTGTTTTGCTTGAAAATGAAAAAGGCGTAATAAAAAGGTAGCACTGGTCTATTGAAGAACCAAGACCCAGAAAATATTGGGAGTTTGGGCTAAAAAGAAGACTTTAAAGCAGGAATTGTGGAGAAACCAGCAGGAGAAATGATGTTAACGAGGTGAGAACTGCCTCACTAGAGCCCACAGTCTTTATTAACCAAAATGAAATGACAATTTCAACAGATATTACCAAATAAATCCAAAACAAGTGCCTACATTTAAAGCAAAACATCAACTACCATGTTCAAGGGGATCAGAAAAAAATCGAAACTTAAAATCACGTTGGGCTTTTTCTCTGCCATGCACCAAAGACGAGACGGTTACAAAGGCAAACAGACACTCCACCAGGAGTGGACGTGTTAAACCAAGTGGCCCTATACTCTGTCTGGATGGAATTCTCAGGATTCAAGTTAGCCAATCAGACACCGGCATTTACAACGCTCCCTGTTCAACTTGAGAGCTGGAGAGGCCATCCTCTTCACACGGACCACCGTCTGTGAGTCCATGTTAAGTCATTAGGGCTCCCAGTGGGCTAAAATACACACTCACATAACACATCCTCTGTCAGAGACCCCCAGGCCTCCATGACTAACATGCAAATGTTCACATGATTATGACTCCTATTCTCACGGTGTTTATGCAGATTTTTCACTTAAGAGCTTTTTTTAAATGTGTTTTTGTTTTTTTAAGGCTAAACTACTCCCTTATTTTCAACTCCATTGTGTCTGAACATATGTAGCACACACTCGGACTTTACAACACACTCTTCAAGGACCTCAAGGGTCCATTGATGCTTGCAGACACCCCATCTTCTCAAATATCTAGCGTGGAAAAACACACACATACACACTTACCCCACTTTTCCCTAATTACAGAGCCCCCGAGGGACGAAACACTCAGGCAGCACTTCACTGTTTAGGTAAAGAAAAGGTCTCTCTCACCAGACAGACAAACAGACAGACAGAAACAGACAAAGGGCAAAGAAAAAAAGAAATGAGGAAATGTTCAGAATACAGATTTCATGACTGTTTCTTTTTTGTAAACTTTCGTTGCATTACTCTGGTATGATTTGACAATTTGGAGCTAAAGCTGGATTTTTAATGGGAGAAAAAAAATGTTTTGGATATGACAAGGGACAGAAGTTAAAGATAAACAAAAAAGAAAAGAAAAGTCCCAACCCAAACAGCGAGCGGGAGGACAGAGAAAGAGCAGAAGTTGACTTAGTGGACAGGCGGGGAGGAGGAAGAGAGATTATCGCTCTCTAATGGCTAACTTGTTGACAGCAACACTTTTCACCACCTCTATCTACACATCTAATGTTACTATCTGCCCTCCTCACTCACACACACACACACACACGCTTTATCTCCTCTTGCAGGGTTTATCAGCTCGGCTGTCAGTCTGCTCTACAGCTCAGGTGGGTTTCAGACTCTAAAATGCACAGAAAGTGCAAAGCAGAGACGTCACCGCCAGAGACGTCACCGCCAGAGACGACCGCAGCTTCCTGTCTGCACGACTCACATCATGTGTTGAAAATGAACCTTCAAAACACAACAAGATTCAAAAAGAGGAATCAAAAGTCTGATTGCACTTCTCTTAAAAAGTGTACATGCTAGTTCTCTGTGCCACACAGACATCTCGCTTTGCATTTAGGGAATGTACATTCCAGTCTTTTCCTTCTAAAGTTGAGCTACATTTCCTTTTTTTTTTTAACAGGCTTTTTTTTTGCTCTTCATCTCAGTGTCACTGCTCTGTGAAATTAATAAGACAAGTTAAAACATATTTATTTATGTTCTAGTGATTACATCGATCAATTCTTTGAAGTTATTACGAGTATTTGGGCTTAATGTGCATGTGGAACAAACCTTTTATAAATCTAGACAGATTCTAGCCCATGTTTATTGAGTCAATGGGTGTGTTTGTGGAATGCCCTGCGGTCAAATATATATGTAGTGCTTTAATAGTGTCTTTTGATCAGTGGATGTAAGAATACCAAAAAAGAGGATATGAACTGACCTCCACAAATACTTTACTTACATGAGTATAAGCCCACAATAAAGACACGTTAAGGTTGGCCAACAACAACACATTGTCTCAGGTTCTAACCTGCGCTCAACAGAAAAGTCTCACTTTTACCATCAAACAGGAGATATATGATGATAAGGTTAGACTTAAGCTTTCTTTTGTATTAGTACCATTGTGTACCATTAGTAACATTCCTTGAAGTTGTAACAGGAGCCGCTGTGATGCAAAGAAATGTCAGACATTGACTTCAAATAGCTTCTAGTAGAGCAGTGAGTCAATGCTTACAAAGTCTTTTCCAGAAATCTGATCAATTCGTTTATATTTAGCAACACTTAGATTCATCCTGTCAATAAAAAAAACATTTTGAATATCTTTGGGGGAAAAACAGACAAAACTAAAGTTTGCCAAAGAAGATTAGAGCATCTTAAATTCCCCTTCATGTTTCTACAGATGTCATCAGAAAACACATCTTTGAAATTACAAACTTACCACCATGAACCCTCTTCTTGTTTGGGAGTTCCATAGATTTGGAAGTTCCTGAAAAGTACTTTTCTATGACTATTACTGTTATTGGAATATAGGCTTTCTTCTCAGTGTCATCTAGACAATTGTGATAGGTCTACTTGTCAAATTCAAAGTGAAGTTCTGTATCATACTTCTTTGTGTCAGAGTGAAGTTATAGATGCTAGACTCAGCCTGTGGCCCAGATGAAGGCAAAGCAGCGACTTTCTCCACACTGAGAGAAACATTTGTGCAACTTTTCGACCAAAATAGTCCTGGTCTGCACCGCAGAGCGAGAGAGGCTGCCTTCATTTAGGTCGATGGGGTTGGCAGATCTCACACACACACACACACACACACACACACACACACACACACACACACACACACACAACTGTCATATGGGAGCCACAGTCATGAAATAATCCCATTCCGTAAGTAGACTGTGACAACGGAAACATTGTGGGGACAAAAAGTCTACAAGTTCAAATCATGAAGGAAAGTCAAGAAAAAAATCCACTTGATCAAGTTCAAACCAACTTTTCCTGATCCATCTAAACCAAACAAGTCCATAAAACGTTTCAAAGCAGCATGGGCAATCAACAGAACATTTTACAAACACCAACAATGTGGCTACAAGCTGTTAAAGGTTGTAATAAATGTGTGTAACTTCAAAAAGTGATGGGTAGTAAATCCCGCATCTAAAACGTCTTAAACATGTCTATAATCATGTTTAAAGATACACACATTACATGATTAATCGATTAATCAGTTGTAAGACAATTAGCCAAAAACTAATACCATGATAGACGAACTGTCAAGGAGTCACTTCTTTTTCAGATGTTGGAAATGAAAAGTGTCTGGATTGTGTGGTTGACATTTTTGGATTTGGAACATTTGGATTAAAAATTTAGGATTGATTGCGAAACAAAAAAAAGTCTACCATGCAGAATAATAGTTCACGAAATGAAGCGTTTGTGCTTTATTTACAGATTGCTCCATAGTGTGTATTTATGATGCATCGTCCTCCCTCTACTTTGTGATACTGTTTGGAAAACTTTTCTTGAAAGTATTCACAAAAGGAATTGAAGCACTTCTTACCTGTTTGGAGCTTGAATCTAGCTGAGCTCTTCAAGAAAAGTTTCTCCTCCCCACCATCTGACGCGCTCAAGTCCCAAAAAATGAGTCTCTCCTCCCGGCTGGGAAACTGCAGACCGGTCGTTGTTTCTATGGAAAAGGAGGGGGGGACCTCCAGGCAGATAGCAGACCAGCTTGTTCCAGAGATCTCACTGTATGACACAGGTACAAACTTCCTCCACTTCTCGATTAAACTTTACTGATCAAGCAACACGAAAAGCCCCGATATGAGTCCAAAAAGTCGATTAATGGGAGTGCATGGAGGTAAAAACTCCAAGGACCAGTCAGTGCCCAAAAATCTCCAAACTATTCATGTAGTAACGTAGAAACAAAGTCAGAGACCAGCGGTACGAGCTCCTTGTTTTGGACGCCTGTGTGCGCGGTGTCCTCGGCAACAGGTGTCAGAAATAAAGTGAGATTTCTTCATAGCCATCACAAGTTTCCTAAAGCTCTCTGGCTCATTACGCACGCAGTGAAAAGGAGGTAGTAGTAGCAGGGAGGGAGGGAGTTGGAAGATGCCTGCCAAAGTTTGAACGCGTCGAGAAACACGAGCGAAAAGTTTTAGCCACTGAGACTGACAGAGAGAGAGAGAGAGAGAGAGAGTAACAAAAGAGCTCCACAAGTTCAGTGTGTTTCTGTCTCTGAGCCGTGTGACGGGTCAGCTCTGCTCTGATGTGGAAAGTGCGCGCCTGCCCACAGCTGGAGAGAGAGAGAGAGAGAGAGAGAGAGAGAGAGAGAGAGAGAGAGAGAGAGGGAGTTGTTTCAGAGAAGAGAAAGGTGTTGCCCTTGACGGTTTACAGGGATTAATCGTGAGGTTTAAAAAAAAAAATTTTTTGTCAGGAGTGGGATTTGAACCCACGCCTCCATGTGGAGACCAGAAGTCCCTTTAACTCAGGAAGGAGTCAATCCTTGAGTCTGGCGCCTTAGACCGCTCGGCCATCCTGACTGATATTCATTGACAAGTTTGATGTATTTCGATTACATGCATTGAAAAAGTTTGGTTCTTCTTGAATTCATAATGGTTTAAAAAGACACGAAAGAAAAAGTGAATATAAAACCAGCAATGTGATAACTGTCAATCAACTCAAGCAATCTCACCTGAGCAGCTGCTTCAGTGTCAACAGTCACTTTACTTACCTGATTCTGTGCTGATTGTCATCTTCTGTATGGAGTTTTTTCAGGAAGCTCAGGACTCTCAGGAAGCAGTCGGTCTTTGAGTCTGGCACCTTGGACATCCTGACAAGTGACCAAAAGCAAAGTTTGAAAAAGGTTAATCGTTGGTTTTGACCTTTACAAACCCTGTTTGCGTGTTAGAGGCGCAGAAAACCCTCTGACCCTTGACAAGCCACTTTTGGTCACAGATCATATATGAAGGTATAATAGATGTCAGGAGTGGGATTTGAACCCACGCCTCCATGTGGAGACCAGAAGTCCCTTTAACTAAGGAAGGAGTCAGTCCTTGAGTCTGGCGCCTTAGACCACTCGGCCATCCTGACGATGAAAGATGGCTTAATGAATGTATGATGTGAACTGATTTGACCTGTTTATGATTTTAAAGGATTATGTAACAGTAATTTGTCCTTTCTTGTTACAAAAGTAAAAGCAATAAGAACTTGTCTTACACTTAAACTATGAATCTTTACATATAAAATATATTTCTGTAAAGATGTTGCCAGGAGTGGGATTTGAACCCACACCTCTATGTGGAGACCAGAAGTCCCTTTAACTCAGAAAGGTGTCAGTCCTTGAGTCTGGCACCTTAGACTGTGTGACCATACTGACTTTTAAGTGTCATGAAGTTTGTACAGTATCTGAAAAAGTGCATGGAAGGAAAAGTGTGAGCTTACATTGCTTCTTCAAAATGCCTCCCAAAGACTCACATAACTTATATAATTACGTTCCAATAAATTATCCAAAACTAGGCAAGTTTAACGAAACACAATCAGATAATAAAAAAACAGCTTTGCAGAGGCATGCAGATCGCAGTTATCCATGTAATACATCACAATGACACTCAGAACCTGACATCATTTTACATGTCTTCTTCCATTTTTCAACATCTGACTCAACCTTTAATTATCTCGTTATGTCCCTTCAACTTAGTCTGAAAACATCTCTTTGCAAAAGTTTGGTCATCACTCAAGGTAAAATCTGTCAGGAGTGGGATTTGAACACATGCCTCCATCTGGAGATCAGAAGTCCTTTTAACTCAGGAAGGAGTCAAACCCTGAGTCTAGCACCTTAGACTGCTCGACCATACTACCTTTCAAATCTTGTGAAGTTTTTACAGTATCTGAAAAAGTGCATGGAAGGAAAAGTGTGCGCCAACATTGCTTCTTCAATATGCCTCCCAAAGACACATGACTTAATCGATTTAATCTGTGAGATTGATATTTTGCATTCAAAATATAAGAACAAATGAGTTTAATTTTAAAAATCTGATTATTGACTTTAATACACCTCATCTGTACAGCAGCAGTTAGGGTAATAATTATGTTCAAATTTCCATCTTTCATCGTCAGGATGGCCGAGTGGTCTAAGGCGCCAGACTCAAGGACTGACTCCTTCCTGAGTTAAAGGGACTTCTGGTCTCCACATGGAGGCGTGGGTTCAAATCCCACTCCTGACATAGTCTTCACAGGAATATTTTATCCATAATGATGTATAATTTAGGTAAGACACATTCTTGTTGCTTGTACTTTTGTAACAAAAAAGGACAAATTACTTGGGTCACTTTTTTAAACAAATAAAAAATCAGTTCACATTAGATTCACTAACAACAATTAATTCTGTTGTGTAAAAACTTCATAAGATTGAAAAGTCAGGATGGCCAAGTGGTCTAAGGCTCCAGACTCAAGGACTGACTCCTTCTTGAGCTAAAGGGGCTTCTGGTCTCCACGTGGAGGCATGGGTTCAAATCCCACTCCTGACACAGCTTTTAGCAGCAGCGTTTGTTGTGTATATATAAATGTTACCTGACCTGTTTGTGCACTCTGAGTTAACTTCTGACTAACTCAGCTTCAGGTGTTCACAAATTCTATCTGTAAGCAAAATAGATTAAAAGGAACCTTTGAGAAAGGTTAATCATTAGAAGTGCAGAAAAACTCCCACCTTTGACAAGCAACTTTCAGTCATCGATAACATTTGGCAGGAGTGGGATTTGAACCCATGCCTCCATGTGGAGACCAGAAGTCTCTTAAACTCAGGAAGGTGTCAATCCTTGAGTCTGGCACTTTACACCACTCAGCCATCCTGACAAGTCACCAAAAGTAAAGTTTGTCAGGCTTGAGTTTACATTGACTGGTTGATGTAGTTTGCTATAATGACTTCAACGTTTTCACTATTCTATAAAATGAGAAAGAAAAGCAGGCATGATATCTGTTTGTCTGTGCTGTGTCAACAAGAATTTACTTTTCCATGTTCAAAGGTTCAACTCCACTAAACTTCAAACAAGCAGGTTAAAAGAATGTCAGGAGTGGGATTTGAACCCACGCCTCCATGTGGAGACCAGAAGTCCCTTTAACTCAGGAAGGAGTCAGTCCTTGAGTCTGGCGCCTTAGACCGCTCGGCCATCCTGACAGGGTGTGGTACAGAAACAGGATTACACTTCTGCTCAAATTGGTTGTTTTACAGTAAAGAATCCCATAAGTGACTTCTTTCCCGAGTCCTTTATGTCCTTGTCACTTGTTCAGACAAAGCAGCATGTGCGCATCGTTCTGTGGAGGCAATAATAGTCACAGGAGTGGACAGACGAGGGGATGAAAAGGAGATTAGGAAAAGTTCTTCAGTGTTGCTGGATGTTTGGACTGTCAGCGGGTAACAGCTTATTTTAGCAGCTCCACTCCTCTCACATTGTTTTTATTTCCTCTCCAAAGTTTTTCCTACTGCTCGCTGCCTCCTTCTGTCCCTTCCATCTCGCCAGCTCTCTCCATCTACTCCTCCCTCCCTCTCTCCCTCCCTCTTTCCTCCGGCGTACCACCTACAGTTCATTTACTCTACAAACCATTTATGAGAGAAAATAATGTCAAATCTATTTGCAAAATCTTAAAATCCAAAAGCAACAAGCAAAAACTTGATGACTTCAGACCACAACTGAAATAATCAGGCTTGAAAGATGTAATACAAACTGAGTGTGTTTCAAGTTTGTTTGTTTTGGTCTTGCCCTCTCTCTCTCTCTCTCTCCCACCCTTGCCTCCTCTCTGTTTTCTCTCCCTCTCTCCATCACCCTCTCCCTCTTTTTTCTTCTCACTCATGTGTGATGTGATGTGTGATGATTGAAACCACATCTACCCAAAGCCAAAGCGAGCCCTCCCCGCTTCCTCTGCAGTCACTCACTTTTTATTCCTCCTCCTGGTCCCTCCTGTGTCTCAGTGCTCCACTGTACAGTGCATATATACAGTATATATGGAAACGACTGCAAGTAGATCTATCTTTTACTGCACACGTGTTTAAACGCTATCTTAAGGACATCTGTGTTTTTGTGTGTGGTGAGCGCTCGATATCAGCACGATCTTATCCAACACTTATCTCTGCAAAGGAAGGTGTGTGTGTGTGTTTATGAGACAGAGGGATCCAAACGAGGAAACTTTAGCCTTCCATGAGGCCAATCAACACTTTTCAGGCTGAAAAGGAAATCTGGTCGTTTTTTTTAATGTGCTTTTTTTATTAGACACTTCTGGGTCTAAAGGGGCCAAAATTGTTTGTACCAAACGAGTACATTTCCTCTGGCAGCATCAATGAATCAGTCATGTTCATGCCACTTTCAGGCTTAAATATTTACTCAGAGTGTCTGACAAGAATACAGAAAGACCCCTTTGGAGATTGAGTTTAGGAATAATATGCTTTGTTTAAACCAGAAACAGCACTAGCTTGTCTTCAAATACACCAAACTACATTGACAAAAAATAATTGTTTCTCAATGCATTTCTGGGCTACAGTTGCCTCGATGTCATAGTCTTTTTAAGAGTGTGACATCTGTGTTTTAAATAAGAAGTTTGGACTCATCACAATATTTCTATGACACACAATCACAGAATAAAAGTGTAGCATGTTGAGGCAGCAGCAGACAATGGACCTCTGTGTTCTGCACTGTAAAAATGACTGGAGTCTGGTGCTCTTTTAAAACAGAAGATAAAAGGGCTGATTCTGATTTTCTTTTAAAAAGAAACATTTTACTCTTAAACAAAAAGGTTCTTTTCAGTTAGAATCATATGTTTAGTGTTTATTGACATTTTAAATCAGTTTTGAGCTTGTTAGTGGCAAAAAATTGACTTATAATGTTATAATTAAACCTCGTGTATTTGGCCTCAAGGAATACCTTTAAGCTATTTCAGCTTGTTTTGTGGCTGCTTGCTGGAGCGATCGACTACAGCTATTTCAAAACTTACTATATATATGTAATATATATCTCCTCCCATCTGGTGCTCACAGCCGGATAAAACAAACACAAGTGCAGTGTATGAAGCTCATATTATTTTCAAAGTGCACTGTTTTGGCATCTTCTATACAAAGACATTTATGTACTTTCCGTTTGGTGTGTAAATATATTCATTGTTATGAATGTAGTTCATGTCTGTCAGTGATTGCACATGTTGACAGAGGCATGTTTCAGAACATTGAAAACACAAACAAAAAGTGAAAAAAAGAAACAGATCATGGGAAGTGTACTAAAAGGAAACAAGATGTCATGTATATTTGGGCACATATTCAAGCTGTGAAGTAAAATTGGGCTTTCTGAAGTGTCCCATGATTTTTCATCATAATCCAGTTTCTTTCATGGTGATGTTCTGCAGTTAACAGTGGAATAAAATATCAGAGGGGTTGAGTACTGAGTGTTTCTGGTTTGTCACTTAAACAGTATTAAGCTTGGCTTAGTTCACAAGATTTGAGCATCTGAAGCAAATCAGAAGCAGAATTTAAATTCAATCCTGCAGCTAATGGATGTCTAGAATTCAGAATAAGATATATAGCTAGAAGAACTGTACTTCTTAGACTGCATTTTGAGTAAATATATACGACATATATTCTCGTCTTTGACACATTTGTAGTGTTCAAACATGTAGTTTGCATTCTTGCATGAAGGCTAAAGGGAAGTCTGATCTGTGTGAGTTATAGTACAGACAAGAAGATGAAATGATGTCTGGTGCACGGTGAGTTGTACCTCCACCTCCTCCTCCTCTATCTCCCTTCCCTCGCTCTCTTTCTCCATCACATAAATCAGGGAGTCGTACATGCGTATCTCTTCCTCCTCCTCCTCCTCCTCCTCCTCCGTCCATCTCTGCTGCCTCCCTCCACTGGCTTTTATTGGGACAGTAGATGGAGAAAGCAGAACACAAACCCAGGTAGCGACACAAAGCGTTGCCATATGGGATGTAAACACCCGGCACATATGCAGCCTTTACAGACTGCCGAGGAGCTGCTCCTCAGTGTGTCTGATGGATTTTTATTGTGTGAGAGAAACAGGAAGACCCTGACGGCCTGATGATGTTTTCACTGTGTTTGAAAATTCTTCACACAGGAGGTCAGGGATCAGGTCAGCGTCTGGGTTCAAGGTCAGTCCAGCTGGGTGGGTCTGTTAAACCAGATTTTACAGTTGAATGAGCCAACCAAGTTTTGAGATGAGCTGCTGACATATGCAGGATGTAAACTTCAGGAAAGTGTGTACAGTTGTTTTTTGTAAATGTTGCTCATGGTGAATTCATATTGGGTCTTTGTAAATAATATAACAAAGAGGACGGTCTGGACCTGCTCTTCTTTGCCAAGTGTATTGAGAGAACTTTTGTTAGGAATTTGCGCCACACAAATAAAAAAATTGATAGCATGATAATGCAAAAATCTTGGTAGGATATTTGGAAGCTCGGTCCAAAAGGCACCTGGATTTGGATAAAAAGGTCTTGAAGTGGTTTCACCTCTCCTCTGAAAGGCTTCCACGGGTCTCAAGGCGCCTTTCAGAGGAGAGCTGAAACGTCTTCAAGGCCTTAAACCAAGTCCAGGTGCCTTTTGGATCGAGCTTCAAATTACGATGACCTGGATGACTGAAAACCTACACAGATACTTCTTAGGAAAGTTAAGACACTGACAAGCTTTTTAACTACATATTCAGTATTCTGACTTCTGATACCGTGTTAAGACATTTGCTGCGAGTGTTATACTGGGAGTTGATTACTTTAATTACTTTCAGGACCACCATAATGTAGTACAACAGTGTGACTGAACAAGCCAAGTTGAACCTGTCTATAATAGTCTGACTTCAGCTCAGTGAATTGGAAACAATGAACTTTTGGATGAGTTGTTGGACATTTAAGGCAATATGAATGGCTTCACTAAGTGTGGTTGTGTGCGTCAGTGTGCGTCAGTCTGTGTGTGTGTGTGTGTGTGTGTGTGTGTGTGTGTGTGTGTGTGTGTGTGTGTGTGTGTGGGGTGGGGTGGGGGGGTTTGCGGGTAGGAACAGGATGAGGCCTCCGCTGTGGAATAATGTCATTATTGTGGGCGGATAGGAAAATAAACCACAAGTGACAAGATAAGAAGCACAGTTTAGTCTGCGTGTGCAAGAGGGAGATAAAGACGGGCAGGGTGAGGATGGAGGGGGTCAGGAAAAGTTTGGAAATGAAACAAAGGACATTTCAAGCTCTATAGTTTCTTTTTATCATTTAAACTCCAAAAAGGACAAAATAAGCTCATATCTAACAGACAAGTCGTGTGTGAAGTTGTTTGTGAGTGAGGATTTATCTTCTTGAGAAAAGCCAAATCCAGATCCCCCTAAAGTGAGACTGCGTGTACCTTACATGCATGCAGAGCGCTGAGTGGTCACAAGCAGCACATTTCTCCTCTGTAAAGGGTCTCACTTCAAACACGGACGCAGCTCTCCCCTGTCAAATATCTGACCTGAAATGACAGACAGAACTTCCCCCTTTTCACAATAAAATGAACAATTATGTCATATTTTATTCCATTCTCTTCATTCCCATTTTCAATGCACAACAAAGTGTTGAAGGCCATCACCATTCCCACCGTGACAAAACTGCATCAGCAAAAAACATAACATAATGAAATACTGGATTTTAAACACAAGCTCATACTGGGTGGAGTTTCATTCCAAATGAGAACCATTGAGATGTTCCAGGGATCATTTTCATGATCATTGAAACCTTTAAGCATCTGGAAACAGGTGACATTTGGTGAAAAAGGTAGAATGTTTTGGATTGAAACTCCTCATTTACACCCATGTGACTTATTTAAAACACAGTTAAAGTGCCTCTTCAGAGCGTCTCATGACAGGGTGGAATCAGATCTGGGTCTGCAGTTTGAAGTTTCATCTTTAGGCTTCGTCTCCATCCTGCACTTCTGTATGCAGGTTCATAACTCCCATCTCTGCTAAAAACATAAACACCGGAGGAGCTTTGATCTGAACCTGAAACAGCCTGACCCTGTAGTGCTCGGTGCCGTTAGCGGTTTAATTCATGCTAAAGCCGTCTGCACTGTTGGAAACATGCATCAGAGTGTCATTTCCACTGCGAACAACATAAGAGTCTGAGAATAACCCAGTGCATGTAGGTGCAATGTACGCTCCTTATAACAGTCCTCCTGTTAATGGACTGACTCTGTGGTTACTTTGAGTTTACACTAGAAATGCTGTTGACACATTATGCAACATAACAACCAATACATGACAATATTTGCAATTAAACAATATAAGTGTTATATATATATATATATATATATATATATTACCAAAGGCAAAAAAATATGTAGTTATAACTTTTATTCCCTCCCTCCCCCCAAAGAAAATTTGAATACAGAACAATCCGAAAGTTCAGATTCTTCCACATCAACTCAAACGGGATTGTCACAAAAAAACGGAAAGTGGGGGATAATCTGAACTCTAGTTTAAGCATGGACACATTTACTGAACATTTCCTGTTCTTCTTAGGTTAAAAACAAACACGAAACATCTACACTGGTGTGTTTTTCATAAAGGGAGTATTGCGATTTGTGCCTTTCATCAGTTAAGGGAAAAAAAAAGAAAAAAAAAAGGATGAGAAAGTTTCATGTTCCCCTGACGAGAGCTGTACAATTTACACAACGATGCCGAGATGACTGCTGAGAGAAACTGCAGGTCGGGAGGTTTCATCAGATATCAGACAGAAAACAGAAAAGAAACTTTAAAGTTAAAACGATAGCAGCAAATGATGTAAAGAATCAAAGGCAGCTGAAATAAACACACTTTTGTATCTGAACCAATCAAATCACAATGTGGTAACAGCGTGTAAGTCTGGCATCAGGAACTACCTGGTAAGATCAAAGTCACTTTCACTCTTTTTATACAGTTTGAAAATCTTTTTCCTCCATCAAATAAATGAATTCACGATGCGTCCAACTTCTGAGTGCCTGGGAGGAACCAAGATGGCCGACTGATTCCAAGAGATCTGCATGCCTACACAGCACTTTGAACTGAAAATATTAACAATATTTCCCAGTGTTGTTAATCTAAACGGTAGGGACCAATAACACAATTCTTTTTTAGTCGTGATGTTTTTTGTTTCAAATGAAATGAGTGCAGGTGGAAGAGAAAGTCTTAATCCTCATGTCCAACACACTGTGACACATCAGGACATCATGTTTATGTGTGTGTGTGCTTCCTAAGTTTGTGTGATGGAACTTTTTATTTTGTGTGTGTGTGTGTGCGTTTTAGTGTGTGTGTGTGTGTGTGTGCGTGTGCGTGTGGTTGTGTCAGCAGCTGTCCTCCAGAGCGTTCACGACTTGTTCCAAAATGTCAGGGCATCGGTCTGCGATCTGCTGCAGGACCTGGTTTGCGTACTCCTGGAGCTCCGCCCCCTCCCTCTCGCACAGTGCTAACTCTGCCTCCAACTGAGAGAGAGAGAGAGAGAGAGAGAGAGAGAGAGAGAGAGAGAGAGAGAGAGAGAAACAGAGAAAGAGATTTTCAACTTTAGTTTTCCTCGTGTACAGTTTTTTTGCAAAACTATTGCTAATCAAACTAGCACCCACCTATGGCTTTATTATAAATTACGTAAACATGAGTGTGGTCTCAAGCTTCTCATCCCACTTGTGAGATCAAAGCAAGTAACCACATTTATATGAAGACCCCGTCCTTTAAATCCAATAATCACATGTTGTTCCTTTCAAATGATAAAGAGAAGCAGGAGCTTCAAACAGGAACGATTAATGCACATTTGAGCAAAGCACACAAACAGAGGCACAAGTACCACATGCTTGTTGATGTAGAGGCATGTTAAGGTGACACACACACACACACACACGCACATACACACACAAACACACACAAACACACACGCGCACCACCGATGCATATCAGACTAATCTGAAAACACTGCAGTGTAGTTCTTTCTGCCCGTACAGAGTGGAAAGTTTCTGTGAGAGAGCGCTGATGTTATTTTCTTTGGCTGCAGTCGAGCTGAGCCGTCAAACCTAACTGACTTAATGACCAATACATCTGTATCAATAAGAGCTGTGCTCAAACAGTCATGTAACACAAGCCTGTGTGTGTGTGTGTGTGTGTGTGTGTGTGTGTGTGTGTGTACGTGTGGGTGTGTTGAGTCCCGGGTCAGATATGGCAAAACATTTCCTTGTTAAGTCTTAACCTCTTCTCTCCGCTCTCATCTCTCAGCCAGCGAACATCAGAGCCATTACATATTACAGAGTCTGTATTCATGTGTAGAACTGCAGTGAGGTATAACACTGTTAATGATCAAGGAAATCTGCCCAATAAATCACTCAGATGCAGCCCCTAATCCCCTGAATCCATATATAATGTTGTTATAATTCTCTTACAATCTGAACTCTGAATAAAGAATCGTTTTTTTGGCCAGTTTTAAAGAATTAACCTGCCGATGTTTTAGGACTACGTAATGTTAGATGAAGATTACTTGGATTCTTGGGTATTTGTTACACAACACCTGTGTTTCAACCTGTGTGTGGATGATTACCAGGCAAGCCGTTTCTTATCAAAGATGTTAGAACGGTGCATTCTGGGAAATGTAAGAGCTTGGGACATATATTAAAAATAGTCAGGATATCACGGATGGGCTGCATCAATTTTGACTTTTCTTAAAAAAGAAAAAGAAAAGCTTCCTGAATATAACCCCAATTTAAGGGAGAGTAAAACTGAATTGAGGAAGATTTCTTTAAATGTACATGTTTGTTTATACATATTTATTTGGTAATATTGAGACCATCATGTTAATAAAACCTTCTGGAATTTTGTCTTGACATTTTCTTAAAATGAAAGTTATCAATGTGTTAAATTAAACAGACGTGTGTTGTATGCAATCGATCAAAAAGCCTGTATGTTTAAGATAAAAGAAAAAGCTGAGGAGAGGAGACAGGAGACACACACATATTTTGACAACATTCCCACGCGTCACTTTATGTGTGTTTGCAGGTAATTCAACTTAACGACTTTACATTTCAGCCACAATCCCCCAGAAAAACACCGCAGTAAAGATAAGACGGTAAGACGATAAATAGTTTAGTGTGTTTCTCTGCTCTTCTGCCTCTGACTCACACAGCCTTGACCTAGACGAGAGGGGTTTAAAACCAAAGACTAATACAGCCTATACCTACAATGAGAGCATGGGAAATACAACTAGGAGAGATAATGTGTTTAAATCAGGTTAAGGAACATTCTGCATATTACACCACTTCAATGTTACAGTGTAGTCTGTTTTATAAAAGGGATAAGGGGGAATGGATTTTATCTGACTTGTCTCAATCATTGTTTCAAATGAAATAAATCAAACTCTTCTTTATGTCTTCCTCTTTAAAACATACTTTACCGATCCAAAACAAAAATATAGGTAGTAAAATCGGTTTTGGAAATAGTCCTTCAAAATAAGACGGCAGTAATGTATTTATTTGTGTAGAAAATAAACATAAACGAAGAGTAAAGAAAATCTGAGTTCTTCTTATTTTATTCTAATCATGCACCCTGCAATCCATTGGATTTACTATGTGGCCCTTTAAATATGTCCATACCTGTAGATTTACAACCTCTGCTTCAAACCAACTTCTTCTGAGTAGAACTGAAGCTGGTTCATATCTTAAATTGCATGTGTAAGAACTTGTGCTGCAGTCAGTGACTGGACCACAAAGTAATCGGCAAAATCTCCCTTCAAAGATTTTTCATGTGATGTGGTTAAACCGAGAACATTTTGAAAAGCTGACTCGCTGTTTGATGTAATTCACCACATCCTTAAATCACTACAATGAACCCGGTAAGAAACCCGAGGAAGTAATCAGAATTGAATCCTCTGCAGGGGAAAGAAAAGTCCCCATGTATCGATTGTAAGAGTGTCTGTGTGTTAGGAGCTGCTTTTGTTTGTGTTTGATACCCTTGTTTAGACGTTTGACATGGCAGGTTATGTGTGAGGCTAAAGTGTATGTTGCATTGCAAGCTTATGTTATGAATTAGTGGGTGCAGAGGGGATGGATGGAAGCAGAGACAGAGAAGTAAAAAAAAAAATGTGTGTGTCTTCGTGGGCATGTGAGGGTTTGTTAAAGATGATTTTTACTGCAGCCATTAAAGCTCCATTATCGTGATGGATCATTATCTGCCTTATCAGGGGGCCTAGATATACACACACACACACACACACACACACACACACACACACACACACACACACACACACACACACACACACACACACACACACACACACACACACACACACACACACACACACACACACACACACACACACACACACACACACACACACGTTATCAGCTTAGATTGAGGTGAGGGTATGGTGCATCTGTGCATGTGTGATGTGTACACTGACCCCTTGACACACATTGCAGGGCTTGAACCTCTTTGCAGAGGAATGCTAATGTTTTCTAAAGGAACCATAACTCAGCAGAGAGAGATAGAGGCGCACAGATTAACACTGTGTCTGTAACTGCAGTGCATATGTCTCTCTGCTGCAGACACACATCTTACACGGTTACATGATTTACATTTTTCATTCATGTGCCTGAGGTCAGAGGTGTGCTTTTATTAAAGAGCTGTCGCTGTCCCCTCTTATCTGCATTTTAAATCAATCAAAAATTATATTTTCCAATTTATGAAATCCAGTCCCATGCCTCCATGATAATGGCTTCTTACACAGAGGGCCCACTGACTCACTTCACCCAAAAGAATTGCACCATGTGCTGCACAATTAATGTAGTAACTTTTAGATTCTTCTGCTGTTCAACATGAAAAAATGTTGTTTAGGAAACATGTACTAATTGCTAATAGAGCGTATTAAAGGGAGCCAAAAATAACAAGAATAAGCAAATATAAATGGCATCAGGCACTTTCCCATTGAATAAAACAATCAATCAACAAATCAAGAAAACAATCTTTCACCTTCTAGATCTCTGTGGGAATAACATCAGTGTTTTACAACGTATATGATTGATATAAAGCTTTAAGTCCGATACTAAGAAATGCAGATGCAATTTTTTATTTTATTTTTTAAAAGTAGGAGGCCCATTCTCCATCATTTTGATTTGCAAAAAGAAATGTTTTATCCAAATAAAACCAGCCCAGTGCATTGAATATTAATGTGAAATTGAAAGATATCATTAGCTTGTTGGCCAATTAATATTCTATATAATCATCCAGCAATCCCATAACTGCCTGAGCATTTTACTGACTGGAAAAAAAAGCCTATAAGTAAAAGAGGTGTATATAGAGGAATATAAACTCTGAGGTGAGAAGGTCAACTGTGTCTGAAATCTTTTGAGAGCAAGTCAAGTTTAAACGTAGACAGAAGGGAGACATGTGAGAAAGAGACGGTGAGGGTCAGGACGCAGAGGCAGTCAGGAGGGCAGAGTGTGTAAATGCTCCTGAGCTGTGGTATAGAAACACTATTAAGAGTAAGAGCAAAGGGATAAAGTATAACAGTCCTGTATTGACTATTATAATCCCTGTCTCTCTGTCTGACTCTTTCAAAAACCTTAAGAGTCCATACAGGCTTACAGCGTGTGCAGACTGCTTTGTATATTGGCTTCCTGCAATGAGCCGAGCCCAAAGGCGCCGAGCTGTGTGACAAAATGTGTGTGTGTGTGTGTGTGTGTGTGTGTTGTAGTCTGGTGCAGTTGTAGTCCAGACAGCTGAGCTAACGAGCTGCAGAGGGAATAGAGCTGGAGGACTTGTACCAAAAACTGCTCCTTCAGGAGTGCAAATACTGCACTCCTTGAAGAGAAATACACCAAAATGGTTCAACATCACTCGATTATTTCCTTTTAAGTGGCTATTTAATCAGCCAAATAGGCTGCAGGAACATATTCACATTAAAAGGCTTGGCCCCTGGGAGGACGAGACCGAGAAATACATGCAGCTTCAAATCAAGAGGCCTCTCCTCAAAAGACTACAACTCCATGACAAACTTTTTGTTAAGGATGTGGAACTTAAATCTATTAGTTTAATTCTCCTAACGTTCCCCTTAGTGGATACTAATGTACTTTGAGCTACAAACAGAGGTGGAGTTGCTAGTGTGAGTAACTATAGTGGAATACCTTCACGGGGGCTTATAAAGCATATAAAAAAACATAAACTGCTCCTTTAGGAGTAACTATACACGGCAGGACTTACAGCACTAATGGCTGCAGAAATAAACAGCAGAAACAGACGCCAGCATTGACTGTGTATAGGTGTAACCTCCCAGCAGGCCAGTTTGAAAAAATAAAATAAAAAATAGAAGTAATTTGGTTCAATCTGATTCACAGTGTGAAGATTGTATACAAGATTTTGTAGTAGTGGTTTGTTTACTCGGAAAGGTGATGACGCTTTGGATAGAGCACAAATCAGAATTGAATGTAGAGAAGCAGAAGAAACAAAAAAAACAGAGAGAGACTTATTATCAGCTACTTAGATTAAACTAAAGTGACAAGTAGAGAGGATCCAAAAGAATTCCCTGAAGCATTGCAATTTTATTTTTTAAACAGACTGAAATTCTACAATCTTATTATTCATCGAACTATGCTTAAGTTAGCAAAGTAACAAATTATTTTGACCTAATCAAAACTAAGAAAAGTCTGCGCCCAATGCTGAAATGTGAGCACAAAAGGGAAATACTGGACTATGAAGTACACTTACAGAAAAGTGTTGAACCTGCTCAGAGAAAGAGAGATATTCATGCATCTCTTCCTCGTATGTGTTGCTCAGCATTTATTTAGCGTGCACATAATTGGAAAAAGTATTCAGAACTACAACTCTGAAAACAGGAGAACGTTGTGGTGTAAGACTAACGAGCTTGATGTAATATTTTGCAGAAACACGGCGAATGAAAAGAGAAGTTTGGGTTGATGGGTAATGTCTTAAAGCTTGTGCACACATCAAAGTCAGAAGAAAAACATCCGAGGTGCGTGTGACTACACTCTGTGTTAGTATGTTAGCTTGAGATGAGGCAGGTGTGCTGGAGTCTGAGCAGAGCTCTGCAAGCCGTATCCTTTCCAGTAACCAAGACTCCTACAAAGAGCTCGGCCACACTGTCCGTGCCAGATCAAGGTCTCTGTTCAGTCAGTTTTTTTTTTTCATTTCCAGACACTCTAATTAGAATTTGCTTGTTTTGAATTTAGCTCAAATGAATCCTGTTTTTCCTCTCCTTACTCCTCGGTTCCTGACCTGAACATTTTCCCTTTAATGTTGTTCATGTTTAAAAACAGGGAAAACAGAAAACATTTAATGTGTATGCTTTAGGCATCTATATCTACTTCTTCTGTTATATAATTCCTCATTCATGATGAATCACATATTATCAACGGTAGACTGTAAAGCTACCTCCTTATATAATATTATTATAACTTACATATTTCATGAATTTATGAGAAAGAGACTAAATGCAAAAGTTTTGCATAACATAGCAATTATATAACCTATGAATAATGAATGTGCTTAGAGGTAAGAAAGCCATAATCTCTAATGTAAACATTTAAAATACATATTTAATCACATTGGAGAGGTTAAATAAAGAGTTGTAAAAAACGCAGATCAAACAAAGAAAGACGACTAACTTACAGTATATCCAGTGAACAAAGTCAGCGCTTGTCTTCTTTTCTTTTATCACTGAACTCCACTTTTAATTTGTCTATCCTGCTCACTTTCTCTGATTCTTGTGCTTCACAGAAACCTCAACACAAAAAAACATGAAAAGGTTTTTTTTTTAATGCAACATGTTTGAACATTCAAACGTCTCAAATCAATCCATTCATAGACGTTTGCTCGTGTTTTGTAAAACACACAATGATTCTTCAGCAATGATAAAATAACTTCCTCCAGCAAAGCCGTGGGGTAGTAAAGGGAACTGAGCTTAAAAATAAAACATCTGCATGAGAAATACATGAAGTTGGATTTCGACAAAGGCTGCCATTGTTAACTCATGACTTCAAATAGAGACAAGAGAAGCGTCAAAGTGTGGTCGAGCAAGTTTCTGTGTGATGATTCACGTTCTTGGCCTTCACCATGCTGTCACCTATAGTCCTGCAGACAACAGAGGAGAGGACGATAGAAGATGGGAAAGAGAGGCGGAGATAGAAGTAGAAGAAACAGATTGACTAAGAGTGAGTGATGACAGCAAAGGAGAGAAGGAGTGTGAGACGTGGCTAAGTCAGAAAGATTTACAAGAGGAGAGGAAAAGGAGACAGAGTGGGAAAGAAGATGGGGGTGGGGGGGGGGGGGGGGGGGTGATAACCAGAGACAGAAGGAAAGATTGAGGAAGAGGGACAGCAAAGAAGACAGAAGAGTCATGTAAAAAAGGTTGACTGTTAAAGCCATTAAGCCTGACTTCAATAAATCTGCATTAAACTCCAGCAGTTAGTCTGTAATGACCAGTGAAGGTCTCTGTGTGTGTGTGTGTGTGTGTGTGTGTGTGTGTGTGTGTGTGTGTGTGTGTGTGTGTGTGTGTGTGTGTGTGTGTGTGTGTGTGTGTGTGTGTGTGTGTGTGTGTGTGTGTGTGTGTGTGTGTGTGTGTGTGTGTGTGTGGGGGGGGGGGGGGGGGCTGTGAAATAGGCACCGATGGTTGTACGTGTGCGTCTGACTGTCTCTCCTTTTGTCTGTGTTGAAGTGTGTGTGTGTTTCTAATGGTCGTTGAGGACCTCTGCGTCGTATTAAGAGAGAAAACAATCATCCTTGGAGCAGGAAGCAGAGCTGCCTAATGAAAGCCTAGAGAGACCCCAGACCACAGCGCCGAACAAATGGATGGCTCTGAGTCTCCCCCAAACCCCTCTACTCCACCTCCTCCACCCTCGGCCTCCACTCTAGAGCACTCTGTTCTGCTGTTTCATTTGCACACAGACAAAAAAACAGTCTTTATTTTTGCATTGCGAACATTTCCGAGGGGTTCTGAGTCAAACGTCCGTGCAAGTTATCTGAAATTCTTCACCTATACCGGAGACAAAAACCTTCCAATTCAGAGGCTTTTTATGTAATAATTCAAGAAAAAGAAGCCATGCCCGGCCTACCATGCACTGTGATTTACTCATCTTTGGAGGTCCTTTTCTTTCAAATCAATCAAAGTTTGCTCCATGCAGATTGTTCACCCGAGCTTTAAAATATATGGGAATATTAGCTACACTTGCAGATATCTGTTTATAGAGATAGAAATAACAGTCACCGGATCACCACTGATGGGAGTCAGGATGTCATTACAGGAGGATGGGTGCCACCTGCTTTTGCTTTCCATATGGACTTTTTTTTCCTGCAGACACAGAAGCCTGAAGCTGATGCGTGATTGGTCAATACAACTCAGACTACAAACATACCACATAGAGCTAGAACAAACTAGAACACTACCCATTCAAACATCCAGACGCTGAGTACAGATTCTACATTGTATGTTGAATCTGTAAGTAAAGATCATGTTTACAGTAAGTCACCAACAGCTACTTTACTGGATTACTTTGTTTTTTTTTTTCTAGCTGACTAAATTTTGACAAAGTCCCAGAAAGGCGTATCCATCTCATAAAGACAAGAAACCAGCTCGGCACATTGTTATCGACACAGTCAGTGCAAACACAGCTCCAGAATTTGTATCATTACTTATTGCCACATGCAGACTATGAAAATAAGAAGAACTATACTTTTTATCAAATACTCAGACACACACACAAAACCAAGCAGCCGTTTTAACAGTAACACGAGTCATGCTTGAATCAGCCTCGACATTATCAGCTTTTATGTTTATGTTCCAGCTCCGCCCCTTCCTGTTTTTTCTGTCTCCTGTCAATCAAATTTCACCCCATCAGTGACCTTGAACCACATACAGACATAAAAACACATAGAGTCAGACGCCCACGATTCTTTCTTTGCCAGTGTGTGAGGAGGGCATCAGTGTGCCACGGGGCATCGGGCTGCAGAGCTGAAACAACAATGATTGCATGCATCTGAAAACTAAAGAAGTTGGGTTGCATAAAAACTTAGTTTGTCTAAGATTTAAAGAGATTTTTTTGCAGTTTGTTTGTGAAAAAGTAACTATGTCAATTTGTCAAATATTGAGTTAAATCCACTTGTTAAAAATGGAATGATTCAACTTTGACCATGACTAGTATCTTGACATAAAGGCCTTAGCTGTCTGCTGTTTTCTCCTCTTTGATTTCACCAGATCTTTAGAACTTGTTTTGTTTTACAGTGTTTATTTATCAGTGAGAATTCACAGAGTTTGAAACTGCTTGAAGCGTAGCAGCAGGAGCATGATGGTGTTACTTTTGTGCATTGGAGGTTTCTATACAGATATATTTCTCTTTAGATGTCTGAAAACAAGCCCTGGAAACCTGTTGTATAAGCTCGAATGATGCACGTCAGCCAAGGAGAAACCTCGTACCTTGCATTTGGTGATCACCATGTAAAAACAAGGACACATGAAGTCTGTAATTGTGCAGTATTTTCCTTCATTAAAGCGACCTGAAGAGTTGTAAATGTGTGGACTCTGTTTTCTCTGAGGGTTCTCCAGTTTTCTCTGGCTCAGAAACGCTCGCAGTCACTCACTGGGAGCCGTCTTACTTTGAGCAGATAGAGGGTCGAGGGCTGACGATTCAAACTCGATTTAAAGAGCAGCGATATAAAGTCAGCCAATAACACTTCATACAACTATTTTTAGATAACCAAACACAAGCAAACGAACACGCTTGAAACTTATATGCACACACACACACACACACTCTTGAACGTTTAGTCATACAAACACAAAACATGTAAAATAAACCTTTATTGCTTTCTCTATGTAATGAAATATGTAGAGAGAGATAAAAAAAAACATGCCTATTATTTTAACTTCACACTTCAGGTCAGTGAGGGAGAAAGAGACTTCCTGTCTGTGTGTGTGTTTGTACTGTTATGCCAGTTCTCTTCAGTGCTCATTAGAGACGTCATTGAGCCATAGAGGTTATTATTATGAGTGTGGCACAGAAAACAGGTCTTTTAGTAAAACCTCACATTTGGAGTCGGTGTTGTATTTGTAGTTCAGCCGAGGTTAAACAGAGGCATGGAAACAAATACACAGGAACTGACGAGCTTAAAAAAAATGTCTGCAGCAAATCCATCGTTTGAAAGCGCGAGTACCTTTTTCGCTAACAGCTCCTACACTGAGCTTCAGCTCTGGTCAGACATGTTAAGGCCTTCTGAATGGAGCTAAAAGCTTAAAGCTATGCATGCCTCTGTGTTCGTCTATACCTAGGCTCAGTGGGGCTCAGAGCAGATGTGCCAAAGGCTGTTGAGATGTTTCAGTCTTGGCATCTCTCAAGCCACAACTCTAAGAAACTACGCCTCAGCTAACACGCAATGTTGTTGTGAATGCTTTACCATGTCTTTTTCTCTCCTCTCTATGCTTCAGAAGCTCAAGAAACCAAATGCTTCATTGTGATTTCACAATCATCTAAAACGGTCTTTCAGCAGAAACTGGGGGCTTTTCTTTGTATTGCGCAACTCTTTCTCCTGTTATGTCTGCTGTTGGGAATCAACCCAAAACATGTCGATCAACTTAAATTGTTGTGTTTAAACAGTTTCATGGTTTTCTTTTCTTTAAAAATAAAAGTACATACATCAGTTTCTTTAAAACGCATTACTTTTTTTGCTTGCATATTTGAAACGTAAGTACTGTGTGCAGTTTCCTTCTACAGTTGCATGATTGCTTTAGCTTATCAGCACAGAAAGCAGAGATTCGGCTGGGTAAAACCAGAAAGACGCTCCTTGTGGGGTTCTTGCCCTTAATGCAACCAGTTATCTGAACGGGGAGTTTCCCAGTTGATAAACCCCTAAAGACTGGCTTGTTCTCACCCACCACCCTTTTCCTCTAACATGCCAGCCAGGCTACTTTTTTGGCTTTAATTCCAGTTCGCAGAGCTGTGTTAGCGCGACGTTTAATCTAGTTACATGAGCAGACTCCAGTAGTCATTCACGATTGTTGTGCCTTCATGTTAATGCATGTGTGGGCGTGATATTCCTTGGTTTCCCTCTGTGTGTTTGTGTGTCTGACCATGTGTGTTTTACATGCTATTTTAGTATGATCCTAATGGCTTTACAGAGTGCCAGGCATTTTAACAGAGCCAGGGAGAGGCTTGTAAAACACACACACACTCACCACAAGACAGAGAAGCAAGGCTGGCACACTGGAACATGGCCGTCTGGAGGGAGTCTGTGTGTGAGCGTGTGTGTGCGCATCAAGAGGGTCAGCCAGGGTGATGGTGACACATGATGAAGGAAAACGAGAAACACGGGCCTCAATGAAAGACGGGCAGTGTACGTCTGGCGATTGTGTGTAGGCAGGGTTGGGGTCTAATGCAGACTCATGGCGCCAAGTGGCACAGCCCGGGTACGAGTGGGTTTGGATGGAGAGTCAAGGAGAGGCAGAAAGATTCTAACTGTACTGATGTGAAGGGAAACGTTTGACTAAATCACAGAAGAAAAAGGGGAAGAAATCCTTGAATTTAAAAACTCCCTTGCCCTTACACCTACACTGGCATGGAGCAAGCAAGAGCAAAAGCTGAGAGTCAGAGAGACTTTAAAAGAACTATAAGGTAGAGATAAATGATGTTTCTTCAGGAAAAAGAAACAAATGTGTCTGGAGAAAGATTGAAGATGAAAAAGTGGTGTCAAAAATGGAAAAGAATGTGATAAAAAAATGCAAAGAATGAAAAGTTTTCACCCAAAAGCCAAAACCTCAGGATAAAAGAAGCCTCCGTGTTGCTTTGCAAGTATGTAATTGTGAAGCACAATCGTAATTAACTTCTTCTTTTTCCACCACCAAACGTTGACCAAGAACAAAATGAGCATTCATTGAAATAACTCTTTTTGATTTGATTTCTAATTTAGAACTGAAGTGTAATTTTAAACAAGCGAAAAAAGAGTTTAGAAACTGTTCTTCAGACACGACGGATACAAGACTTCAAGGAGCATCCAGTGTTTTGTGGCTCTTCAACTATTTACTTGCAATACCCCATGTATTTGATTGCAAATGTATGTCCAATCTTAAATGCATTCAGCCTTGATAGGCCTAATCTCAGCTAACACCTACAAATAAAACCAGACATTCAGTCATGTTAGCCCGCCAACATCTCAATGCACACTAAGTAAACCTCCCCTGATTATATATCAAATTATAAAACTCCATAAAATAATACTAACAGTATATGAAAATATACAAACACACAGACACTAAACCCAAAGCATACGACACAATGAATTCATGTAAACAGGACAAAAGTAACAGTCCTAATGTATGTTTTCTTATTTTATGATTCATGGTATTCTGACTCGCAGGCTTTTTAATATAAATTTGCAGAAATAACTTTTCAAAGCAAACACCTTCGTGATGCAAATGACCTTTTTTTCCGCTATCTGAGTAAGTGACTTTTAACACAGATCACAGTCCACGCTCCGTCTCCAACCACGAGATAACATCTGTGATTTCATCATGACGACCCTGAGAGTCGGTCTCCTCAAGTTCACCTTGAATTCAGCCTCTGCTTACACAATGTTTCTTAAGAGCGTGACATAAAACACACTGTCCAAAACGTGTTCTGAAAGTCTTTTACAGATATTTGGTAGAATATTCCATTAAGTGCTTGTTTTCTTTGTTTGTATGCTTAGACGTTTGGCCTGTATGTGGCCATGAGAACAGATTGGTTTGAAGGTTTTCAATTACTTGAAGGGTTTTTAAAGATATGAGGAAGAAATAAAATACTGAATGGAGGTTGGTTGGTTGTCTGAAAGCATTCAATCTTGTTAGATAAGCTACTGGAAATAAGCTGATTATGAAAAATACATTCAGTGATTGTGTTTTAAAGAGGCATGGAGCATTTCTCTGTGCCTTAATGGAAACAGTGATTAAATGACGATATAATTCAGTACATCTAAAGTTTATTTAAAGTGACACCATACCATGCTGTGCCATGCTATCCACAGCACTCATGCTAATCAGAGACATTTCCCTGCATTAAGACATACAATAGCGCTTTCATGAGGAAACTAGTCGTGCTGTACACTGACCACATACTCTGTCACATTGCTCTTTAAGAGTGTGTGTCTAGAGTTACAGTTTTTCAATGTATACCACATGTAGCGGCCATGTATCGCCTGATATGTTCTCAATATGGCGAAAAAGAGAGAGAGAGAGAGAGAGAGAGAGGGGAAGCTGTAGACAGCCACAAAATATTTTAATCTAATAATATACTGTTTATATTCTAAACCTGAATACACTTGTAGTTGCCATGACAGTGGCGCTGCAAAAGGGCAGTCCGGTTAGCCAATCTTTCTTAATCTTCCCCTAAACCTCATCTTCTCTGTCTTTATCCTCATTTCCCTTTTCTCTCCTCCCACTCTCGGATGACATCTCGCTCGGCATGTAAATAAATATTCTCGTCTCTCCATTTCTTGCTCCGTATATGAACTAACTCTCCTTCTGCTGCCAAAAGCTCCGAGCAGAGTTTACTCCCCGTAAAATAAAACGTCTGAAAAAGATTTTGTTTCACAGCCAGCAGCTTGTCGTCAGGTGACCCGTTGGAGTAAATCTTTTTCATTAATGTCAAAGGCAGCGCCAAAAAACTGCCATGTGAACCAGTGTGTGCCCGACTCCTACACACACGTCCACACAGCTACAAACACACACACACGGGGAATAATCTCACAAAAACACAGACATCATCACTTATGTAAAGAAAGAGCACATAAACACACATAGAGTTGTAACCGAGGACTGATGAACGTCGCCACTTTCTGTGATTTTTTCCCACATATTTCAGGATCACACACACACACACACACACACACACACACACACACACACACACACACACACACACACACACACACACACACACACACACACACACACACACACACACACACACACACACACACACACACACACACACACACACACACACACACACACCAAATTGTCTCACCTGTTCCTGTGTCATGCTGTGCAGCTGCGTATGCCAGGAGGCGGAGTCAGAACGGTGATAGGCAGGGGGCGGGGCAAAGTCCTGCAATATGATTGGGTCTCGCTCCTGACACAGTGAGGTCAGGTGACTGATGTACAGCTTCAGTTTGCTGCGATTCTGATTGAGATCCAGGAGAGGAGAGAGAATCTGTGGGGGGGGGGAATAAATGAGACAATTTATTAGAATTCACACACAAACATAAAAAAATGGTGATGGATGATTTTGGCGAAGAAAATAAATCTGATGCAAGCTGCACCAGAATGGATTTAAAAAAATGCATTTTTAAAGAAAGAGTGAAAGAGTGAAAGAGGAACTTCTACAGCTATGAAAGTTCCCTGTTAATATTTTATTCTGAAAAAATTCCTGAAAAAATTGCTTAATGGCAACATTTGTTTCACAGTGGCTGTGACTAATGTGTGTGTGTGTGTGTGTGTGTGTGTTTGAGCATGGGAAAGAGGAGCTACATGCACAATTTTGGGGGTACAAGACAAGACCCCCCAAGAGACACACACACACACACACACACACACACACACACACACACACACACACACACACACACACACACACACACACACACACACACACACACACACACACACACACACACACACACACACACAGATACACAGATACACAGATACACAGAAAAGACACACAGGCCCTCTCCTCTCCTTGGGGAAAAGAAGGATTTAAGTGCAGAGGAAGCATGTTAAGAGGGCTGTTAGCGTGTGTGTTAGGGAAGTAGGCTCGGTTATAGTGGTGTCTGTCTTCACCCTTTGCTTCATGCTTATCGTCACAGACACACACACACACACACACACACACACATGTACACACACTCAGAGTTTCAATAGGAGGATACATTCACTGAGCACAGCAACATTTTACATCATCTGTGCTCTATAACAGTTTTTTTCACTTGATTCCCTTAAACCAATTAGATTCAAAAATTGTAAATATTCTTTAAAAGTCTTCTCAGATTTTGACAATGTGTTTAATTCAGTGCAGTCACATACTGTCCACTGACACTGTGTTTAGTGTAGCAACATGTTCTCACTCCCAACTTATCAATTATATATCAGAATGTGAATACCTGGACAATAAATGCATTTCTTCTCTTCTTTCTTTTAATATGATGAATCTTGTCTTCATGCACTGAGTTAAGAGATTTATATACTGTCTAGTTTCTTGCATGTCTTATGTAAATTGACTCATGTAAAACCTATAAAACAGGATTCATATCCATCCCAGACACTTGTCTCTGACACATTTTCTAAATCTGATCTAGCCTGCGCCGTCAAAAAAAAAGAAAAACAAACTGCAGACAGGCAGATTTTTGGACACTGATAATGAATAAAACACAATATAGATAAACAACTCTCCTGTATATGCAACATTCATTATTCAACAACTTCATGGGTTTGAGCATCCTGGCAAACAAATCAAAGCACAAGATGTGGGTGTTTTTTTTTTTTTTTTGTAGGATTAAAAAAAACACTCTTGCACGCTCTTCTTCAGCATTGCTGCGACAATGAAAGTCGACAGTAAATCAAAGTAACTGTCACTTTTGATTCAGAGTCTTCACCTCATTTACTACAAACACAACACACCCACAAACACACCCACACACACACACACACACACACACACACACACACACACACACACACACACCGGGAGTTATTTTTGTGTTTTTTTCCAGAGCCTCTACGTTGTGTGTTCAAGAGTAGTTTAACTACATTCCAAAACACAAACAAAGTACAGTGTTTGATGTAATATATGTAAGCGCACAGAGACCTAACAAACACACACTCATACAAGGTCATTATCGGAGTTGAAAATAGTGCTGGTTACAGTATTTTCCAGTTAAAACTTGCCAAAAGGTTACAGTCCGTTACAAAATACATCACCAAACATTTCGCTCTGGAGTGAGACGGATAAGTAAGGGGAGTGAAGAGACAATGATGGAGTTAAAAGCTGCAGAGATCGGACACATTCTGCACTTTAAAACATCACTGCTGTGTGTGTGTTTTGCTACAGCTCCAGGTCTGTTGTGTGAGTTATCCAGGTATATGACAAAACAGTATGTGAACGAATCTCGTAAGAATCGGGCCTTTCTGCTTTACAAACTGTCTAACATGTGTTCGGCAGCTGAGCACTCACACTTTCTAATATGGACTTCTCTGTCAGAAAGCTAAAAGAAAAAAGAAGAAAGAAACACTCGCCACACTTTCCAGACCTGCAGCAGAGCTCGGGGATCAAATACGAGCCAAATGAGAAACAGACTGAAGCATAGTGGTGATAAGAGGAAGATATTCAGAGCAAAATAACATCACTGGAATTCTTTTGTCTTCATATAAATATTCAACGACTTATACAGACAAGTATCTAAATGATGGCAGCGGAAGTAAAAACATTTAATATTCACAATTAGTGATCCCTGAAAGCCTGTAAAGCACCTGTAGTCCTTACATTATCTGATTTTATTTTGATGTACAGCATGTATGCGCCTGTGTTTTTATTGTTTTACACACCCTATGCAGAGTGTGTGTGTGTGTGTGTGTGTGTGTGTGTGTGTGTGTGTGTGTTTAACGAGCCCACAGTGCTTTCCAATGTCTTACTGTACTATAAAATAATCCCGGAGGAAACATGATTTTATACAGCAATGTGTGTGTGTTTGTTCCTCTTTATTAACCTGCCGGCCAGTGTGTTACTGAGCTATGAAACTACTCCAAAGAGAGACATTCACTCTCTAGCTGCATGTTTAAAAACCTTCAGAGACCCCATTGTAAGATGAAATCTGGATTCGTCCCTTTCTGAAGAGGTGTCATTATTGTGCCTGAGTGCACAACGTGTATATGGGGACAATTATTCCACAAGGAATGGCATATGATGAGGAGGTAGGATTTTGACGTACAGCATGGAAGAATTCATGACACTATCAATGATTTCATTGGTAAGTGAACTGACATAGGTTCAATCTGCAATTGTTTTTTTTGCACCATACATTTTTTGGTAACTTGCTCACTCGCTTTAGCTTCTTAAAAGTGAATATTTTCTGATTTGTTAAATTAAATATCTTATCCTTTTGGTTAGTTCTGTAAAAACAGGACAAAATAAAACATGAATCTCCATCTGCCCAAATTTTGTTTTATATCCACTGGTGCTCTGCAGGACCTGTACAGTATATTAATTTACAAATGTTTTTTTCTCCTTTTGGCAGTAATGTCTTTTAAATTTTTAATACTTCTGTTACTGTATCTTCACATGTCTGATTTTTTTTAGCTATTGTACAACAAGTAAAAGCTTGAAGTCATTACTCAAGAAGTCATTTAAAAAACCACTGAGCTGCCTCATAGAAACACACATTAACACCTCTCTCCTGTCTTTTGTCACTGATGCATCTTATAGCACTAAGCCATAAAAAAAACTATTCCTCAACTATTCTTAGTGTGTGTTCAGATGGCTCTCCTGTGATTCTCTGCTTCACTTGTTTTGAAGCATTTCTCCTCCAATAGTAGTTCAGAATTCCCTTATTGAAACAGGCACAGTCACCGACTGTTCGGATGTAATGTGCTGTGGAGAATTACCCGCCTTACAAACCAAGAAGTGTGTGCATACTGTACCTGTGTGTGTAACTACTCATGGAGACAGAATGAGTGTCAGCAGTGTGTGTGTGCTGACTGGTGTGCCTCTCTCAGCAGTGAGGTGCTACCGCTAATTAATAACCAGGGTCAAACTTAGATCCCTCAGTGTAGCATTGGGCGTTTAGCATCCCAATGGGAAATCCCAATGGAGGAAGTGAGCTGCGTTAACGGAGCATGTGTGCGTCATATGTGGTGCTGCCTCCACTGTCCTGGCTGTCAGGAAATCAAACTAACACAACTCTTTTATCAATGTGAGGCCCAAAGACAGGATCAACAGAGGTGGGAATTGCAGAATAACTTCTGAAATGATTCGTACATAGGTATGATATATGACCAGAAATATCAAAAGTATCCCAATCCTGCGATTCAGCAAAATTGGATATGTTGCAAGACAACCGTACATTGATGTGCCATGATATCTGATGAACTGAAGAATATAAAAAAGCCCCAAAACAGGTTAAGTTCAGGATTAATGTATTAACTGCAATTTGGTGTTTCCCCTGTCATCAAACTTCATCTCTTAACTTCCTTTAAACACATTATTTGACATTATCCTGTTGTTCTCTTCTTCTTTTATCCCACCGTCAACTTTTTCATTAGCCAATTAGCTTTTGTCCACATTACCCTCATTCATGTTGTAAGTGCTACTTTGTGAGGAGTCACAAAGTGGTGACGTGGTGAGTCAAACTGGCAGGGGAAACTGTTTCGATCACTGTATTTATCAAAAATTAAAACATCAAGATTTGGCACCAGCGATATAACAATTATATCACATGAATCAGTGCAATGATATAATGCTGTATCAATATTTAGTTCCATCCCTAGTCTTCATAAGCCACTTCAACAAATATGCGAATCACTTTTTCTATGAATTTTACAGCGAGTAACTCTGTGGATCTAGTGTTGACATGTTTTATTTAAGAAATCATGTGGACCTGCATTACATTTTTATACTAGATGTGCTGAAATCCATTTGAAAAGGGTATTTGTGTTCTTGCTTGACCTGGATGTTTTCATGAATGTGAAATGAATAACCTATGAGCCTTAAAAAAATACTGAAACCCCCCCCCCCCCCCATTGCATACTTTAAAAACAGTACAAAGGTGAGGGCAAGGCAAAAAGCTTCCTTTTATCATTGCTAACAATGCTAAAATCTTTCATGGAGTATTTTCGCAAAGCCGCAGCTTTCATAGATCATGCACTACAACCCAAACAGAGTGAGTTCGGCTGAGAGACTAGCATGCCATTAAAGAAGATGAAGCACAAAGACAGACACATGATGCATCAAAAAAGAATGATGTGCAGTGATTGACACGACGATCAATAAGAAAGACGAAGAAAATCATGAGATGATGAAAGATGGTATTTTTGAAAGAATTTATCTAGGAGGAGGAGGAGAAGAAAAATGAAAAAAAATCAAAGGATGGAAGGAGACATTTAACAGATGGAGCACAAAATTTCAGGGGCTTTAAATACCCTGATTGATGTGAATATTCTGATTCAGAAATTCATTGGACCTCATCCCAGTTTAAATATTGATCACCATGAGAAAAGTTAGAAATCTATTGTGGTGATGAAATAATGGAAGAAATGAGCACACAAAGGTGGACAAGAATCAACAAAAGTGAAATGACGGAATCAACACATCGGAACCAGATCACAAACTCACGGATGGAACGAAAGTATGAATGATGAAAGACGATTGATGAGCACATCCAAATTTGATATGGATCCAGATGAAAGAGAGGCTCACCCTTCTGTACAAAATGCAGGACCAAGACTGAGAAAAAAGGCATGTGGTTTGCTAGGCCCATATGCCCTCCTCATCGTCCTATTGGTTAGTTCAGTCCCACCGCAGCGTGAGTTTGGAGAAAGCAAGAAGTTAGTTTGTCGAAGCAGAAAATTGAAGTAGACCCAGAGATGCGGTTAAATCAAAACCATTACATTTGAACAAATGTAAATAATTAGACAAATAAGAAGCTTTCAAAGTAACAGCGTGGAGGCCAAACGTTTCTATTTAAGCTAGTGGCCTTTGACATGAGCAGAAAGTTGTAAATGGAAATAATAAGAAGCATCTGGAATGTCATTTGAGAGCATGCATTCATCTGTTAACAGTGAGTTCATATTTGTGTGGTAGGCTTGCGACAATATTTGAAGGTTTTCCCCTGTTTGTGGAAACACTGTGCAGGTAAAGATCTTACCTGGTCTGGGGATGGCTTGTGATTGTTGGGCAGCTCTGAGTTTGGAGAGGTGACCTTCAGGTGGTCGTCCTCATAGTTGTTCGCCATCAGCTTCATGCGGTTTTGCGTCTACAGAGAGAAAAAGAGTCACAAACTATTAGATGTTTTCAACTCTACAACTTGTTTTCTGACTTTTTACAGCCCAGAGACAGAAATGTAAGCTAGGTAATGAGAGAACATTCTTGAATTTAAATCTTTGGTGTCATGATTTGAAGACCTTTAAATGGAGTTTGCAGAGTTTGTGGATGGAACACCAAGAAGACAAGATACAGGATCATTCACATAAAGCAACATGTCGTCTGCATACAGTGACAATCAGTACGCTATGCTGTTACAAAAAAACACTTTATGGAAACGATATGGCTTGTGGTTCCACAGCGAAGGGGAAGAAATACAGACACTGATAAAGGACAGACTTGACTCGTCACACCTTCCTATGCAAAGTATCCTGAAAGAATATCATATGTTACTGACTATATCTTTTTGGTTTGTAACACAAAAAATTATAAAAGATCATTTGTAATGTGATTCGGCAAAAGAAAAAAGAAGTTTCTACTTGAGCTAACACCACAAAGTCATGCATGTGTGTGTGTGTGTGTGTGTGTGATAAGAGGGTAACCATAGCTTCAAATTCCTCAGGGAGTTAATTTGCAGAGAGGAAATAGAGAAGAGATGGTTGGATGACTGCCAAGAGCTTTGACTTTCACTTACACACACTGTGTGCTTATGAGTCTGTGCACTAGAAGAGGAAGGGGGAAAGACACAGGCAAAAAAGAAAACAGAGCAAGGAGAACATTTCAAACTGCGTGTTTACGTTTTTGTTGTATGTTGGTTTTGCTTCCATTTCAAAAATAACAATAAAGAAGGCTTTGTAAATTTTAAAGAGCACACACGCACACACACAAAGCCACACAAATACAACCTTTGACATGCCACCTGTTGTGCAGCTTGTTAACTGCGGCAGAAATAACAGGCTTCCTAATTTGCCACTTGGGCAGAGATCCATAAAAGGAGTAAAACAAATGTTGGGCTGTACGCACACACAAACACACACACACACACACACACACACACACACACACACACACACACAAGCTCTTCCATGTACAAACGCATATCAACATGCAGTAAATAGACTTTTGTCCCCTTGTTTTTTTCCATTTCCTTACTGTTGAGTCCCATCTATCTAATCTTTTCCTCCTCCTAACTGTCATTTATCTACTCCTCCTTTCCTGGCCGTCCTCTTCCTCCTTGCTAATCCATCTCTCTCACATGTTATAGTTATACTTCAAGACTTACAGTAGGTTTGGAAAAGAGCAAGTGAGAGGAGAGAGAGAGAGAGAGAGAGAGAGAGAGAGAGAGAGAGAGAGAGAGAGAGAGAGAGAGAGAGAGAGAGAAAGCAAGGGAGGGAGTCAGTCTAAATCTGTCAGTCTTGTCCAATCTAAATCCCCTTAGCCTCTTGCTGAGCCCTGCAAGGAACAGGGGCTTAAGCAGGCCAGACTGAAGTTTTGTGTGTGTGTGTGTGTGTGTGTGTGTGTGTGTGTGTGTGTGTGTGTGTGTGTGTGTGTGTGTGTGTGTGTGTGTGTGTGTGTGTGTGTGTGTGAGACAGAAGCTAAAAGAAATATGCCATTGCCACATTTCGTGTGTTTGTTTGAAAGCTAAATGAAAGACTGCATTTTTTTGAGAGTCTGTGTGTGAGCAGGAGATAGCTTTGCTTTGTGTGTGTGCGCGGTATCATATAAAACTGTGTGTGTGTGTGTGTGTGTGTGTGTGTGTGTGTGTGTGTTTGCGTGTGCGTGTGCGTGTGCGTGTGCGTGTGCGTGTGCGTGTGCGTGTCTATGCACATAAGTCAAGTTGAAGACATTCTCCCCTGGCGAGCACTCACATTATTCATTTCCATGTTTTCTCAAGACAGCTTTAAAATATACACACACATATATTTAAAACAAACATGGAAATTAAACAGCTCATCTTGAAACCACATTAGTGCAGAGCGCGGGATCCCCACTGCACCTGCAGACAAACACGCAAACACACACTGGAAGCTCTGGAGTGATGTTTATTCGTCCGTCTATCTCTTCCTCTCCTCTCCACAAACTCCTGAGGAATGCAATCTGCAGAAATTTAAGACACTGACTGTTGCTGCATACAGCTGCATTTCTTTAAAACCCAAAGGCAGCAAACAGTTTACACCGCTCATCAATATTGACATTAACTACAGACACTGTACCACCCTGTAAACGCTTCATGCATGAGTGCATTTTGCAGGAATGAAGGTAGATTTACTCAAAGTCTTTCATCACAATACTCTATAGTTAAAAACCACAGCGCCCAACATGGGGCTTGAACCCAGGACCCTGAGATTAAGAGTCTCATGCTCTACCGACCGGACCACCCTCAGCCTCCATACATGGGACGTGCGCACTAACCACTGCAGCAGCAGCGCCCCAACAAAGTGCATTTATTATATGAAATCGAACACCCCTTCAATAACACAGTTTCTGCATTTGCTTCACTATGGGAACATGAGACAGTCAGTTTACTTCGGTGTTTGTCCTTGCATTCAGAGGCAAACAACTTTAAGAGAAAGAGACCTGATGAATGGACAAAGGCTTCAGTACAAAACCACTGCGCCCAACGTGGGGCTCGAACCCACGACCCTGAGATTAAGAGTCTCATGCTCTACCGACTGAGCTAGCCGGGCTGCAAATGGCTATGGAATAGGTCAGGTTTCGAGGCAGCCATTACCACCCAGGAGGGTGGGGGTTGTGAGGGTTGAGGTGGTTGTGGGGGGTTCTAGGTAGGCTCCCTTCACAGTCCAAAATATTCTAGATAAAATAGACTATGATTGGTTCTTAATGTTTAAAATAGAACCTTTCTCCTTAAAGGAAATATTGGATGCAGTTCTATTTGTCCTACTTCAGGCGGTCTGTGTTCTTCAGGAGTGTCAGTCACATTAGTTTCTTTGGTCAGAGTCTGCAGTACAAAAGACAAGCGCCCAACGTGGGGCTCGAACCCACGACCCTGAGATTAAGAGTCTCATGCTCTACCGACTGAGCTAGCCGGGCTGGCGAACACTGTATTGGCTAATTGCCAGAAAATGGTAGAGATTCGGTGTCTGCATACACTCTCAGAAAGAGTGGCTCGCTCTTCCCAGGGGTCCAATCACTACAGCAACCTCTGTTACTTTGACCCAGGAGACCCCTGCCCCACTCCCACACTGTGTGTTTGTGTTTTTAAATTTAAAGTCAAAATAAAAAGACTGAGAAGGGACACCTCAGAGTTTGTCTTGTTTGTCTTATTACAGCAAAACTCTCTTGAAAGATGTTTACCATCGTGAAATAGTCTGAAACTTGTTTGGTGAATGGACTATTTTAAATTGAGTTCTTCTATCATGCAAAGATGTTCATGAGTGATGTTAACAAAGGGCATTTATTTTTTTAATTTTGTTTTAGATTTATTTTTGGGCTTTTTGTGCCTTTAATGGAGAGACAGGACAGTGGATAGAGATGTAAATCAGGGAGAGAGAGAGAGAGAGAGTGGGGAATGACATGCGGAAGGGGGAGCCATGGGCCGGAGTTGAGCCCGGACCGCCCTCAGTCTCCATACACGGGATGTGCGCACTAACCACTGCACCACCAGCGCCCCAACAAAGTGCATTTATTATATGAAATCGAACACCCATTCAATAACACAGTTTCTGCATTTGCTTCACTATGGGAACATGAGACAGTCAGTTTACTTAGGTGTTTGTCCTTGCATTCAGAGGCAAACAACTTTAAGAGAAAGAGACCTGATGAATGGACAAAGGCTTCAGTACAAAACCACTGCGCCCAACGTGGGGCTCGAACCCACGACCCTGAGATTAAGAGTCTCATGCTCTACCGACTGAGCTAGCCGGGCTGGCAAACACTGGGTTGGATAATTGCCAGAAAATGGTAGAGACTCGGTGTCTGCATACACTCTCAGAAAGAGTGGCTCGCTCTTCCCAGGGGTCCAATCACTACAGCAACCTCTGTTACTTTGACCCAGGAGACCCCTGCCCCACTCCCACACTGTGTGCTTGTGTTTTTAAATTTAAAGTCAAAATAAAAAGACTGAGAAGGGACACCTCAGAGTTTGTCTTGTTTGTCTTATTACAGCAAAACTCTCTTGAGACCCTGAGATTAAGAGTCTCATGCTCTACCGACTGAGCTAGCCGGGCTGCTGATGAAGAGGATATGACACAGATAATGTGTGGGGGTTGAATGTCTGTGTCCACTTGTCCACTGTCCACACATAAACTTTGAAGAAAGAGAAGATTGCAGTTGGTAACTAGGTCTTTAAAGCTAGGAGCGCTCTTGTAGGGAAGTAATAAATAATGACAAGACAAAAAGTTAAAAAGTTAGTTGTGTACTACATTTTGTATATTAACATGTGACTCTGTCTTTGGTGTTTTCCTGTGTTTTCACTTTTATTCTATTCATCTTTTGTATCGTGATTATATTATATATCCACAGGCAGAGCTTTATGTAATGAAGTCCCTCTATCCTGTCCTGTAAATGTACCCAGCACTCTGCTCTTTTGTTTCTCTCCATTTTTCTTTAATGATCTGAGATTTGTTCAGATTTATTTTTTAAATGTCTTTCTCTCTGTTATGGACACAGTATCTTAAATCAACCTCTCACTTTCATACATGCGTGCAATTGTACCATGGCTAAATGTCTCTTCCACTTTTTCTCCCCGCTTTCTGAAATGTGTCTTCATTTCCACAGCTCCTTGTCCTGTCTTCTGATATTTGTAACTGCTTTTCTCTTTAAGTTTTTCTGTCCTTTTTGGCCATTTCATTGTTTTTGATTTCAACCAACGTTTTGATATCTAAAACACATGCTTCAGAAGTTGATATTCAATGCAAAGCACTGGTTACACAACTCATTCAATTTGGGGAAATTCTGCAGCAACAGCAATTTATTAAAAACCAAGCAGACATGTAGCTGGAGAAGTTAACCAAAGTCATATTTTTCTTTGGTGTACTTTGACTTTAAAACTCACAATAATGACAAATGTTAATGTCATGAATCCACCCTGATTTAACCTTCTTTGTTAGAGTGCTAACAGGGGTTATGAGAAAGGACTGGTTGCTACGATATATTTCTATTTGCTATTTTTTTGCCTCATTTTTCCTGTTTCTCAAACTGTATTTGTCTTATTCTAGACTGCTCAGAGAGATGCATCATTGATTGACATCAAGACTTTAATCTTGTACCTTCAAGGGTTTTTTTTTTTTTAAAGCCATGTGAATTTAAAGATCCTTTAGTGACCAAGCTAACGAGCTAGCTAAATATTTGTTAAGAAGCTAATCATCTTGTAGAGCTTTTCTTTTTTAATCTTTAAAGAACTTGTTAACAGGCTCAGAAACCTGGGAACAAGGAGGGGCTTATTTGGAGTAGACAACCAAAAGAATCTAAATGATTGTGACTAGTGATTGCATGTGATGGTCACTGAGCATGTTAGTGTTTATATTTTTATCTACAAGATTTCACCAAGCTTCTAAAACTTAAACGAAAATGCTAAGATGCACTAATAAATCCCTAATTTCTCCATCTGGCCGTCTCTGCTCTCTTGTTGTTCTTTTATATCAACATTGAATACTAGTACAGCGATTGGGAGAAATAGAGGAAAGGCCAGAACAAAAGACACAGAGGACTGGGAAGGAAAGTGAGGTGTGAATTAGCTGAGAAAAGGGTGAGTAAAGGTGGGGGGGGGGGGGAGAGAGGGGGAAACAGAACAAAGACAACTGCATGAGAGGAAGAAATTAACGCCCTCCCAATCCTCCTCTCTCATTTTCCTTACTCGCCTTTTTTTTGTTGTAACATCTTCCCCCTTTCTCTAATTGTCAGGAATGCTGACCTCAGCTCAGCCAACTCTCTTTCCCACTTAATCTAATCATCACTCCGTTATTTCACTCCTCCTCTTCCCCCTATTGTTCCCTTCCTCCTCGTCTCCATCTATCCTCCTTGTGGCTCCTCTGTAACCCCGCTGCAGCAGACAGAGTGAGAAACAAATGAGCGCGAGTGAAGCGAGGTGGAAAATCTGCTGAGTCATGCTTAGCAGAAAAATCATTTCATCGTGATAAGGCTCAGGGGAATATTAGATTGGATTATTGTTTCGTCTTTGCCTCCAGTAGTGAAAGAAGAACCTTTGTTGTTATCTCTGCATTTATCAGAAAAGGAAAAGTTGCTGAGTCATGGTCGGATAAGAACTATTTCATCATGATTAATAATTACATTCGTCCCCCCCCCCCCCCCCTCCTCTTTTTTCCATAAAGAACAGAGAGTATGTTAGTAAGTGGAAAATTACAGATGACAATGAAAAGAGTCTGAGTCCAGCCCTGCAGGGAATCATTTCATTCTGATAAGTCTCCAGAGAAGAATTCATTACATTTGAGCCTCTTTTTTTCTTTTCTTTTTCCACTTTTGGCAGTAACAGAGAAGTCATGATTATCATAACCAAATAATGATGAACAGTTAAGTGCGTAAAGACGGAAACAAAAAATAAAACATCCATAACTCTTAGAAAAGAACCACTGAAATCCTTGTAGACTTAAAGAAACGTTTAAGCGTTAAAGTGCATAATCTGTAATTAAATACTAGGCTGTTGAACTGACATTATTGAACCCTCTTTTATTGTTCTTTCCATATAATTTTTCCAATATAATTTAGTGTTTGTGTTTCTGTAATGTCACTTAAGATTCTCTAATAAGAAACCTCGGAAAATACCAAACCACCGTCATCCTGAGCTTTCCAAAGCCACTGATATGACGAGCCAGAATATAAAAAGACGTCCATAAAAGAAGGCAGTTCTAGCCACACAGATGGAGAACAATTGTTGAGGCCAGGGCCACACATACACCACCTGTAAATGTTAACCACATGTGTCTCTCGCAGGGGCAGATGGTGCTATATTCCTCACCTCCCCCCTCTTGTTCCATTTCATAAATATTACGACCCTTCCCTCTTTTTATTTTTTTTATTTCTCACACTCTTCATCATAACTTCTCTCCGTTTTTCTCATGGCTCACCGTACTACCGAAGGAAAAAAAAAAAAAAGTGAATAAAAGTACGCAGGAAAAGACTGTGAGAAAGAGGGGAGACGATGAAGAGTGAAGAGAGCTGAGGTCACCTTGATCTACAGCCTTCTCGGCTTCACTGCAGCTGGGGCTCAAAGGGCAACAGGCAGGAAGAACTTTCAGGGACACTCACATATATTCTTAACTCACACACGTTTTTTACATCTTTAATATTTTCTGCATGCATCAAACTATATGCATCAGATTCTGTTGTCTTTGCTGTAAACTTTTCTTTAAAACGTTAAGTTTTACAAGTTGTATTCCTCTAATAAACACAGCAGCTGGCTGGCTTTGTAACAGAAGGTTGTAATTGTTTGAAAAGAAAAAAAAAACATTTGCACAATCCTTCACATCAACCGACAAACAGCCATTAATCACTTTAGAAATGTAGCTTATAGTAAATAACTATTGTTTTGTTTTTCAATGCTTCAACTTGAAAAAATGACTATAAGTAGTTTATATTCTTTTTCATTACAGGAATGATATGGCCAAAATAACATGGTTGCAATGTTTAATCAAAAGCCCTATGTAGCACATGCACTCACACACCCACTGCAGAAATTTTCAGGACAGCCTGCCCTTGACATTTTCCTGAGTAGCTCTTTCACATATGTTCTTCACAGTGGGAGATTTTCCCTTTCGGATGGGGAGGGCTCAGAGGCGAGACGTGGAAAAAGTCAGGATATCGTGGAGTTATAAAATCCTTTTTCACTCCGGGATTTCTAAACAATTTTCCCAAGTTTCAATAAGAGCTGCAACTGCTGGGAACTTCTTGAAGCTTTTCAGGAGTTTTTCCACACGTGTGAAAAGGCTTAAAGACAAGATATCCTGTATCCTTTAGTACACAAAGGAAAAAAATAAAAGTCACACAATCTGACCAGATGTGTTATCTTTTATCCACCAGATGATTATGTTTGACTGAATCTGGTTTATTGTGTTTTTGAATTGAGCCTCTTATTGCATGGTACTCTAGCAGTAAAACCTTATGGTTGTGGTGTTTAGAACCCAGATTCAAACCAGACATGTCAGCGACATTTAAGCACTTGTGAAACATCCATTCATTCCAAAAACCACAGACTCTGAACTCCGATTGACTGACAGGTGATGCCTGTCAAAAAAAACACAAAAATAGCAGTTTTGATTCTGCAGCACACAGGTAAAAGTGGACCAAATCCAAAGTTTAAAGCTAACTTATTTTGTCAGTTTGTACTTTAAAATAAACTTTCTGTTTACACCTGCCAGAAGTTTACAGCTCACCAAGTCATTTACATCATCTCAGATTTATACTTTAAATTTGGTGCCGCTACTCTGTCTCCATCCCATTTGTCAGGCAGGTATCAGTGTCAAAGTGTGTGTCTGTGTCACTCTGAAGGAGGCAGCTACAAATACACAGCAGTCTCCGCTCACTGCATGGTAACGCACACACACACACACACACTTACGGGAATATTGAGGAAGTCTTGGCTGTGATCTGTCTTTGAAGGACTGAAAATTATAACACCATAGAGAGAAAGAGAGAGAGACCAAGAAGAGGGCAAAAAACGCTCACACACACATTGACATACGTACACTCAATCACACACTGACATAGCAGCAGACAGTGGAGTCTCTGTGTTGTCAGTAACCACCTTCGAGACCCTGAGGTGTCATAAATGACTTCAAATAGGACTGAGAGTCAGAGGGATGAGGGAGGAAGAGAGACGAGAGTGATTCGTGTTATAATGACTTCATTTGACACAGCGACTCTCCAACACCTCCTGACTTTCACTTAAACACCGAGTCTAACTCTTTGTCACACACACACATGCGATTTCACTCTTTCTGAGTGCAACATTTTTCTCAGTGAATCCATTTAAGCTGCTTCAATCCATAAAATGAATTTTGGGCAATATTCAGTTGCAGCTTAAGAAGTGCTACATCGTATCGATCTGGGTGGTTTGAGGATTACAACTCCATTACTTTTATTTGAACTGCCGTTTATTTTCACAGTTGGTTGATCGAGACAAAAAGAAGGAAACACAAAGTGCCCCAGTCTCAGTTTTATATTAGGATCTTTGTCTCCATGTGTATGGTGCTTGGCATGATGTGTGTTTGAATGTTGGTTGCTGGATGCATGGACTATACATTGGCATAGATAATACCTGGAAATAGATATAAAGGGAGAAGATACAGTGCAGTTTATGAAAAACAGTGAAGAGGAAATCCAACAAACTCTCAGCCGACACATCCACTGAGGAGTTGGTTAATTCACTAGACCCACAAAAACCTTCACTGTGTGTGTGTGTGTGTATTTGTGTGTGTGTGTGTGTGTGTGTGTGTGTGTGTGAATAAAACCTCTATGTGGAACCACAGGGGCATTTGGTTATGTTTATATCCTTGTTTTTGGCCTGGGTGAGTGTGCAAACATCAGTATGTGTGTGTGTACGTGTGTGTGTGTCTGTATGTACAGATTTGTGTGTTTGAGCTCTGTGAAGGTGTATCCATACCAGAGAGGTGACGTGTATATCTGTGGAGGGAAAATGTAAATAAATGCAGATTTACATGAAAGTGTTGTCAGCAGAGATTTGTTGAGCATTTGAACTCTGTGTGTGTTTATGTGTGGAGAGTGAGGGAGGGGTCGGTGAATCCTAAATTTACCCCCCGGTGGTCGGAGAAGTGTGGTCACATCTGGACTCAGTTTCTCTCTGCATCTCTTTTTTTTTTTCCTCCTCCACTCGCCTCACCTGTTTAAGTAACTGAACACGGACCTTTTCTTGGATGTCAAAGTGTGAGTGTGTTCACAGTTATCTTACCTGCTGTTTGAGCTGATGGACCAGACCGTCCTTCTCCCTCTTCAGAGCTGCCACCTCATCCTGGGTTTTCTTCTTCTTGGAGGAGGAGAGCTCCAGCAGGGCGATGTTGGCGTCTTTCTCACTTATGGCTGCCAGCAGTGCCTCTTGCCTGCACAATGATCAACAAAAAGTGTTGTTAGAAACACTAGAAATCAACTTGATTGATAACACTTGATGATTTTGCATTCAGTGGTTAGAATAGCATTTACATTTTCACAAGAATCATCTTTTGAAATGTTCTGTGGAATGTTCTGATTAACAGTGACACAAGATGTTCCTGCAATATGTTTTAAAATGTCATCTTTAAAACGTAATAGGAACACCGCACATTTTTTTTTCCAGTTGCCTCCCTTGTATTGGGGTCGAGGACAAAAAATCCCAAAGATGGAAATCTCCAAATCTGAACAAAAGAAACCAAAACTATCTGCACGCAGAGTTACTCATTTGGGTGTAAGTTAATGTCATAGCGACGCTATTGCCTGTCAAACAACTTGAGGGAAGTCTTCTTAGTGGGTACACCACTTTGTGATTTAAGAAGATGAATTTGGGGTATTTTTGCGCAAATACAGGGCTCTCTGGTTGTAAAATCATGCAATCATAATGTTTCCTCTTTGGTCATGATGGGGACTTTAATGACGAATGGTCTTTGGCTCGTTGATTGGGAACACATCTGAAAAAAGACAAACATTGAAATGTAATTGGCTCCAAAGCACTTAAAAAACGTTTTACTTAATGCATTAACACACTTATGTAAATGACCCTTTAGTCCCTCTCTCTCTCTCGCTCTCTCCCTGTGTGGACGGTGGAGCTGACAGATAGATAGCATTCAATGTGGCTGGGAAGCAACAAGCCGCTTCCCATCCATCCCATCTGCCACAGATCTGGCTCAGTCCCCTTCGAGGACACCCAACTCTCTGAATTCTCGGAAATTTGAACTATGATGGTTATCCACAATCGCATCATGTCTTAAAGACTGGCCACATTCAAACACACATGAAATCAGTTCAGACATAGATGCAGACTTGAAAACATTTTATAAAGCTATTTTTTTTCTTTAACTGCCTATTTGAATAAGAATTAATATAAATAATAAAGTACATTTGAAAATGTTAAAGCTTCTCTTGGTCAAAATGTGAAATCAAACTGAAATGTGTGAAAAATTGCCAACAGTAAGAACGAAGGGCATACTCTCCCCAATCCCCAATCGTGAACACCAACCCTGTTTATAAGCATGTATGAAGATATTCCTCTCTCACATAAACACACACAGATACAGTGGTGCAGGGAGGAATGCAGTGATGAGTGTCTAAATGAAGACAGATTACATGTTTGGGCTGTGCGAACACCCACAGATTCTTTGCGTAACCTCACGAACCACACTGTCAGTGTACAAGTGTCCCATCATGCATCTGGGCTGCTGCAATCTGACAGGAGCAGGGGCTTGGGGGTTGAGACTGGGGTTGGCGGATTGATTCCCAGGACATTTCTGGTCGCTCTAAGACTCCTCTGAGCTTAGTATTCAAAAACGTTTTAGACAACTAAATATGGATGAATCATTGTTTTTGATTAAAATAAATATTTATATTTCATGGAACTATATAGTGTACATCTATATATCTCGTATTTGTCAATAGGTCGTGATATATTTGGGTAAAAAATAGATTTTTTTCACAACACTAAAAAAAGGAAAAACAAACTTTCAAGAGTTGGTGCTGCATGAACACCAACAGATCTCAAACTTGTACCTAGGCCTGGGTTTGTTTGTATGTTTTATACAAGGGAGGGACAATATGAAACTAAACTCAAATACCTTACATTTGCAAGAGCTCAAATAGAGGACAATTACAAAATTGATTGACTTGATGTCAGATAAGCATTTTGGTTGGTACCCAAGAGACACCGCAAAAGTCAACCAAACTATACTTTGGATTTGATGTACTTTGGTGGGGTATCTTTCTTATATCCAAATGTAACTGATTTAATTGATGCCGGTTTCAACATGGTAATCTTACTGTTTCTTCATCAGTCATCAGACCATTTAAATACTCAACTTTTAAAGGTCTTGGACTTCCTTTTGTGTGTCAAAACTTTTCTTTGTTCCATGTTTTGAGGCTTTGGATCTCTGTCAGAGACTTTTCTTTTACTGGCGCACGCACGCACGCACGCACGCACGCACGCACGCACGCACGCACGCACGCACGCACGCACGCACGCACGCACGCACGCACGCACGCACGCACGCACGCACGCACACACACATAGAGGAAGGCTAATGGAACATTCGTCTTGTTAAAGCTAACAGTGCGTTCAGTTTTATACCATATCTGAGGGTTACCTGCCAGCACATGGCACTTATAAACCCTGGTGATAAAATGATATTTATTCCAGATGCACCCGCCTCATTCTGAGCCTTTCAATGCGTCTCCCATTCATTTCCCCCTCACACACAGACGGGCACACTTACAACACTCTGCTTTTACAGCTAAACACATGCTTAGGACAAGTGCTGGATGTGGCTGCTGCTGTTACTATGTGATCATTAAAATCTGTTTCAAGTGCAGATCTCTTTTTTTTTTTCAAATCTCTGAATAATTCTGCTGTCTGAGGGTGCTTAAAAACACAGTATGATCCTTCCTTTCTGTTGAAACTCAAAAAGAGAGCTGCAGCCAGCGCGGTGAGGAGGAAAGGCTCCCAGTGGATCTGCAGCCTCAGATCTGTAACTTTCCTTTCAAGTCTTTCCGCTCTGCAGCAATAAGGAGGGCAGAGTGAGATAAAGGAAGGTCTGCGAACAGTGAGCAAAGAATGAAAGTTTGTCACAAAGGTTACCTCTCAAATATTCATACTTCCTTATTTGGCGACTTTGTTTGTCTTAAAAGCTGTGGGAATTTTTGCCCTGCACGCCCCAGAGTCTATTTATCAGTCTGAGTGCGAAGAGAAGTCTGGGTCTGAATCTGTTCTTCGACTGATCAGAAATGTCATCTACTGTTAGCCTGCATGCAGACCAACAACAACACTTCCTGAAAACAATGTGTTGGCACAGATGGGACTCAGAGAAGGGGGCTGAGAAAACAAACGATGCTGGACAAAAAAAGTTGACCAAAATTGCGCGAGAGACATTAAAACACAGTCCAGAGCTGCAGAGCTGGGACGAGTCGAACATGTTCAAGGCCACATTCCTGGTATATTATTTAACAACGTTTAAACCTAGACCTAAACGAGTGGGGAAAAATAGAGCTCACTTTAATTATACTATCTGGCAGATGTGTCACAGAAACATTAGTATCAGCAAGTTTTTCCAATATGATCTGTCTTGGAAAACATCATTTACAGAACATTAAATGCACAAAACATGCTTGGGGTGAGTAATAAATGGTGTCATGACTTAATTTTGATGCAGGTTGCACTCTGAATACACACTCTAAACACTGTCTGCAGCACAGTACTGTATAGCAGAGAATCACAGCTAAGCAATCAGTCAGCCGCACTACTGTACACTTTGATAACTTTAAATATATAATAAAATAGTGTTTAATTGAGATATTTAGTTGAGAAAATGGCTTTCTGAGTCAAATTTGACTCATAATCCTCTCAGAAAAGATCTATTCTCAATCCAAAATCTTATCCAAAAACTTTAATGTTTCCATATATGGTAAAATGATTGTCCCACTTCCTTATAGGCTCTCTCTCTCAATTCACTATCAGTATCTCTCGCCCACCATGCGCTCTTCATCTCCTCCTCACCTCCCCCTCAGACCTTCATCCCTCCTTCTATCTCTCCTCTCCCTCGGTCTGTAAAGAAGACGGGAGGCATTCTTTCCGTCGTTTGGCAGTCGTGTGCCATGATGTCATCGCCGTGGCGACAAGGCAGACAGTAAGCAGATACATGCAAAATCGCCAGGCACCTGACCCCAACCCTGGCACACACGCATACACACACACTCGTGGGCTCACTCCTTCCTCAAACCACTTAAGGCCCCTCACTTTATCACACACACTAATGCTTGGTCTTAGATCACACACATTTTTCTGCACGCACACGCCAAAGCGGTTTCCCGTGTGTGCTGTGTTATCTCTACTATACTGTCGCCCTCTACAGTGTGTGTTTGTGTGTGTGTGTGTGTGTGTGTGTGTGTGTGTGTGTGTGTGTGTGTGTAGGTTCATGAAAAAGTTGTATGTCTATGTTCGTGACAGCATAACTCAGGGGCATTTCAGTGTGTGTGCATGTTCACAAGTTGTCTGTGTGTATTCAGGGCTTTAGGTGTGTGTAAGAATGAAGTGTGTGTGGATTCAGTCTGGTGTGACATTGGCCAGCCTCTGCCTAAGACAAACACGGAGCTATTTTAGAAATAATCCCCTCTCTCTCTCTCTCTGCTCTCTGTTTCCGACTGAACAAAGCAGCTCTCCATTGTTTGGTGTGACACTGTCCGCTCTGGTTACAAAGCAGGCTGCTTGGAGGACGCCAGAGCTCAAACTTTAACCCCGAGTGGATTCGGTTCCTGTCATGCTCGACCTCGTTTCTGAACGGGGAGGATTCCTCTACATGCTGGTTCTCAGAGCACAACAAGATATGTTCAGACCTTTTCAAGCTAGCTGGACATTTCCAAAGATTTTCTGAAAACATACTCCTCCCTTATTGGCCAGTTGTGAGAAACTGAAAGATTATTCAAGCAAATTACATTTGCACATCCATTTTTCTGGAAGGAGAGAGGACTTGGAAACATTGATTAAATGTCATATTGATGTAATAATGTGCACTAAATACCAACATTTGTACATAGATTTCTATCGTCCAGGGGAAACAAGATCTTAGAGCATCAGAGAATAGAGAAGGCATTCTGTTTTTTATTTTTTTATTTTATTGGTTTGAAATAACAGAGTAAAAAAGCTCAACCTTCTTGTTGTATTCTATTGTACCAGAAAATGGGACGAAAAAAGTGCCATAATAAATACATGTATTACTTCTATAATTTAGAGTTTAAGCTGTAGCTATCTGGACACAAGCTGAGGTCAGATCAATCTTAGCTGGGATGCCTCAGGGCAGGTAAAGACATTAAAACAGCCTCTACATAAAACATTGAGGATGTCTCAAAGGATGCAGCTAATTTTCCCCCCATTAGGGACCTTTTAGATTTTTGCTTTATTCTCTATCCAGACAGCAGTCTATGAATGTTCTGAGCGTCATTAAAAAGGAGATATATAGAAAGATTGTCTGGAAAGTTTGAATAAATGAATTATAAGAAAAAGTTTTTAAGGGAGGCACAGCAGAGATGCAGGTATACATGTGCAGGAGGGCACAGCTGGTTCGGAGTGGTAGCTAATGCTGCCTAGAGGCACAAACACACACACAAAACCACACATGCAACTCTATGGCTGGCTCTGGCATTCATGACTGTGCATCAACTTCTTCTACTTATGGATGCAAAATTAAATCCTTTTCTAATTTCTCCTTCTGTTTTTGCCTCTCTCATGTCTGTCTCTGTCTCTTTCGCCCTTATTCTCTCTCTCTCTCTCTCTCACACACACACACAACACACTCACACACATGAACACACACAGCTACTAGTTCAGTCTCTTAGTCTCCAGAGCGGGGCCCTGCAGTGTAGTATTTCTCTCCCAGCTGACAGCTTCTGTCCTGGGGCAGACAAGCAGCGAGCACTGAACCCCCCTATGCTCATCTGCTCTGTGCAGACTCTATCTTCCTCTCTTTCTCTCTCTCACAGGTCTGAAGTGTGAACTGCTTCTTTTTCTAACAGCTGAAAATACTGAAGAAAGAAAAAAGTGAAGTCAGAAGTTAAGAAGCAGAATTCAGTATAAAGGACGTGAAGCTGTCAGGCTCTCTTTTAGGATTCCCACACTGTTTAACACAAACACGTATGTTAAAGGTACACAACATGTATATATCTGACAAGCAGTCCTCCGCTTTGCCCTCCATTTAAAGTCTTTGCTGCCGATACACACATAACACAAAGACACACACTTACTGGTTTATAGCCCTGCGAGAGAAAGCACAGGACGACAAATACACACATCAGAGCAGTTTTATGAAGCATTCGTTTGAGCTGGCCTGCCATGTGTGCAGCATCAAAGCAGAGACAGCCAATAAAGCATCGGTTTATAGAAAGCCATTTAAACCTGCTTTTTCTCCTGCAAAACTGGCAACACAAAGTTTCACTTAATTATCTCAAAAACTGTACAGTGAAATCTGCTGAAACTTCTCAGGACCACAGCCAGGGACATTTTTCAAAATAAAAGATCAAATATGAATAAAATATCCAATACGACGAAAAAATATCATAGCGTCTCAATGCAATTTGAGCAGACTTTACCTTTAACGAGATTATAAAAGAAGTTATTAGAGAAAATGATGGACACCCAATGCGGTTCTTATGCGTGTCAAAACTTTGAAATTGTTTCTCGAGGGGCGACTTTAAATAAAAGGACACATCAAAGGGATGGTCGGCTGAAAGTACAGAGTAATGATGAAATGGATCATCGAGAATCACAGTTAAGGATGCCCTCTTCGCTTTTATTCGAGCTAAAAAACAAAATGTGTTTACAGATATGAAAAGTTTACTTGTTCATTAAGTGAGAAATGGTAAAAAGTGGAAAAAATTGCTAAGTGGTTAGCATAGACGCTAGGTCCTGATTTGGAAGAAACTTTGCTTTGATTAAAGGAGCCCTCTGTATAAGACACAATAACACGCTGAGAGCAGCGGGGTCTTTGGCGAGATCTTTTTAAAAGCTATGTGTGTGTTTCAAACTATAGTGGAAGTGGGTCAGAGACACTGGATATGAATGATTTAGTACGGAGGGAAGAGACGGGACGAGAGACCATCAGAGAGAATAAGAAACAGTTAGAAAGAGCGAGAAAGAGAGTGTTAGGAAAATAGGTTAAAGCTGGTGCACAGGATAAGAAAGTGTGTGTGTGTGTGTGTGTGTGTGTGTGTGTGTGTGTGTGTGTGTGTGTGAGAGAGAGAGAGAGAGAAAGAGAAAATCTCCCCTCAAGGAGCTGTTGTACATCAGAGAGGCTTAGAGAAAGAAGGCGAGAAGGCTTACACACACTTACAAATATAGAGCGAGAGAGAGAGAGAGAGAGAGAGAGAGAGAGAGAGAGAGAGAGAGAAACAGCACTGACAGGGAAGGGAATAAAATAACAGGAGGATTTGGAGGGAAAACAAATCAAAGAGACGTGAAGAGGGAGAGAGGGAGGGAGGAGTTGTGAGAGACAAGGTAGAGAGACAAAGGCAGTATGAGGGGGAGAAAGAGAGAGAGAGAGAGAGAGGAGGGCAGGTGGGACTATTGCATGACAGAATGAGGATCTGTTCTTGACACATTTCCCCTTTTCGCGCTACCTTCTTTCTCTTTGAAATAAAAAAAAACACTTTCACCTCTTTCTTTCTCTGTCTTCCACACACACACACACACACACACACACACACACACAGACAGAACTGTGACTGATAAGAAAAGGTGTAAAAATGCATTATCCACAGTCCACGGGAGTTTGCGTTTTCCATGGGACCACACACACGCAAACGCATACACAGGGTGAGACGTGTGACTAAAGATGCAGCTTTGTCTTCACTCAGGTTTTTTTTACAGTGAATCCATTACCACGCATTGCCACAGAGACCAAGACATCTGCTCACAATCTGTCAGCACAAACTCACTCCTGTAACACTAACCAGTCACAGTAATGGACACCTGCGATTCCACAGTGTTTGTGAAAAGAGGATTTAAAAAAAAATAAAAAAAATCTTTTTATGACTTGATTTGACAATGTGAGACTGAAAAAGATGCTCCTGTCCGTCTACTGTAACTGTCCACACCCCCTGTGGTTCAGCTGTACTCTACTGGCTTTCATCAAACTGCTCAGATATAATTGAAGTGATCGCTACATCCAAAGTGTCGTGGATGCATCTTCACAAAAAAAAAAAAAAAAAAAATGGACCTACCCCGCGAGGAAGTGCCTTAAAAGAAATCCTATGTAACAGAAATTTATGAGAAAATCCCCCTATGTCTTTAGTTGATTATGACCTCAGAAAACGTTTTGCCAATGAGTTAAAGGTCGAAATCTGTACTTGGCTTTCTTCAAAACACCGTCATGGTTATTTACTCTATATATGGATATGACATCATGACTTTGTTCTTGTGTAATAATGTATAACATTGACTATACAGATGATTTCACAGCCATCATGTTATAATTCTCGAACTACATCTGTTGTTTCTCAGTCGTTCTTTATTTGTTCTTTCTTGACAGAACATTTAAAACAGGCCAATTTGAAGTCGGTAACTAGTCTGTCCTGTTCTGTATTCCCTGTCCATCTATTGTAATTTTATTATTTCCAGAGAAGAAATCTAATCTTTTGGCTCTCCTAACGTACAATCAGAGGCTTTTTAAAAAGAAAGCATGTTTTGTTTTCTACTTTTTGATATGTTTTTCCTCCTAGTTGCACCCTCTCCCTCTTTAATTGCTGTTTAATGACCTGTTTGATGGCCTGGCACACACAACCTGTAATCAGCCAAGGAAAACAGGCCAGCTTAGGTTTTGCCGCATCCTTTTTCTCCCCCCCTTTATCTGTTTTCTTTCCCTCCACTTGTTTCTTTTTTGTTCTGATGTGTTTGGTTCTCTTCCATCTCCCGGAACATTTTGCTCTTGTTCTCGGCTTCTCGTACTTGTTTCTAATTCAGCTCAATTTAGTTTCCTAACTCATGTGAGAGCTCTGCAATGCATGTGCAGATTACACACAAAATTACGATTACGAAGAAACAAATCTCTCTCTTTTTCTCGGCAGTATATTCTGAAGGAGCTCACTGGATTTCAAGGCTTCAGAAGCTTCAAGAAAACCCAGTTACTTGAATGAAACTTTGAACTGAAGTTAAACTTTTATTGCTTCAATTCTCCTGTTTCGATCTCTCTCCTTTTCTGTCAAACGGGACAAAAAATCAAAAAGGAAAGTGAAAGACACAGAAAGAGAGAAAAGGGAAAGAAAGACAAGTACAGAGAGTGCAAGAAGGAAAATGGGGGGGGGGGGGGGGACGCAGAGCGAGGCGCCCTGATTTGAGCTTGTAAGACTAAGTGTCAGAACTGCGTGCCCCTTTTTTGTCATACTAAGCTCTGAACATGTCTGTCACACACACAAAAAACACAGACACACACACACCGACTTGCTTTGGCACAGTGTGGATTAATCTCATTGCTGTCTGACGGGATCAAAGCACTTGTCTTGAGCTTATGGCAGCGCACCATAAGCATGTGTACATGCATCTGTGTGGGAGGGTGTATTTTTATGCATGTGTGTTTGTATGTGCGTTTGTGTGTGTGTGTGTGTGTGTGTGTGCATCTGTGAATTTATTACAAAGCTTTCCCTTGAGACTCAAAGCTTCGAAGCAGTCATGCTGTCTCATCTAATTTTGTATGTGACCGTGTTTTTGTGTGTGTGTGTGTGTGTGTGTGTGTGTGTGTGTGTGTGTGTGTGTGTGTGTTTGTCTTTTTTCATTAATCTTTTTATCACTTGACCTTTTAGTGATATTGTCTCTATCACACGCATGCCATCAAAACAGAAAAAAGCTAAATAAATCCATCAATTTAAATGAATTATGTCGTGACAACGGTGAAGACACAGACAAGTTTAGAAATACAGCCTGCCAGATGGAAATCAGGGAATAATGACCTTTCCAGACAGACTCAAAATGGAGAGATGGATGGAAAGAGGTATGGAGGAAGAGGAAGGCAGGAAGGATGCAAGGAATGAGGAGTTTGGGAGGAATGCTTGAGCAAGGGATGGAGAGAAGGAATGAAGGGAAGGATGCAGGGAGATGGTTGGAGGTTGAGTGGGAGATAAAACAAAGACCAGAGCAGCAGAGGAGGAATAAATTCAATTTATGGTGTTCACCTTGGGGCATCAGGCATACTTCTCTCTGCAGGAGACTAAAGGCAGCACGGTAACTGTGTGTCTCTGCAGACTCCCTTTATAGTCCTATTGTGCATGCGTGTAAATACACTGTTTGTGTGTAAACATACTCTAATTCTAGATGCTCAATCCTCTAAAAGCACTATTTTAAATTCTGTTCAGCAAATAGAAGAGCGTGTTCCAGTAATTCTAAATAGATTTTGGCGCTTTACCCATAACAATTTCAGTGAATCACTATTTTACACCTGATTTGTCACAGCCTGAGGCAGGCTCCCCCACATAGAGAAAACTACTCAAATGTTATGTTTTATTTCCCTACTTAAGCAGACTGAAGTAACCTGCCTCAATCTGCTGCTTTTTTTTGGGACTTTTGACCGTTTGCATCTGGGGAAAAATCTGTCAAATGCAGCATGGACTTTCAATTGTGCAGTTTGAGTGATTTCCTTAACAATTCAGTTTAAAACTTTAAACCTGCATATAAACTGCAATGTATATATGTGTATATCTGTTTGAAATGTTGCAAACTGTGTACAATTCTTGTCAAGATCAGTAAGGACAGATATGTTTGTCAGCAATTGAGCTCAAACAGCGAGGAAGGTTATTGAATGCCTGCATGGGAAAGGACCATAAAGTAAGACCGAACACACTCGATATATAAATTGTAGTGTAAAAGATTGATGGATGTAAGTTAGAATCGAGGGAGACAGAGATGGAGGAAATATAATTTGTCCGGGATATCATGCAGTTTTGTTGGCTCGACTAAGTTGTTGTTGGACAGCTGTCTTTCTCCTCTTTGCTTTCCCTCCTTTTCTCTGTGCCATAAAAACATTTCTTCCTCTGTCCTCTCGTTTTATTATCCTCCTTCTTCCCCCCGCAACCAAAAAATAATGATTTATAACTCTTTTCCTTGACCTCTTTCACCTCTTTTCTCCTTGTTTTGTTCATTCATTTTCTCTATTCCTGCTCATCTCCTCTCCTCTGACCTTCTCTGTAGAGATGCCCCCATCCACTTTAGTTCCAATCCAAATATGATGCATATGTACCGATAACCATACTGATTCAGATATTTTAAAATCATAATTCATAGTTTTATTGTTGTTATTATGAGTAAGGCTACACAAAGCTGTACTAAACCCGGCATTGCATTACATTGTGTTGGCTTCACATACAAACAGGAAGCAGCAACAACTGTCAGGTTTTCAATTTAAATCTGTTAATCTGAAGAGTAAGAATGATGTTCCTTGATCCGTGTAAAGATCAAAGTGTGGCCACTATTTTGATGTAGGCTATCACAGTAAAAAAAAACATTTAAAATAATGAATTACATCAGAAAATACAGAGGCACACTCGGAATAGCGGTGGCTAATTTGAAGCAATCCGTGGATCTTTACATGTATGGGTTTGGATTAAATTTATAATGATCGGCAGAGTACAGCAAGTCTTCAAATGGTAAGTCAAATACAGAAAAAATCTTTGTGTCTTTGTTGTTGGTCTGACAGATGAATAGATTGTGGCTGTTGAGGTTATTGAAGCCTGCGGCTTTAAATGTATTAAATATTATTGTTGTTCATACATGCGGTACATGAATGAGAGAGAAATGAATGTATGAGCTAAGAGAAGACTTCAAGACTCTGAGAAAGCAGCAGAGAGACGGAGAGGTCTGTGTTGAATGTCAGGAAAACAAGAAAAACATCAGAGAGTTAAATTATCTTGAATTCCTCCAGATTGGGATTTCAGACTTGAAGCCCTGCTGCTACACACACACACACACACACACACACTGTCAGCACATTCCTCACACTGCCAGCCAAACACACACCCAAACACACACACACACACACACACACACACACACACACACACACACACACACACACACACACACACACACACACACACACACACACACACACACACACACACACACACACACACACACACACACACACACACACACACACACACACACACACAGAGTCACCGAACGTCCTACTCTAAACTGTACAAACACATGACAACACACATGCCCGCATGAGGCTGGGAAGAAAAGGAGCATGTGCATATTTAATGTATATCGCAAAGAAAATATGTCCCTGTGTGTTTTACGAGTGTGTGTGTCTGTGTGTGAAGGTCGCGGCAGATGATTTATCAGTGGGAAAGACGCATATTGGAGCCCTGCAGGGCAGATGTGTGTGTAGTTATGTTTGTGTATTATCTGTCTCTGGATAGGTGTGTTTGTGTGTGGTTTTAAATGAATATTACACATGAGAATGTTGTGTCCCTCTTTCTCTACAAGATGAACACTAGTTTTTTTTTGTTTTTTTTTACTGTAATTGGAAACACACAGACACACACATGCAATGCATGAATAATGCACATCAGGGAGTGTAGGTAAGCATAGTGTTGGAGTAAAAGAAGACATATACAGAACAGGCAGCTGGTGAAAACTCTGGCATAAAGATAGATAGGCACTAACACACATACATTACAGTGTGTGTGTGTGTGTGTGTGTGTGTGTGTGTGTGTGTGTGTGTGTGTTAGCATGAGTGCGTTTTGAAAGTATGTGCATGAAAAAATGAGAGGAGGAAACAGAAGAAGGCGAGAAAGCGAGACAGACTGTCATACTGCAGCTGTATTTGGTATATTTCTGCATGGGAGTGAGTGTGTGCGCATGTGTTCCTGTGTGTGTTAATTTATTCCATGTCTGTCGGAGAAACCTCTGCAACATTCAGTGTCATATATCATGTCTTACAGTAACATTAAACCTCACACTGATGTAAAACTGGGCAACAAATCAGACATCAAACCCCGTAGAGTTACGGCATCCTGCGCGCACAGAGACAGTTTCATGTGCATTACACTAAGATATATGGACACACAGGACGCAGCCACCTTAAACAGCTCATGTTTTACACGTGGGAGAAAGCCAGAATCAAATGACGTATTTGCTGACCAAACCCTAATGTCTCGTGAAAAATATTAGCGGTAACGTAATGTGTATAACTCACAGAGAGACAACTAGCAGCTACCTGAAACATCTCAACTTTCCACAGAGAGGGGAAAAGATGAAGAAATACATAATATACCAAATGTGTGGGAAGAGTCCATTACTGCAGACAGAACAAATATCATGCCTTATGCAGAGGGGAGGGCATGATAGTAAAGGGGTCAAAGAACCTCAAATGAATGAGTTATGCAGGCTATACCTGGAGGCCTTTTAAGAAGGTGTTTCCAGTGTTTGATTTAGTGGGACAGCTACTTTTGAGCCTCTAACATCAGTATACAGGCAGTAGTCAAACACTAGTCATAAGAAAAATAATCAAATACAGAAAGCAGACATTATATATCTGCCACATTTAGACTGTAACATCTGTAAATATTCGCTGTTATTGTGCATTTGCTCGATCTCTGTCAGTGTGTGTGTGTGTGTGTGTGTGTGTGTGTGTGTGTGTGTGTGTGTGTGTGTGTGTGTGTGTGTGTGTGTGTGTGTGTACATGAAGTAACAATGCATGTGTGTGTCTATCACGAGGAGCGTTGCACTTCAATAAATCCATCGTGTGCTGGCACAAGTGCACGTTCACACATCGAATTCACATGTGAAAACATGGCCACGCATTCTGAAGCGCTGATGCTTGTAATAATCGTACGGGTTGTTACTACGGCGATAAAACGGCCAATAACTCGCTCACCTGGCCTGTGAATGGACACACGGCTGTACACATACACTCTCTCTCTCTCTCTCTCTCTTTCTTAAAAGCGGAGGAACTCAAAGTTAGGAGAATATTTGGAAGCAGAGAGCAGGAAAGATAAATCACACAGTGCATGCCCTCATTTTCCCATGATGCCTCAGTAAAAGATAGTCCCCCAGCGTGTTTAAACTCGCAGGACACGCTAATACGGACATTATCCTTGGCTTCTATTTCAGCCCAAAGCGTCGTTCCACTAAATTAGAGCTGGTTGTAAGGTCTCAGTGAGGATGTAAAACAGCAGAAAATACACAGAATCGTCCTCTGCTGGACTCCTCTCAGCTGCACTTAAAGTGCAAACCCATCTATTAAAACAACATTAGAATTTACACTGAGCTGAGGCTAGTGCATGAGTGTGTGCGGCTGTCTGTGTATGTCATCAATCATAGGAAGAGCTGGACAGCGGTACATGGTTATTGCATTAACACACCACTTACTTCTATGGCTTTAAAGTGCAGAGAGAACGAGAGGGCAGATAAAAGAAGAAAGGGAAGAGAGAGGTAAAGACAGGAAGTTAAGAAGAAAGAGAGGGTTGATGAGGTGTCGGGTGAAGTTCACGTCAGTGTGACCTGTGGCCACCTTCCTGGAACACTGAGGCAACATGGGAACAACTGGAGATATCATAAGGGTGGCTAATTTCAGGGGAAGTGTTGAAGGTCGTGTCTGCGTTTTATGAATTGGAGTAACTGACAGCAGGTGGGAAACTTTATCTTGTATGTATTAACTGGTGTGTCAAGAGGCAAGCACAGTAAGTAAAGGTTAAATGAGCAAATGCAGTGGAGATATTTATGTGAATCATATGACTATAATCAAGTGGCAGCAACGTGATGCCTGCACAGAAGCCTAAGCATGAAGTTTGCCCCTTTCTCCCACTACTGCTCTTAGCTCTTTGGACTAATAAATAAGCCTTAAGATGCTTTAAATGGAGGCGCAGACTCGTATCCTTTGCTTTCATATCTGCATTATAGTACGTTTTAATACAGAAACAGAAAACCAAATACAATAACAGCATCGGAATGTGCAGTCCGATCTTTAGGAAGACATTTTTCAGTGTGTGTGTCAGCGTTGTGTCTGTAAAACATGACAAATGACACAAGAGTCCCACAGAGTTTGCATCATCCAGTGTTAATGTTCAGCCGTTTTATGTGTGAACATAAATAAGAGTGATAAAATGTGTGTGTGTGTGTGTTTTCTTACTTCATCTCCAGGACCTCCTCCAGGTGTTTCCGCCTCTCGGCTCGCAGGGCGGTCAGGTGACCTTCCTTCTCGGCCAGTGAGAGCTGAGTCGATGACAGCTTGGCTTTCATCACCTCCAGTTCCTGCTTCACTTTCTCCATGGCGACCAGCAGGTCCTCCACCTGACACACACACACACACACACACAAAGTAAGACATTTAAATCTTATATTTGAGAACTTTTTTAATGTGCTGCTTCTTTTCGCAGATACAACTTCATACTTATGTGTGTGTGTGTGCTGTTGTCTTCCTCATGCTCTCTCTGTGCTCTGACAGTGAATCTGCTTTTGATATTTTATAATTTATAATTCCTCTGTTTTGACATGAAAAGCTTCAAACATGTCATATTTCTTCTAAGTGTTTTCTTTTCTTTCTCCTTCTCCTCTACGATATGATATATATTTGATCTGAGTCTCTCTCCGGGTGTATATCAGTTTGTCAGTTTAATGTCTGTGAGGTACAAGTGTCTGGATCGCCGTATTTCTCACAGCATGACAATGAGCTGGCTTTCCACTACACACATGTGCAAAAACACACATGTTTAGACCGTTTCACAGATGTACTTGCACAAAAACAGCAGCACATATATGTTGTCTTCAGATACTTAAAAAAGAAAAAGAAAAAAAGAACCCCAAACAGAAATAAAAAGAAAAGAGTCAAAAACATTTTTCACCCAAAAACAGATGGCATGAGCAGAAAAGAAGAAGTTAAAACCCCTTGTATGGTATGATATTGTATGGTATGGTATGATATGATATGATATTGTATGGTATGGTATGGTATGGTATGATATTGTATGGTATGGTATGGTATGGTATGATATTGTATGGTATGGTATGATATGATATGATATTGTATGGTATGGTATGGTATGGTATGATATTGTATGGTATGGTATGGTATGGTATGATATTGTATGGTATGGTATGGTATGGTATGATATTGTATGGTATCTAATGATTGCATAATATTGTATTGTTAGTTCAATTTAGGTCAAATCTACAAAGAGTTTTTTGTTACAGAATGTGACACATATCAGAGGCAGTAAATAAAGATATTTTGTCTATTATCCCATCATGCTATTCACTAATAAGAATGTTCCCTAAAATATGAAAAAGCAGGATGAAAAAAAGATGAATGAATGACAAAATGTGACAGTAAAGTGGTGAGTTATGTTGGTGATGATTGTTTGTTACCTTTGACCACCTAAAGCCGGCTGTGGTGAACTCATGCATTGGAATGTGAGAGAGCTGCGTATGAAAAGAGCAGAGAGAGAGAGAGAGAGAGAGAGAGAGAGAGAAACGAAGGGGATGGAGACAGTCAAGGGAAAAAAGGAGAAAAAATGTGACAAGACAAGTGGGGGAAAGAAAATAGACGTAAGGAAAATAAGGGACAAAAATGGACTTAGAAAGGGGAGCGGGCCGAGAGGAGATAGGACAAATACAAATGTAAGAGAGAGAGGTATAATAGAGAACAAATAAAAGGGGGACAATTAAAGGTTTGGAAACAGTGAAGCACAAACAAGGAGGGATAAACACACATGTAAGGGGGAAGCAGAGAAGACAGGAGAGAGGAGAACGAGAAAAGTCGTAAGAATGCTGAAGTGAAACGGTAAACTCTGAAGCACACTAGGAGAGAGTGGAAGCAAAATAAACAAATGCTAAACACATGAAAGTGAGATAAAAGACATAAAGGTGCAGACAGAGAGCCAAACTCTGAGCATTCAGACAAGCAGGCAGTGCTAAAAATGCAATCCAGACAAGAAAATGGAAAGAGGAAACACATGACAATAAAATAAGGACAGAGAAGGCGGACATGGAAGGGAAGCAAGTACGGAGAAAGACCTTTGGCTGACATCAGAGAAGTAGAGATTGAAGGATGGAGGGATGGAGGGATGCAGGGAGGGGTGAGGAGTGACAAGGCCCGGCTGTGCATGAACAGGCTGGATGGGAGGAGGACAGCAACCCCTTCAGTTTTTCTGAATATGTTCGTTTTTTTTATGTGTCTGAACTTTATTTAGAAAAGGATGGAAGCGAGAAAGAAGAAGGCTCGTTAAGTTCAAGAATAAGAATTGTGAGGTTAATAAAAGATGGAAAAGTGGGAGGAGAGGACGTCTGTGGTCAGTTTGGTGGCTGTAGGGACAGATGGAGTGTGTCATGGCTGACTAATTTCCCTGTCTCACACACACTGTTCTCCAATGATCACACATACCAAAGTGACTCATGTCTTGTAGAGGAGGTTAAGAAAAGTTTCATGTAGTTGACTTTGCCGCATGAATCTCCAAACACACTTACACACAGGTTTTTATGTGTATATTGAAGGTGAAGGGTTGTGTGCGTGTGTTTATGAGTGTGTGTGTGTGTGTGTGTGTGTGTGTGTGTACCAAAACATGACTAGGGTTTGTGTGTTAATGTAGCTGGTTTGGCTACATTTGCATATGTGTGTGTACCCAAGCTGTAATAAGCACTGTGTGCCTTTGAACAGGCCGTCCTCATTAGGAGGAGGAAATTGTCTCTCCCTCTGTCATCATTTTATAAATCATTATGTGAAAGGGTAATTGCAGTGACGCAGTTGCAAAACGGGAACACAAAAATATTTATTTACAATTTTCTCGTGTATATAAAGACACATTTCCAGTAAGAAAACCAGAGTCTGGCTCCACATGAATGTAATGTTGTGCTCGGGTGCTGTTGAAATAGCTGTTAGCACTTCTTTCCGCCATGTTTTTGAGTGTGTGTGAGTGTGTGTGTGTGTATGTGTGAGTGTGTTTTAGGGTGAAATATGTGCACTACCATCCTGTCTATAACGACCATGTGCAACATGCGTTTGTGCGTGTGTGTCTGCACTGAAAGGCTGACTTAGTGATGTTGATGTTGGGTGAGGATTGCACTGAGAGTTTGGCTGCAATCTCCACTCGTTCACCGCACGCTGACGTGTTTCTTCTTCCTCTTTCAGACGCGACAACATTCTCCATCACCCAGTCCTGGCCTCAACGCCCTCCACTCTGTCTAATTAAAGGTGCCACATTAAGGATCTTGAAGTAATATATCGCTGCTAAATCGAATGTGATAGCTTGGCGAAATAGCCGTAAACAAATTAAGAGTCAGTCAATGGAGGAGTTTAAACATCCTGGATTTGGTTCTTTTTAGTTTTTTTCCCCATTTATGTAAATGTGAAAATCTAAAATCCTTAAGCCTGTGTGCTCTGAACTCTAAACTTCAACACATTTAACAATGACAACCAAAAAAATACATCTGTGCCTACAGCATATCAAAGTCAAGACTAGCACCATCAAATCATAAGACTGATTAAATGTTTTAACTGATATTTACAGAACAAAAGACATACTTTGTTGTTAAAGTTTTCTGGATATATGCGACACTGGATTGCTCCCTAAAATGCTCCAAAATACATCACTAATTACATCAAAACAAAAGTCAAAGTTTTCCTTAGCACTGACGATTTAAATGTTTTTTCTATTGAATGGTAACATGTCCATACATGTTGCCTTGGCATCACCAAAAACATTAACCACAGAAGAGCAAGTCAGCAGTAAAAAAAAAGAAGTTTGCACGCCTGTCTTTAGGTGTCTGTCCAGAATCCGCCCGGTAAGTGAAGGTCAGAGAGGACGGTCAGCGTTCAGACGCAGTAATAACAATGGTTTTCAGCTGTTTTGCCAACAGCTACAGCCGCTTCATGTTTTCTCAAGGCAGTTTTTATCCTCACAGCCCACACTGTTTTTTTCCCACTTGTCAAAACCAATCCAGGCTCTGAGGAACATTTCCCATCTCTACGCCTTGGTTGAGTCACTGGTACCCAGAGGAACGACACACACACACACACACACACACACACACACACACACACACACACACACACACACACACACACACACACACACACACACACACACACACACACACACACACACACACACACACACACACACACACACACACACACACACACACACACACACACACACACACACACACACACAACACACACACACACACACTACACACACACACTCTCTGTCTGGTCTGAGGTTAAATCTACTGAACCCTTCCCCTATGAGCTTTCCTCCTGTCTTCTCAAAGATGAAAAAGATTACAAATTGGAGTGGTCGCCTCCTGCTGCATTTAAGAAGAAGCTGTTTGTGTGTTGCCGGCTTTTTTGTAAATAGAGATGTATTTACCTATCCTCCAAATCAGGAGTGACTGGACAAACACACACACACACACACACACACACACACACACACACACACACACACACACACACACACACACACCTTAATCTGCTCAGTTGGCACAGGAAAGCGTGTTGCCACTGCCGTTAGCCACTATTAACATAGGGATGTTTAGCTATGTCAAAAAGAGTTTCTATGCTGAATTAGAGATCTATGTGAGCTGCCTTGTGCGTCACAAAAACAGAAAAAAAGGAAATCCTCCGCAGTGAGGATGTGTGTGTGTGTGTGTGTGTGTGTGTGTGTGTGTGTGTGTGTGTGTGTGTGTGTGTGTGTGAATAACTGATAGGAGTTGGTATTAAGGGGAGGTTTGGGTCACACACGTTTACTGGTTGGGGGTTGAGGATTCTCCTTAGACATGCAGGAACACACTTTTGTGGGTACTCGCTTGTGAGAGAGACAGTACCTGTTTCTCAGACTGCGTTCGTCCCTGCTCCTCATGGGCGAGCACCACCTCCCGCTCCGCCGTGATCTGAACACTTTCCCTCAGCGCCTCCTCCAGCTCCTCGATGCGCTCCTCCTTCTGACGGAGGGAGTCCTACAGAGAGAAAGTGTGCAATGTAAGAAGAGCACAAGCTTTTTGCAACACTGAGAACGTGTGGTTTCAATCAACGTTTAGTAAAAAACAAACAAACTGGAAGTTGCAATTTTAACATGCTAATCAGTTTTGAAAACAAATTATTTCTAAGAGTCACAGAAATGTCACTGCATTTGCAAGCACCTAACAAACAAAGAACTGGACGAGTAAAAATTTGACATGATGATGTTGTAAAATGAACGTGAAGCGGTCCCAAGTGTTATTTGTATTCAGGGGAAGATCAATGTCCAAATATTCTGCCAAGTGATCCAAAAGCTCCAACCCATAAAGTCACTAGATGTCATGATTCTAGCACCATGAATCTATGTATGAAATGTTCAACCATAGTTGTGATCAAATGAATGTTTGGACATTCATCTCTGAAGCTGCAGTCGTCTGGACTTGTTTAATCTGTAGCATAGCAGGTTTGGATTATTGTTGATGGCAACTTTCAACATAAACCAAACCTAATATAGTTGTTATATAGTTTCTGCATCCCCAGATACTTTTGTTTTGCACAAATCCTTTTTTTCCCCAAATCCTAAATCATCAAACTGTTTCTTTGGGTCGTGTAGATATTCTTTAAGGGATGCTTTAATGTCAAGCGTACACCACCCAAAAATACAACTGTTTAAACCCTTGTGGAGCACAAAACCTTCTTTGAATTAACATCCATCAAGTCTGACACCTCATCGTGTTTTACTTCAGCTCATCAGCTACTCGTTACAGGAACCTTTCCTGTCACATCCTGCTTAACATGTCCACAGAATGAAAACCTTTAATGCTCCACATTCTAGTCACTGGATAAAACTGCACAAGACTCCTGAATTAGATAATCTGATCTGCATCTGCCTTTCAGAACTCTTGGGAATTCCTGTTCACACATGGAGTTGATTCTAGGTTAAATGACAACATGTACCAGTAAAGACTTATGTTTCCTTTTGCCAGGCAGCTGAATTACTGAGTTAAATCTGAGTTAAATGAATAAGTGAAGGAGTCAGGAGGGGGTGGAAGACATAATGACACATTACAGTGGCCGTGAACAAAAAGCTCCAGGACATCTCTAACACATGTGCTGTGAATCTGTGCCCTGCTCCACATCCAACATTACTGCGTGTCTAACTATGCAGACTGAGACTGGCTTTAATTGGATTAAATCTGCTTATTGTATTGAATCGAATTTACGGTTACTTGCATTCCATTTGCAGGCCTCAGCGCTGGTGAAACTACGCAGAATGGCTTACATTTCACACACAATCTAGTTACGGTTGTAACCACTGCGGCCTCATAAGTCTGAATGACTCACACAGCTCATCAGCTCATCTCCTAACCACATGCTTTCACAGAAATGGCAAATTCTAAGCTCCGTATACCAGAGATCAATCATAGCTTGAGGGAGAATACACTTATACTGACACACACACACACACACACACACACACAGACATAAAGAGTGTTTTCATCTGCCTCTAATCAGAGAGGCCACTGAGGTTAACGATTACTGGAAGAGGAGAGGGATGAGAAAAATCAGGAAGAAAAAGTCAGGAAATCAGGGTCAAAAAGGGTAAAATTAAAGGTACAGCAGAAGTGTAAGATAACCGCATAAATAAGGAAATGTGAAGTAAACCACAAATTGTTGTTAATCTTGTGGTCATATGATACCCGGCGCACAATTAGGAGATGCTCCCACACCGCGTGGAAGTTTTAAAACCCGCAGCGTTCACTTTTTTTTTCTTTTTTTTTTAGTTTGGAGTTAGAATCCTGTATGTCTCCTCTAATTATCTCTTTTCTCTCCTTCACTTCTTCTACCATTTTTCTCCATCTTCCATCTGTGCTCCTTGTCAATCATCCCCCTCAGTCAACAGAATGAGAGTTTCCTCATGCGTGTGTGTTTGTGTGTGTGTGTGTGAAAGAGAAAGCGAGCGTGTTTGACATTGCCTCAGGCTGCTCCCTGTCACAGTCGTCACGTCATGATGAAGCATTGTTATGATAGCAGACACAATTCAAGGTAGGACAGGAAGAAGGAGGGAAACTTTTCTTCCCTCCTTCCCGCTAACCGTCATTTTTAGTGTAAGCGTCCTCCCCTTCCTCACCTTTATCTGCTGGGAGCTCTCGTTCAGATTGTCCTCCCTCTTCTTGGCCTCGTCCATCAGCTGGGCGTTCTTGTTCTTCTCGATCTGCTCCTTGTGCTTCATGTTGGCCACCTTCTTCGACTGGTCCTTCATCTGCCTGCAAACATGCAAACACACGAAATACAACGTCAAAGTCTGTGACCAACAAATTGTCTGTAAAGGTTCTTAGAATGTACACATTAAATCTCATAAAGCGGCAAGCGGGCAGGTCTATGGCTGATATATGTCTCCTTTCCCCACTCTCTCTTCCTGATTTCCTACCTTATCCACTGTCCTCTGACAAAAAGGTATAAAATGTTAATGCTTTAACAGCATTAATGACCTTTATCGACCCCACATGTGTTCACATATACACATTCACCGCCCCCCCCGAGCACATTCTGGAGATGCTTTCTGTTATTACCATTAACATGACAGTGAAATCTGATTAACAATGCTGCGCAATACAATGCTGTCATGAAATCCTTTTTGGCCGACATAATGTAAAGATCGTTACAGGAATTCAATAAAAAGCGATGAATTAATGACAAGATGACATTTGAGATTTTCTCCGTAGTGGGAGGTGGGGGGGTGGGGGGTGGGGGGGTCTTTTCACGGAGGGATTACCGGGTGTCGGGAAGCGGAGTTTAAATCATCATGTTGGGAATGAAGGAGCGAGAGAGAGAGCGAGGGAAAGAGGGACAAAGAAAGTGAAAGAGAGATTCCTTGAGGGGGGGCAGCAGATTGGAAGAAGGAGAAACGGTTTAATCCCAGTTTAAGCCGTCTGAAGGCCGTTGTGTCTCTGTCACAGACCTATCAGCTATCACAGCAGCTTGACTTGATCAGGACCCTTCAAACCTTTCACACACACACTTACACACACACACACACACACACACACACACACGCAGATGTGGACTAACCCGAGCTAATGCCAGTAAGGTTTAACAGCGTCTACTGAATCATGACACAGATGAAAGATAAGTCAAACACAGAGGATGAATGTGAACATATTCACTTCCAACGCAGACAAAACAACATTTCTGACTAACATGTTAGAAATTACTCATTTAAATTCATACCTTTGGCTCTCCCTGAGTCTGTGAGTCTTCTGTATGTTTTAATTTTTTAACATGTTTACATCACGTCTGCCTGCATTGAGCAAATGTTTATGCAAGTGTAAGCATTCCTGTTAGCTTAAACTTTAACAGGCTCGTACAATAATCCATTTTCTTTCCATCCATTGCTGCCCGTAAAAGAGATGACCCCAAGTGATGGGAAAACACTGCACATCTGAATGCATGTGCACTCATGGGAAACCATTTTTACAAGCTGCAGAGCTGCATGTTAAGTTTCCTTAGGTATAAACAGGTTTCATCTTTTCCTGACCTTTGACCTTTGTCTGTGCACCTAAACTGTCCGAGCTTATATCTTAAAATACACCGCCCCTAACCCATTTAAATCAATGATGGCAGAGGCTGCTATGTAAAGCGTCCATCAGTATTAACTAATCCATTCATACACATTCACCGACCAATCAGGGGGAGCAATTTGGGGTTAAGTGTCTCGCCCGAGGACACATTGGAGCTGGGGATAGAACCCCCAACCTTCCAGTTGAAGACGACCGACTCTACCACTGAGCCACAGCCTTCCTGTCAATCTTTGAATGTCCTGCCTCTGATCATTCTGCTTCTACAGACAAACCATGAGACTCATGTTGGAGGCAGATTTTCTGAGCTAACTTACACATTTCTGGGTCGGGTACAGCCTTTATTTGAATTCCCATAATCTCACCTCATGCTGTTTCACTTATTTTATTTCCACTGCTTTACTCCTTTGAGTGATATCGTCTGTCTGAATTCACACAAGTGTTACGTTTATTTGTTTACATTGACTCATACTCGTACTCCTCTCGAACTATCAAAGCCATAAACTTGCTGCCAGACTCAGACTTTCAGCTACGGCCTTAAAAAATGTTTTCTACATTCGTATCACCTCCAGAAAGTTGAGAAATGATGTTGGCAGAGAATGGTTAAATAAAATCCTAAACGTGTTTGCTGAAAGGTCCAGGGGGCCCAATTCAAAAGCGTCCAGAGAAATTTGGGAAGCTGGAAGAAAACTTGAAATGCGAAGACGGAGCCAAAACCGCTCTGCAGCACCTGGCTGCTCAAAGCTCACAGAATAATAATCAGCAGATTGAGCTGCATGCTCACATGTGTGGTTTTGAGCTGTATTGTATTTGGGTGAAATAAAGGACTACATATTGCATCATTATCACATCTAAATTAGGTTTAAATGCGAAACAGGAAAGAACATGAAGTAAGCGTTGAGTTAGATGGATCATTTTTGAGTTTTCTTTGTTTGCTTCCTGATCGTTTTTTTTTTGAATATTTGGGATTCATTTTGCACTCTACACCCTGTGTGAGTGTGTAACAGGTCATAAACATGCAGGAATGTTCCTACTGGACGATTTCCAGGAAGCTAAAACCATCTGGTTAGCTCTCTGAGGTTTCCCTCCTTCATGCATACTGAATGTAATGTATGTGAGTGTATGTGCATTAAGAATAGACTTTGAGATTGCAATATTTCCCTTGGACTCAACACTTACACTCCTTTTTCCTCCTTCTTTTGCTACTCCTGATATTCATTCAACTCAAATCTTTCATGTTGCTTTATAATCATTTATTTGCATCGGACCAACTCAGAAGGACAAATGAACTTTGCCTCATCGCTCCTTTCTCCGCACTCACTCACTCTGCAAATGCAGCATTACTCTTTCCTTTGGATGAAATATTCTCATCAGACCGTAGACCACTTCTTCTCTCGTTTCCTCTCCCTGATTCCTTCCACTCCCTCTTTTGTCACTTTCGTCTCCTCTGCTTAACTTTCCCCCAGACTCCCCCTAACAATAGCAAACGCTTTAAGGTGTTTTCCATCGCCTCAGTAACCGTGTGTATGTATTTTACCATGATTGTACCCATCTGCGATACTGAAGAGTATTAAATCAGCTCCTTGTGTAACTAACTGGCTGACATAACAATGTACATGCATGGGAAATCAAAGATATACATATATGTGCTTTAAAGAGACTCCTTATGTAATCTGACAACAAGGAAAATGTTGCCAGATTACATAGTGAGCATCAAAGACAAGCTCACATCTGAAGTTATTGGTGGGTTAAAACATTCTCATTATACACACTGACTTTCAATCATCCCCAAAATGTCTATGTTTTTTTTTAAGATATCGACAGGTTTCTCACAACTTTCCTCTGTGTGCTTGTCTGAAATCCTAACCAAAGCTACATGGAACTTTTTTTTGCAAATCAGACTGAATTAATTGCAATTGTGACATGTATAGAGTTTCTTAAAAGTTCATGTTGTGCATCTACACATGTTTAATTAAACACTTACACACTTTCATACACTCTGTGCTTAAGGGAGCACTGGTTACTTGTTGAACTCAATGGCTTGGCCCAGTGCAGGCAGAGTGCCATTTGAAGCTGTTTTAATATGTAAAATACTTCCTTCACTCTGCCTCTGAAATCACTTTCAACAACTGCTGCACAACCAACTGGAGGAAGCAGAATCACCGGAGAGTTCACTTTACCCACAGTGCTGTAAACACCACATATAAGAGTGCAGTGAAACCACATCCGCACACAAAGCTACACACTCATTGACACTTTGGGATGAGTTCAACTAAAAGCAAGAATTAGCACAAACTGTGATGAAAGTGGAAACACATACATACAGTTTGCGCTGTCAACTGTTTCGAACACAACCTGCTTTCTTTCTGAGCCTCGAAGTCGGACCACACACAAACATATGTGCTGCACACACGCACACACACCCACACACACAGTTTTAAATGCATCAGCACGTATCATAACATACACTAACGTAAACACACACACTAACATACACTTTGACAGCACTTTGAACTTATTAAACTTCTCTAAACCTCTAAAATACCCTCATGTACTGACCTCAAACACACTCATATAAGTTATATTTATATGTAACATATGCAAAACACAGAGAGAAGCCTTCATTAAAACTTAAAGCTGTAAAAAAAAAATAGTTTATACTGCAACTTGCATTTGATATGAAAACACACATACATAAACACACAATCTCCTGAAGTCCAAAGTCTCCAAAATAAAATGTTCTCTCATTAGCATGCAGATGTGATGATATTCAGGGAGCCACATTAAGGTAATATTAATATTACATTTGGAGCCCTGTATAAATATTTGATCAGAAATGCTCCGGGGCCTCATGTATGTTTACTGCACATAGTTCACCCAACATTAACATCAAGGATTTCCTTTGAAACATTTGGAATTCAGTATTTCCTTTGAAAATACAGGAAGTGTTGGGTTTGGTTTATTAAGCCCATAAAAGCTATAAAACATGAAAAAAAAACCATCAAGAACTTATTACTTTGGTCTTACCCTCTGTTGGCTCTGAAAAGCGTTCGGTTGAAGGAGGACGTTTGGGAGAAATAAAAAAAGGAAATACCAATTGTGGAGAATCTCACAGGAATTAAAGCAAATTTGTGAGGTAACAAAGGAGACAAGACAGCCTGGAGTGCGTAAACTAGTCGTAAAAATACTAAAATACTACAACAGACTGAGTGAAATGTCTTTGTATTAATAGCATAGGGCACTGTGAAAATGAATCACTTTTACAGCATGTATGTATACGTCAAAACTAGCCATTCAGATAGAAAGAAAGTGTTTACATTACAGTGAGAGTGTAAGTGTGTGACTGAGAGCTGGAGCTGATCTTGGCTCTGTCTTTGTTTAACATGGAGAACAACAGAGTTTCACAATGAAACACTGACACTCTGTTCTTTCACCTCATATTCGTCTTTTGATCTGAACTCTAGATTACATTTGAGCTGAGTCAACAACAGACTAAGAGTACTTTTATAGAGAACGTAACACTAAATACAGTAATAAGGCCAAATACTGAAGCATTTCTATAATCATGACCTCAAAATCAGTTCCTTCTTGTGTTTAAAAAAGAGAAAATAATGTGCATGGGTCTGTTAAAGTGTGTATGTGTGCGTCTGCTTGTTGTCACCCATTAGCTGACAAATCCCTGCACCACCTCAAAGCTCAGAGTCATACGGGACCTCAAAGGGATACCACACACACACCTCACACACACAAAGAAACACACACACACACACTAAGAAACAATGCAAGTCCCTGTAAGGGAGAGAAACCTTGATGTCAGACATTTGGCAGTGGGTGAGGAGTTCCTTAGCTCAAGATCAAAACAACCAGAAAAAAAAAAAGGAATCGCAAAAAAGAAAAAAAGGGACAAAAAAAGAAAAATGAGTCTTCTGTAGAACACCAGACGGCAATTGCAATGCTAACTTTTCCTTTAGTTTTCCCCCCTCTAGAGTTGAATCACAAAACACCAGAACAACAGGGATGAAAAAGCTGACGAGGCGGCAGAGAGAACAGTGGCTCTGGATGTTGAAAAAGAACTGAAGAGCAAAAAGAGAGCTGGCACCGCGGGGACCTTTACAACAGAGCAGAGAGCACAAAACACTCAGACCACCAGATTTATACAGGAAACAGACGGACTAAGTGGTTATTATGTGGTGGATTGCAATGTGTAGGTCAGAGATATTTCAATATGACTGTGATATGTCTGTTATAAAAGAGCGATTACAGACTTTGCATGCTGAAATCTCATTACAGAGTCACCTCCTGGGTGCAGATAGGAATATTTAAAGCGTGATGAAGACGGTTGATGTTTTTTTTTTAAAGTCATGGATATGTATAATGCGCTGTTATGCCAGATTTGAAAAAGTAATATTCCCTTTACTAAGCCCATGAGGTAGTTAGCTCAGCCGCTTAGCTTAGCATAAATAGTGGAAACAGATGGAAACAGCTAGCACGGTTCTGTCCAAGGGTTAAAAGTCAACCTTCCCAACACCTGTAGAGCAAACTGACTGACATCTCTTTTTTTTTTTAATCCATCCAAAAGTGAAGTATTATTACCACAAGTGCACTTTTATGGATGGTTATTAGCGGCACTATTTCTTGGCTAAAAGCAGCGACTTGCTGGAGTCTCCACAAATTGCCTGGAAACCTCATGGTGATGACAACGGGACATAACATATAAGTAAGTAGGCAGTAGAGGTGCTTGTTACTGGAGCTGACCTGGACTGAATCCGGCGAGCTGTTCCCCCTTGTTTACATTGTTTAAAGCGTTTAAGTTAGGCTAAGCTAACTGTCCTCAAAAATCCAGCGTGACATGTTCCTTTTAACGCTCTACAAGAAAGAAAATCTGTCGTTTTCCAAAAGGTTTAACTGCAACTTTAAACCCACTGAACAGCCTAACAATCCAACTGTAACATTTCTAAAAAAAAAACTAAAAATAGGAGCTTAGTAGTCTAAGTCGATGGCTCACAAAGTATCTCAACGGCTCAACAAAAGTAGTACCAGAAACAAACTGTGGAGTGATTTCACAAAGCCTAAAATGGGAGGACTTTTAATTTAAGTACCCAGCTGTCCAAGTTCATAGAGTCAAAAAAATACTAAAATATTGTTCTTGAGTGCTAATTTCATGACGAGACCAGCGAGGTGGTTGCAAGAAAGAAACAGTGATGCTTCCTCTTCAAAGAAGGCAGCAATGTGTCACAGAAGGAGAGCAGAGTGAAAGTCAAGGTGTCTCCTTCATAGACAGATGGACAGACACGACAGGAATGATTAAAAACAGAGTTTATGACAGAGCGGCGGAGATAAGAGAGCGCCTCGACGCAAGGACGAGAAGTGTGACAACGAAGGAGAGCGTGATGAGAGAGAGGAAGAAGAAAAAAAGGCATGCGGTACTAACCTTGAGGCAAGACTGGGTGGAGCAGGAGACAGTGTTGCATTGTAAAGATAAAAGGAAGGGAAGGGGAGACAGAGAAGGTGAGAGAGTTGAGTGCTAGGTTAGCAAGCTTGATCACGATTCAAAGGAGGAAGAGATGAGAGACAGAACTGACAGAAAGAAGGAGAGATAGTGTGACACGATTAACCACAGAGGAACAAGCAGGGAGACAGGCAATGCTGGCAAACACACAGGCACATAGACAGGTTTTCTGCAAGCTTTATAATACAGTATTAGGGTTATGAGAGGCCCGCTCACCTCATATGACCTCTCTGGGAACACACACCAAGAAAACGGCACACACGAACCATAGAGAAGGAGCATTTAGCCAATCAAAGCATGAGCTGCGAGCGTGCTCATGATGAATGATTTCTTCTTCAATGGTTTTTGATACAGCAGACGGCTTCCTTCGCCTTCCCGCTGGGGGACACTTGAGAAGCACGCGTCTCGTTGGATTTGTGGAGAAGTCTCAACCAGAAAGGCCTACAGCATGTTATCATTAAGATATGATATTTGAAGAACATTTTTGCTTCCTATATTGGTTGACCTCAAAAGTTTTCCACACAATCATTCCTCGTATGTTTGGTTGAATTGGCAGAGCCCCGAACTCCAGAGTAAGCTTATGCCTGGGAACGCACGCTAATGACGCCTTGCCAGAGACAAATTGTCCATTACAGAACAATATAACACGCAATAAACTTCTCTAATTTCCCATTACTCAGGTTTATACTCTTCATCTCTCTGAGCTGCCTTCATTTCTCTTTCTCTTTTTCTTCCCTTTACATTATTTTTCTGGCAGTTTCATTTTTAGTTTCCCTCTCCCCACTGTGTTGTCTTTTCTTCTTTCCTCTCTCTCTGTCTCCATCAGATGTTTAGTTTCTGTCTTTTTTGTTTTTCATCCTTCCACCACCTTCCTTTCCCTTTTCCCTTTTCCTCTCTCTCTCTCTCTCTCTCTCTCTCTCTCTCTCTGTTTTCCACTCTTCTGTCCAAATCCTTTATTTTGGCCATCATGGTAGATTTTCAGCTCCATTTCCCCTCAGTGTGAAGTCACCAAGTCTGCTCCAATTACAATCCTAGTTACAGAAATAAATAACCTACTGACGTTAAAGCTCCATTTAAACCAGAGGGGGAAGCGAGGGTTGATTTTTAACCTTGTGTAACCTACACATGATCTTTTTATCCGGAATGTTCCCCTTGCTAACTTGTAGCCCAGGGTTAGCCTTGTTGCACAGCGAAGTGATGGCTTCAGGCTAATTAACCCTCCTCTAATACACCTGTTAGCTCGAGGCTAAGTGTTGTAATTCTCAGCAGGTTGAGGAAGCTCTGGGATAAAGCCAGTATTAGTACACTTTATGTTACAGGGTCAATGCCTGCAGCTCATTGTTGCTGATTATATTGTATTACCCTGACACAGGGCCTGTGAGTACAACATTCCCAACCAACATTTATAATATCTTACTGTTTCAAATCCTGACTTCACTGTTCACCTAACACTTTCCCAGCAATTCATCCGATCATACCTTAGCAAACGTTACTTGCAACATCAGGAGTGTCCGATTTTAGCTCCATCAACATGTTGAATGTTACTTGGCTTGGCTTGGGAGGGGATTTGTTAGTTTTCCCAAAACTAAGAAGAACAAGACCCAACGTGCATTAAAGGCCTTAATCAGAGTATTTGTCTGTTCCAACATGAGCTACAACAGTTAACATGTCCGACTCAAGAGCTTACTGTCCACAGTACATGATGAGAAGTAAAGTAATGTTTTTAATAGGCAGTCTAATCAGGCAAATGTTCATCCTTGCAGTTGATGCCTAAGACTCTAGTTTTGAATTATTGGAAATATTATAACATCAACCCTACAAAGTTTAACAAGGAGTTCATGGAGCTAAGATTTTATTAGCGGTCAATCTTAAAAACATCTGTCAGCAACTGTTGTCATTTCATCCTGTAAAACTTGTAGTTAACATGTTCAGATGAGAAGCCTATTATTTAAAATAGGAATGAACAGCCTTAAAGCCATCAACGGTTAATAACGGGGAGGGGGGGGCTCATTTTCTTAAAGCCTGATTCTAGTGTCAACGTGTTTTCATTATGTCGACGTTTAACCACAACTTGAAGTAAGCATGATATCCCTGTCATTATAAATCTATCAGCTAAATAGAACCACAAAATATGAAATGATCAAAAGTATCATACATCAGAGCACCCTCTTATGTAACCTTCACCAACCACTCTCTTTACAGTAATGACTGCGGGGAAAAGTTACATTTCACCATAAAAATCTGCTTCATCTTAATTTTGCTGTTACAGGATACTGTGGTCCGACAAACAGTAGTAAGTCGAAGTTTATTAGCTTTCCAGTTTCCTAAGATTGGCCAGCAAAGTTTAGATAAACATTACTTGCTTTACTGTATTATTATAATCTTCGAGGAAAAGGAAATATCAACCAAATATGTGAGACAGAAGAACTTATCTGACATTTCAAATGGTTATTTAGTGGCATTATAATGTATCGACAAAGCTGCTCCGCTGTAAAGTCACAGTTTAAGCCCACCAGTCAGCAGGTGCTAAATTATTAATTGTCATCTATTTCTACTGGCCAGACAGAGACACAGTGTGGAAACAGGGATTCTCCCTAAAATCATTAACACCCATTAGTCTTAGAGTCAAACAAGCAAGAACACAGACATGAAGAGAGAGAGGGGGGGTAGTTTTGATTGGGAGTGGGTCGAGATTGTGTCCAAAGCAGTAAATGGAGGAAAAGATTAAAGAGACAGAAAGAGGGAAGACGTAAACAGTAAGCAGAAGATGGTTCAAAAAGAAACATTAAGAGAAACAAGGAAACCAGTTTTTACGAGCATAGTCAGCTCTGATCTGTCTAAGATGAACTTTAACTCTTACAACTCTAACATAACACACAGACTCCTTTTACTTCAAATGCTCTACTCTTAAACATTGTTTGTTTTGTTCATGTCAAGATGTCTGACCCTGCTTGACTTACTGAAACCTCCTGAAGCTTCAGAAATACTCATCAACAACAAACAGGTAGACAGGTAAAACAGAGAGGCAGGCAGCATGCAGGCAGGCAAACAGACAAATATCCAGATATAGACAAAATATTAAGATTAAGACAAGTTATTGAGATATGGAGTACTTAAGAGAGAGGTTAGAGGGTAGAAAAGTAGTTAGGAACACACAAATCATTTCTATTAGTGTAAAAAAAAACAAGAAGTGAACTGTCCAGATTCCTAATAAAAAAAAAGTGTTAAAGTCTGCTAGTCAGGCATCCTCGGCTGAAAGTAAAACAAAAGTGAAGCGTGAAAACAGAGCCACCAAATGAAAGAGTTGCATCATTGACAGGAGCGGAGAGTCAAAGTCTCGCACAGCGGAGACTCTGGTACCATACTGCGTCCTCTTTTTACAAACTTTAGGGAGAAGTAAAGCCTGGTTTAAACCTCTGTGTCGAATCTACACCATAGTGGACTACATCATTGTGATCACTCCAAACTTGTGCATTGGTGTGTCTGGGTAGCTCTGCAATTCTTTGCCTACAAACGCTAGCTAGCAGTCCAATTTCTGTGCTCGTTATATCGCCATTTTTAGACTCGTAAATAGGCTTCTCTGTAGGTACAGGGCTACATGCACCTGTGACGCAGAAGTATAAATCAGGCATAAGGCTGTTCACACTGTAGTGAAAAGTTCTCCAAAAGCTGTAAGAGACAGGCTCATCATGTAACTAATGGTGCAACTCTTTGATTGTGATTATTAGTGAACATACTCAGCTTGGTTCCATGTGGAAAAGGCTTGTGAAAATAAGAAATCTCTTGAAACATCACTATTGCTTTTTTTTTTTTAATTATTTTAATGTGATACACTGCAGGGAGGGGGAATGTTTGTGTTTTCTTGAAAATGTCAAAAGACAGAACATTTCCAAGAATCCAAAGTGAGGTATTCAAATTCTTTGTTTGATTTGGATTCAAAGATTATCCATTTAATTTTAGATACAACAAAAGGCAATTAAATCTCCAATCCAAGAGGTCAGAAGCAGTAAACTTTTGGTGATGTTGCTCAGACATGCTGAGATATTTGTTCAGGCTTACATCTTTGTGTGTGCTGTCAGACAACATTTTAGTCTCAATGGAAGAACCTCTGACTCAACTTGTGGCTCTGCGGTTGGTTGAAGTTCATTTCCGAATGACAAAAACTGATCCACTTTGGGTAAAATGGTGCGTCAAATTCATTCTGAAGCATTTGTTTCCACATTACTTTCCCACATGGGACTGCTTGCTTTCAAAGTGCTCTAATATCCCGTCCTCGGACAAGCAGAGTGTGTTTTTGTCGTGCATCTGACCGACAGGGCCACCAGCCACTCACGTGCCCAGGTAGTCCCACACCAGCCCCCCCATTGGCTGCTGAGAGGCAGCAGCGGGAGGGGCTTGTTTTCGCGACTGCTGAGAACGCCACAGATGGGAAGCAGAGGGGCTTCTGGGGTGTGATGGGCGCACGCACACACAAACAGCCAAAGAAGCGCTCACGCAAATGTAGAATCACATGATTGCATACACACATGTAAACGAGGTACAAAGGGGAAAGGAAAGATGAGCGTAACAGAGGAAATAAGGTCGAAATGGGAGGAGAAAAGGGGGAGAAAGAAAGGGGAGAAAGGGATGAGAAAAAGGGACTAAAGGATTAGTTCTGGAGGGAAGACAAGCATAGACTCCAACAGTTTGTAGGTAGAAAATGAAAGGAAAATGAGCTACAAAGTGGTGAATAATCAAAATGTAAACCTCAATTCAGACAGTCTTATTCACTTTCTACTGATTTAGGTAAGAAAATGAAATAGGACATGTATATACATATGTTGGAGAAATAATTTTTTGAAATAATTGAACCCATCAACCCTCTGTTTCATGAATCTGTTCATTTGCGCCCTCACCTCTCTAACTCATGGATCTTTTTCTCCTTGTCGTTCTTTTCGTTCTCCATCTCCCTCAGGATATCCAGGAGTCGCTCCACCTCGGACTGAGCCTTCCCAGCATCCTCTTTGTGCCGGGTGACTTCCTGCTCCAGACTGGAGATCTGTTCAGAGAGTTCAGTGGTGGCCTGGGAATCAGTCGCTGCATTCTGAGCCTGGAGCAGAAAATTAATTATAATAAATAAACAGAGGGTTTTCGCTTTCAGAAAAAGGTGACCAGCATATAATGCTCAAAATAAGTATGTGCCAATAACAACATGGATAGGTGGAAGGGAGAATTGTTCTTTGGTTGAATAAATGACAGCAAAGCATTTCAGCCTGTTCTCCAGCACAGCCATGCTTTGAGCTAAATGCTATTGTCAGAACTGTAACAGCTGTATGTTTCCCTGTGCTGTTTGTCCCCTCTCCCCTTCTGTTGTCTCCATATCACTTTACTGTAAGTTGACAAATATAGATTAGTGTGTAAAAATGCAAAAAATGAGCATTTAGCAATATTAGAATTGCATTAATTTTAGGGGTAGTAGAAAACCATGCTAACTTATAAATGCTGCTGTAATAAAGGTATGTTTTTAATAAGTCTTGGCATTATCTTCTGGCTCATTGACCGCACCTTGGTTTTGATTTTCTTTCCATTTACACCGAACCAAATGCACATAATGATGATTTATTTGAAGATTAGCACCGGCATAAGGAAATGAATAAAAAAAATAACTTAAATTAAGTAGCAGTAATTCTTTCTGTTGCTCTGCAAAGCTACATCAAATAAACACCAAAAACAAGAAAGACGGATTAAGTTAAAAATAAAAAAAAAGTCATAATGATCTTAGAGGTTAGAACAGCTGTGTGTGTTTCCCAGAAGTAAATGTTGCTCTTGGGATGGATTGACTTTGTGCGCATGTGTGTGTGTGCACGCCTTGTTGGTCACACAACATATAACCCTATTAGTTTTGGAAGAGCACAAGAGTTTTTACAGGTCTTTATGCGGAGAGGAAATGTTTGGGTGTCTCACAATATTATAAGAAGATCCGGGCGGAGGAAAGAAAGACAGAGAGAGAAAGACAAATAAAGGACAGAAAAAACATCACACCAAAGTCACATGCACAACGTCAAATCATTCTCACACACACAGAAACACACTGTCAAGTCTTTTCTTCTTTTTTTTTTTACATCCATGGTAACATAAAGAGACTCAGAAATAAACTCTGATGAGAGAAACACCAGAGAACCACTGACACCTTCATACACATTTACATTCACACAGTCACACAGTGTCACACACACACACACACACGTTCAGGGAGTGGCGGTGGTGCTCCTGTCTTTTCCACTCTGTGAAAATGACTTTAAGGCTGTCAGCAGGCCGTCACACACGCACCGTTTTATGGGCTGCTGTGTGGGAGAGAATATGTGATACACACACACACACACACACACACACACACACACACACACACACACACACACACACACACACACACACACACACACACACACACACACACACACACACACACACACACACACACACACACACACACACACACACACACACACACACACACACACACACACACACACACACAGTAATCTGTCTTGAAAAACAGTTAAGGGAACACGGGGAAGAAGAGACAGATGTTAAAATCTTCAGTGTAAATCCTTGGTGTGAGTTAGTTAGTTTAAGCGATGGTTAGTTGTGACTGTATCTCTTTGTTTGTACGAAATCTTTCTAAAAAACCTTTGGGGTCAAATTGTTAACAGTTTATTCCCACAGCACTCTTTAATTTTCACGATGTCAATAGCGCCAAACAAAATAAACCCTAGAAGACCGTTTCAAAGAAATGTTTTCCTTGTGATCTTCTAATGAATTGAATATGCCTTTTCTTAAAGGACAAGAAGCAAGATCAGCTTTAGATCTTTGCCACTGCTCATTAAGATATATATATATTACTAACACTGTCATTGATACTATGTCCAAATGTGATCATTTAAGAAGGCTTCTGTGCCTTTTTTGCAGAGACAGAGCAGTGTGTAGAGTAGAGTTGGAAATCAGGGAAGGGGGAAAGTTGGATTCGAACCCGGGCCGCCCATTTTGAGGACAAGAGTCTCTTTAAATGAGGCACGCAAACTAGCCAGCTCGGCGTTTAATGATGTATTGATTTTTTTGTGTTCACTCTATTTTAGAGCGAATTTTACATTTGTCTCATTTTCCCTGTAATAGGTTTTAAATCTATTTGTACTCAAAGCTCAGGGAGCGGTTTTTGTTGTTTTTACTCAGTGACAATAAAGACTTTGAATCTTGAATCTGACCTTCTTGAGTTGGTTCTCCAGTTTGATGCACTCCTCTCTCTTCTGCTCCAGGCTGATCTCCAGACTCTTCAGCCTGTTGTCCTTCTTCAGAGTGGAGGATGCCAGAGAGGACGCCTTCTCCTTCAGATCCAGCACTGAAGTCTGAAAGGAAAAAAAAACAAAGACTAAAAAGACAAAGAGTGAAAAGGAAGGACGCCAGCAGCAGAGATTGTGAGTGTGAGACACTGAAGAGCTTCATGAAAGTAGTTCGAAATGTCCTGCTCATCAACAGTAAAGTGTATTGAATACTTGTTCCAAACTATTATAACAGGTAAAAAATTCAGAGATGTTGACATGTTTTCTACCTGTTCTCTCCTACATAATTCCACTGACTTTAGTTGAAACAATGAGAACATGCACAGGAAACGTTCAATCTGGAAATCTAGGTGTAATTTGGGCTTTGGTTTAAAAGTGCAGTTAGGGTATTCATTTTGACACTCTCCTTTTGTGATCACGTTAATGTCCCTCTATCTGGTCCCTGTGTCCAGGATTTTTTTTTAAAATCAATTGTAGTGATTGCTTAGAAAAACAAAACCAAAGTTTAAAAACTTGAGTTATCCTTTAAGGCTGACTCTGTCCCATCTTCTGCCAAACTTTTTTCCCATGACTTGTCTCTTCTCTCACTCTTCCAGCTCAATCCCTCCATCCGTGAAGTCTCTCTCTCTCTCTCTCTCTCCATCTTTTCTGGTCTTTTCCTCGTTTGGTAGGGCCCGTGAAACCAGAGGGAGAGACACTCAGACGTGTAATTTCACCCATGACTGACAATACCAACTTCAGACTATGGATCCTCATGTTTGACTGGGCTTTGGTCACAAAACCTTGCTGCTTACTCTGATTATATATAGAGACTTATAAATATATTTTACCGATGTCAGACAAACCCCACATCTGTGTTTAGCAGTGTAGAAAGGAATGCGTGTTTTCTCCCCGAGCGTTCCCATGTATTACTCAAATTATAGAAAGGGACTGTGACAGGTTTTATGACCCCACACTCGCTAAAGTTAGCTGAAGAGTCTATGTCAAGAAGAGCATGAAGGACTTTTTACTACAACAACATACGCATTTTGTTTGAGGGTGTATTTGATCTTTTAATGGAATGACTGGGAAACACAGCCAAGACTCTGAAGAGGAGATCAACACCACTCTCATGCCTGAATGCTAATTATAAAGCTCTGGCTGGTAGGCAGTTAGCTTAGCTTAAGTTAGCAAAAAGACTACAGCAGATGAAAACAACTCGCCTTGCATTATTCCAAATCAGCCCGTTAGCATTTCTAAAGTTTACTGTTCAGTATGCATCTAGTTTGTTTGAAATGTTTGTGAAATGACAAGTAGAAATGTCAATGTGTGGTTTTATTTGGATGACAAGCTTTCATGGAGTAGCATCCTTCATTTAACAATCGGCAAGGCAGTTAACTGAGAGGAATATCACAAAATGTCAAGATGTTCCTTTCAAATTGTTAAATGAAATGTGGTTGAAAAGATCAAGATTAACTTTATACATTTGGCTCTACTCCCATGCTGCAGCCATAAAAAGACAACATTTAGCCTTTAATATCGAACTAAAAGAAGCTTTTGTTTTGAAAAATGTAATCTTCAGTGTAGATTGTAAAACACACTAATGGGTTTCCTAATGTCTGTTTTCGATTTGGTCCTGAGGCTGACAGAGATAGTTGGAGAATTTCCCAAATCACTACGTCCTAAACTATGTTAAGATGAACACAAAGTAAAAAAAAACTAGAGCATATATTTCTTTTCAAGCTCTGATATGTGTCACAGTATTACCAGTGGATGTCTGATCTGATGTAAATGCATCTGTAATGTTGCTGTTGTGGCTACAGCCAAATGAAAGTCATATAATAGACACTGAAATGTAAAGCAGTTCAGCATTTCAAAATGTATAGAGTCGCCTAATTTGCTTTATTATCAGGCTCTCAAAACATTATTTAGTTATTTGGTACATTTCATGATATTGTTGTTGACATTTTGCCCGTCCAAGAGGTTTTTCTACAGCAGGAACCATCTACTCCATCTGTGTGTGGGACACGTCTATTAAAAAAGACTTTCAAACACTGTTTAATTTTGTGTATACCTCCTGAGGGATGTTTTGTTAAAAAACTGTATTTTCCTGATTTCATTAATTGTAACTTTTCTGATGTGCTGTCAAAGCACTTCAGGATAACTTTAAAATGCTTCGTCATCCTGTCTCTATTCTCCGTGCCTCTGCTGTTTTGTTCGTTATGAATGTCAAAGCATAACAAATGAATCTTCAGTGTCTGTTTTCATTGGTTTAGAAGCTTCTTGTTGTCAAGGAAATGTGACTGTGTAACGCTGTTGTCCTTCAGAGCAAGGTCTGCAGTAGAGTGACAGATCAATCAAGAGAACAGAGAGAGAAAGAGAGAGAGAGACAGAGAGTGTGTGTGTGTTTTTCTGACTTATAGCTCCGATATGGATGAGTGTGTTCGTCTGGTGTTTCTACCTCACGGTCAGAGAGGTCAGCCTGCAGCTGCGAGACTTTCTCCCTCAACTCCTTCAGCTCCTTCTTGCTGATCTCCACCTCCTCCCCCTTCTCTCTGTCCTCCCTCTCCCGCTGCTCCTTCAACCGCTCGATGATTCGCTCCTGGGCATCGAGAAGAGGGAGGAAGAATAAAAGAGAGAAAGAATGGAGAAAGAAAGAAAAAAGGAGAAGAAGAAAAGTGTCAATGTTCCAACAGTAATTCACAGTAACTCAATATCAAGTTTCTGTACTAATAACAGCCGCATTCAACTTTATGTACATGGCAGCTTTGGCAGGATCTAACAGCCAACAGTGATTTGAGACATGTTATATATTATCTGGCACAACATGTAATATTCACATCTACTAAAACACTATAGATGCTCTCCAGCTATAGAACAACACAGCGGCCAGTTCAAGCAAGAGCATGAAAGTTCAAACACAAAGAGAGCGAAAAGCCCGGAAGAGGATATCGACTGGTGTGTGTGTGTGTGTGTGTGTGTGTGTGTGTGTGTGTGTGTGTGTGTGTGTGTGTGTGTGTGTGTGTGTGTGTGTGTGTGTGTGTGTGTGTGTAATTCTGTACGTGAAAAAGGACTGCATGAAACACAGTGCATGCAATTAATCCAACCACAGGGTGCGATCATTTTCGGGTAACATTTTTTTCTACTCTTCTTTGAAATAAACCAACGTGGCTGTGATGGAGTAACACAAAAAATGAAGAATGGGATGGAAAAATAGAAAGGAAGAAAGTGAAAAAGAAAACATATCCAAAGTCACAAAAACAATGGAACAAAAAAAAAAAAAAAAAAAAAGCCAAAGTCGTCTGACTGAAGATCGAGTCGTCAGCCACCTTCACCTGCCAACTCTAACACAGCCGTCTGACACCCTGAATATTAGTCATTGGACAATTAATAGCTGTTTCCTGTGTGTGTGCTAAGGAGATTGAGTGGGTAACACAATCGCACTTAATGGTATAAAAATATTCTCATCAAACACTTTGGAGCCGGTCGGCTAGCGTAGGTGTCATTGGTGTGTTTCCAGGAGTCGGGATCAAGTCCTCAACAGATCATAGGACAGCCGGTTGATGTTCCACTCCAAAGATCAAGTGGCACAGGACTGTTTTATGTCAATGATACCTGAATGTTTAAAGCCAGACTCTTGACAGTGTGGTTTTTGGTTCTAGTCCCATTAGTCTGAGTCATGTGACTACACTGGATGGTTCCTAAACTATGAACACAGACTGTGATTTAATGAAACAGCCGATGTGATTATTGGTTCATTTCCATCAATCCAGACTCATTTGGTCATGGTGTGGGTGGTCGGAGGTTTTATTCATAGCATATTTTATTAATGTAACCCGGCTCTGAAGCTGACCTGAGGTTGACCATCTGAGTGTGTGTGTGCGTGTGTGTGTGTGTGTACCTTCTCAGCCAGGGCCTCCTCCAGTGTTCCCAGTGCCGTGTCTGTATTGGAGGTGTCCGTCTGTAAAGACTTGACTCTGTCTTTCAGGCCGCCTAGCTGCTTCTCTTTGTCCCTCAGCTGATCCTGAAGGTTCTCTATCTGCAGACAAAAAAGGAAAGAAAACTCATCAACAGTGTTGTTTTTGATGCAGTATTATTCCTTAATCATTAAGTATTCATTATGCATTTTCGGCTGTCAAACTTGACAAATAAAGCACTTGGACAGCAGCTAGTGAATAGCCGAGAGGATAAAGAATGTCTGCAGACGGATAGCAAATATAACAGGAATTCTTCCACAAATAATCAGATGAAAATCTAATTAGTTCTGATAACAAGAATAAGTGAATTAGGGTTATCACGAAACCAGAATTTTGAATACATTTTAAATTTGATAAAATACCATGTTGACACCTGTTCCAATTACACACAAACAAAATAACACCCTAGGGTACCAAAGGTGATTTTTATTTCAGTGAATGGCTTGGGGGAAAAATGTCCCAGGTTGGATTCGAACCCAAGCTGTCCACCTGAAGGAATATAGCCTCCGTACATGGAGCGCGCACACTAACCACTATGCTACCGATGTCTCCAAATGTTTTGTTTTAAATAACCAACTTGAACACAGTGCTGGTACAGAAAAACATACCAACTCATTAAATAAAATCTATCAGCAACAAATACAATAAGAAGGCAGATTTTCCCCCAAAGATCGCATAAAGACTGATTTCAAATTATTTTATAATGTGGGTTTGAATATGAGTCCTTAAAATCTAACTACTGTGAAAACAGTCCGAAAAAAAACGTCTTCAATCTCTGTTTCTACTCTTTGTTTTCATCAGCGATGCTTGCTCTCTTCACTATGACATTAGACCCTTTTGGTCTTTTGGTTGTAGCAGCATATGTCGGCTTCCCCGCGACTGAGGGGCAAAATGTAAAACCCTTCAGTGCAAGTCAAACAGCAAACACACAGCTAGACGAGCATTTAAAGAGTCCTGACATGGATGTCTCTGCCCACCGTGGGAACAATTTTTCACACAATGATCTGATTTTATCCTGAGATTTTGAACAAAATGAAAAGGCTGAGGGGCCTTTAACCCTTACTCCAAACACACACACTGTCTTCACCTCCCTCTCTTTCTTCATCTCGCCCTGCCTCCTTATTATTCCTCTCACTGTGATTTGGTAGCAGATTAATTTTCTGTTAAAACACAAAATCAGCAGAAATAACTCAACGACTCACTCTTTCCCTGAACCCATGGTGTGTGTGTGTGTGTGTATCTGAGTGTGTAGAATGTACTGTGTGTGTGTGTGTGTGTGTGTGTGTGTGTGTGTGTGTGTGTGTGTGTGTGTGTGTGTGTGAAGAGATCACAGACACAGATAAGGAGCTATGTCAACTTTGCAATATTCATTAAAAGATGTATGGAACAAAAGGTTGAATGGCAGAGAAATAACAAATTGAGGATTAAAAAACGTCCAGAGATGGAGAGCTTATGCAACTTGGTGGTAAGAGGGAATTTGGATGGTAACAATCACACATTTTTTAGCCTCCAATTTTCCTAATTCTCTTTGTCAGAAAGAAAGGAAATCAAACATTTGACAGCCTCTCACAAATTTAAAAAAAAAAAAGAAAAAAGATTGGTATGTAACCTCTGACTCCCCCAGCAGGTGAGACACACACATTTTACAGTACTGCAAAGAATGTGAGTATGTGTGTGTGTGTGTGTGTGTGTGTGTGTGTGTGTGTGTGTGTGTGTGTGTGTGTGTGTGTGTGTGTGTGTGTGTGCATACAGTAAAGCATTCCCATCGCCTCATTAATCAAGTGTTCACCTGACAGCTTGACTGACATCTCCTCCAAACACACACAAACACACACAGACACACACACTTGACATTGAGAGGCAGTGAGGCTCTTTGATCCCGTCTGCACTTCCTGAAACTGACAACTGGCACGCGCACACACACACACACACACACACACACACACACACACACACACACACACACACACACACGGTATTATTTACTAAACCCTCGCACACACTCGCAGCTTGTCTTGTCCCATTTTAGACCCAGAAATCGCACGTCATGTGATAATGAGCTTGAATACGTTAACAAAACAATAACCAGCTGGTGCGTCTCTTCATTCTCATTGTCATCTTCGGCACATAATACAGAAAAGTACGTTAAAGAACAAAGAGCTGAGGATGATGGCAGATCAGACGAATAGCTACACGATTAATTCTGTGCACTCATGGTAATTTTCTTCATGGCTTACATATGATGACAGGTTAAAAACATGAAGTAGAAGAAGAGGAAGAAGAAAGAGGAGAAGAAGATGAAGAAAACACAAAGAAGGATTTTTTTTTGAATGCAAAAAGAGAAGAAAAGAGGAAATCAAAAGTGCAGATGAGATAAACGAAGAGTCAGCAGCGTCTCCCTCTCAGACGCCGGACTGTATTCTATTTGAAGGCGGCAGAGGTCATAATTTATTGAACAGGAGGAACTCATTAGTATGCATCTGATTTCAAACACACTCTGTCTCTCTCCTCCCCCTCCCTGTCCTGCTTTATGTCTGTCTGCTTGATTGTCTCTATCAATTATCGGCTGGCACTCTCCATTTTTTTTTTAAGCAAGTGACAACAGAAGGGACGAGGAGGAAGGAGGAAGGAGGTCACATATTAAATGGCAAGAGATGCAAAACGCTCTTATCTGAGGAAATCAGCTATTTAATGGATGCTTTTTTTTTTAACCCTTCATTTTTTTTAAGAAGTTGCCGTTTCAAAGATTGACTAAATCCTTCCTTCCAAAAAGTTGTGTGTGCTACACAGCAAAGACACAGGGTCATTGCTGCTCATGGTTCTAACTCACAACATTGCAGAGGAGACACAAAAACACATGAAAATAACTTAACCTGTAACTCATGGCTGACTGTCTTCTTGTCTGTGTTTGCTTCTCTCTGCATAATTGTCTGTTCGTCAGCAACTAAACTATCCACAGCCCTACATCTCCATCTAGTGGTTATTGCAATACATGACAACATTTTATTCTTATAAAGTCCTGATTTCAATTTAAAAAGTATTTCACCATGCTTGAATACATCTTTTTATCTGAATGAAAGCCATTTTAGCCTTTTGTGATCTACTGGCATTCAGCCTGTTTAAATCATTTTTCACTATATTGCTGTGCTCAGAATCTCAAATATCAAAGGAGAAATATGGCCATGGAATAGAAATAGAATAGAATTTTAATTCAATCAAAACATGAAGAACTTATAGGAAGCATCAATGCTAAACAGATGACAACAGATGACAGCCATGATACATGCAGTATTAGGAAATCCTCCTTCGATGAAATCACACACTAGACCATCAACAACTACTTAAGAACAAATTGTGTACTATAATTCAGTATATTTCCTCTTTGTGTGTTGACATTCAGCCTGATTAGGTACCAAAATAAGTACATGGTGTTTCCGTACCTTCTTCTGCAGCACGTTAACTTTGCGCTCCTTGACGTCCAGCATGTCTTTGAGGTCTGTGATCTCTCCCTGCTGAGTGCTTTTCTCCTCTGTCAGCTCTGATATCTGTGTTGTCTTTTTAGAGAGGAGAGATTCTTTTTCCTCTAAGCGCAGACGCAGCGCATCCACCTGTGCGGAACACGTTAAAAAATGGAAAATGAAAACATTTCTCTCTGATAGGTGATAGTACCCTAACATAAAGGAACAAGTACCAGTAGCTGTACTACCTCAGTCTGGAGGATGGCAGCTCTCTGTTCCTTTGCAGTGAGCGACTCTTTGAGAACGTCCACATGCTGTTTACTGTCAGAGAACTGATTGTTCAGAGTGTCCAGTTTGGTCCTGAAAGCAAGCAGCTCGCTGTCCTTACGGCTCAGATCCTGCTTTGCCTGGTCCATCTGAGAAACACACACACACACACACGCAACATAGAGGTGGGAGATCCATTTAAAACCGTGTACTAAAGAGGATTACACTCTTAATTTCATTTAAATGATTGAAAAACTACAACAAGCTTCAAAGTGAGCACTTGTACTAGGTGTTAGTTATTTAGGAGTAACGCTAGAATACAAAATGTGGCCTTCTAGTGGGATATGTGTCAGGATCTAAGAAAAAGATAGCTCTGTCTCTAATTTCTTACCTGGAAAACAAATAATAGTTAGACACTCATCAAAGTTATTGCAAACAAAACCACACAAGAAAAAGAGTCGTTTAAAAACCCGGAGCAAACTTATCCAAGCCACTACTTGAAGAAAAACTTCATGCAAATAGAAAGAGAAAGAGGTTAGATATATGTATACAGAAGCACAGCACAGCTGGATCCTCAGCTGGAAGTCTGTATGCCGGTTCAGACTGCTTGGAACAACTAAAGCTTTCAACAGCCATTGGCCATGGACAGAAGGAGACGTCTTAACTCAGTGGTACTGTACAAAAAAGAGTATTTATATTAAACTGAGAAATCGCATTCAAAGTCCCTCAGTTCTGCTTAGGTCCAATTTACTCTTACTGTGACTTAAGACACAATTTGTTTTTTATTGTCTTTTTTTGAGTAATTCATGTTATTGGGTTGATGAATGTGGGATAATTAGCCATATTTGACTGATAATATGATACACCAACCATGAGATGAAAATAACTTAAAGACAGGGAGAATTAACAAATTGTGACTTGAGGATAGATTTCACAATTTGAAATATTATAGTAGTTTATAATACTGGCTATTGAGAGTTCAAGTTGTTTTCTGCTGTTTGAAGGAAAAATACTTCAACACTATAAAACTACAAAGACTCTACTTGGTTTCTATTCATGCAGCAGCCTTTAGCCGACCTGTAAGACAGAGAGAGTGTGAGGTCAAGAAAGAAGACAGAAAGAAAGCCCAAACAGACACAGAGGTGTGTCCCTTACTGCGGACACCTCCTCCTGAAGCTCATTGGCTCGCTGCTTTAGCTCCTCCTTCTCTGATTGGCTTTGAGTTAGCTCTTCCTTCAGCTGCTCAACCTGGCAGGAGAGGAATGCGTAACCATGACCACAACAAACCAGCCGATACAGTCACTGACCACTCTGACAACTAAGATCTAACATGCAGAAACGATGCATAAAAAAACACCCGCTGTACATCCTAACCTCCCTCTATAGTACCATCATGATATGATTGTGTGGCAGTGTGTAGATTTGTAGAGCCTAAGGGTCATGTCATTGATACAAACACAAGACATTTCAGTGAGCATTTTTTTCTTTGACAGAATGATTTTCTCAAAATTAAAACTTAATTAGCTTTATTGACATTGATTTTAGATCCTAATTCATTGGGATCAAATCTCTACTCGAATACAGACTAAGTTCTTAAAGAAACCTTAATAACTGCAGAGAATGGCCCTGCCACATTGTAAGTATTATTACCTGTTAAGTAACTTGAGAAAGCTGCTATTTTGATTGAAGCAAAAACACCTCTTACAGTTTCTCATCTTTGGTGTGGATGTTGGCATATTTCCCCCTGGTTATGTATTTAAATTTTCTATCAAGATTTGGTTTAATTGTATTGTACTGGTACTTATTCATTTTGGCTTACCAGGTACATGCTCTTTTGTTTACTGTCAATGTTCTACAAAATAAAATTAAGATTCAAACAATATGTTCTTCTGAATTTCAGGATATTGATTCAGTAGTTTTGGTTAGACGTAGCTCCTCTCTGCTTTTTCTATGGCTTCTGTACTCACTTGTTGCACCTAACTAGCTAACCCTGACCTTAAATACATTATGAGGCTGCAAACACTATGATTACGTCTGCTAATAAAAAAAAAGAAGCTTGTAAATAACTTTGGGTATTACTATACACATCGAGAAATTCATGCTAATAATAATAATTTAATCTAAGTTAATGTACTTTCAGAAAAGGTGTAAATGACTTCCTGCAACACGTGAAAAAAGTGGCACAAAAACAAACACATTCAGTTCATACAAGCAAACAACCCAAACAAATTCAATTTCCAAAATGTCTTGAAATGCTGCTTTGTTCTAAAAAAAAAAAAAAAAAAAAAAACAGGACTCCATTGGTAACCCTCTTTGTTTTTGTCATTAAAGCTGTATCTGTCAAGAGGTATGAAATCTTTCTGAGGAAGTAAAGAATCTGAAATGTCTAAAAAAAACAGGGAAGAGGTGTGACTGTATGAATGTGTCACCTTGTTCTTCATGAACTTGGAGTGGGATCTGTACACCTCCATCTGTTTGATCTCCTCCTCCCTCTCCTCGCTGCTCAGAGCTCCGTTGGACTTGAGCATGTTCACCTCATCCTCCAGCTCTCTCAGGCCGCGCTCCATCGAGCTGATCTTCGCGTCCTGGCAGAACATCAACATGGCCGGGTTAAGATAAAAAAGACCAGGTGTGATGTACTGTGCCATGGCTACAAATATTTATACAAAAACAAAGTATCCTCTCGGCATTTCTGACAGATAAGTTGTGCAAGAACAATTGCGTGTTGGGAACACAACATTAAGTATTTGACCACAGTAACTGTACTGAAAGACACGTCTACATTATTAATTATTCAACGATATAAGGTATAGTTTGAAATTTGTCAGATCGATCCAGCTTGAACTCTTATTGTTTTTACCTTAAGACAAAGTATCTCCACCAGAGGGCGCAATTTGAGTTATTTTGTGAGCTTTGATTATTATTTTCTTCTTAAGTGGGAGGCATTGTAATGTTTGTTTGTGGACAAACTTGAGAGCAGTGCAGAGATTAATCATCGACACAAACAGCCCATAAATGCAACTAAATATGCAATGCAGCATCCTATGAATGCATTCATGCAGGTCCCTCTGGGTAATAAAGTTGTCTAAGTCTAGGTAAGGTAAAGTGAGGGGAGGAAAGATTTTGGGAAAGAAAAAAGGCTTTATGATTTAAAAAATAAGCACACAGGCAGAGTAGAAGACAACTAATAATGCAACAAGGAGACTTGCTATCATTCACCCCTTTGTGTGTTCAATATCGAGTGCATTGGAGAAACTTGACTCGATTTTTGTTGGGCTGGCCAGCATGAAAGGTACACCCCAAAGAAACAACCATCTGATAACCAGGAAGGAAAGCTTGTTCTCTTTTTTTTAAAGTGTGATTGATTGCTATTCATTTGTAAACTTTAATGTGAGGAAACTTATGAGCACTCTCCTGAGAACAAACTTTGAATGAAGGCAATGCATTTCACAAAAATTCTAAAGCTAGTTTATCATTTTTGCAAGCCGACGTTCAAACGTGAATTTATCTGCATCATTTGTTGTTAACACAGTTTATTTCTCCAACACAATAAAGTGCAAATAACAGTGTGATTTTAGTTTCTGTTTTTCAAAGACAAATGAATACACAGATATTAAATTAAAGAACAAAATATGCTCAATCGAAGCTAAAGCAAAGACACACATTGACATGAAATAATCAACAACATTTTTACCTTCATTTCAATGACTGTCTGCAGAGCCTTGGTCTTTGTTGATTCTGGAGCTGCTTCGTATCTCCTGTGCAGCTCCTGAGGGACAAAGACACCACGATGGTCAGCAGGAAGTCGAGAGAGAGAGACAGGGGGATGGAGCAAAGGAGGAGAAGGTCGTGAGCCGGGACTGGAGGCTACAGCGAGTGAAGGGGAGGGATGGAGGGAGGGCTGAACAGCGGGTGTAGGCCGAGGAGCGGGAGCAGGGAAGGACGGAGAGTGTTGGATTGAGGGATGGACCGAGGCGGCTATGACAAATGTAGGATGGTGAGGAGGACAGGAGGAGGGCAGGATGATGGGGTGGATGGAGTGACGGTGGGAACGTGGGGACGGTGCGGGGAAGGAGGGAGAAGGACTCAGCGGGGGACGGCGAGGTGGTAGATGAGGAGGAGAGGGTTGGAAAGGGGGAGACACATGGAAATGAGGCGGGATAGGGATGGAGGGAGACACAGGAAAAGAGGGAGAGATGGGGATGGAAGGGGAGACAGGAATGAGGTGTTTCCCTCTCGCTGATGAGCTGCTCATTTTCAGCCTTCTTGGGTCGATCCGTCCATCCCACATCCTTTAAACTGTGAGGAAAGCTAAGCTGACACTGTTTAACCCCTTAAAAAGTTAATAAAAAATCTGGATTTCGAAGACTAAAATAAAAATGTACAGTTATTATATTCAAGGACTGAAGCTTGTTTGTTCAAATTACATCTAAATCAGTCTGGAATCTAAAAAAAATTAATTGAAAGCCAAATTTTCGATTCAAATCAAAGAAATCCAGTCTTATGGCTTCAAATTATAAGAAATACATGCTGCTAATGTCATCCCTTCTGGATCCATGGAGGAAATTCCTGTTAGGAAATTCCAGAATGCAATAAAGAAAAAAAATCCTAAAAGACTCAAAATATTCCAATAAAATTCCATAAAGACTAAATTTAAGCTCCCTTATTGACTTCACAGCATGCAGAGGAATCCCAGCAAAGAGGCTGTAGATACAACATCGTAACTCACAAGTGAAATGAGAGCATAAAGGGGGACAGAAAGAAGGGGGAGTGTAGTACTTATACATGTAAAAGCACAATAAGGGCAAAAATAAAATAAGAAGAAAGAGGAGGATAGAGGGAGGAGACTGAAAGCAGAGGGCAGTGAACGCATCACTGCTTCTCTTTGGGGTGAGACACACTCCCACAAAGACTGTTAATGCATGAGCCAGGGCGGACAAGAACACACACATGAGAAGAGAAAGGGATAGTCGGGTGTCACGGCTTAGGGCACTACTGTGAGTGCTGTGAATGGTCATGGACACACACACACATACACACAAAAACTGATAAATACACTCTCAGATATTTGTTGAAGATGTCTTAGTTGTTACTTACATCTTGGGGAGTGTCACAGGTTGACTTTATACATTTATTTCATAGAAACTGAAACCTACTTTTCTGTTCTTCACAACAACATACAGAACAATCTATTGCTATTCCTTCGATGTTCTTCAAATATTTATTCGAGACCTGTTTTGTATTTTTTTAATTAAGTATTTAGTAGCTTGAATTAAAAAATGCTTCCTTACAGCAGGTTGCTTACTGCAGCAACTCTTCTCCATCCTCATAAGGGACACGATTACACAATCTTAAAAATATCTGTCTTTTTTGTAAGTGGAAGCTGCAGGGACTGGTCTATTAATTAATGAAAATGTTTTTTTTTTTTTTTTTTTAAGCGAGGAGTCAGCAATGGAAGAGGAAGTCCGTGAACAAATGCACAACTTTCATTATTTACTGCCGTGACTTTCCCTTTAACTTGAAGCTATCTTTGCAAAAACTGTGCAATTGGATTTGAGCTCTACAGCTGGGAGGTCTGCAGATCTGTATCTCATAATGATGTTTTAAAACTGCTTTTTAACTCTGTTTCTCAGTTGTTCGCTGCCTGTGAAACATTAAATGACGCATCACTGTCGTGTGTGTGTGTGTGTTCGTTTTTTTTCTCCCTCACAGCTGTGGCCCACGGTGCATTTGGAGCTGATTATAAAAGGTTGATTTGAGATTCATTGTTTTGTTGGTTTTTTTAAAGGACCTGAACAAGACAACACAAAGGTTTATTTTCTCAGAAATATAATGTTAAACTGAGTTCTTCTTATAACATGGGAAGATAAATAAATCTTCTTTGATTGAATGTTTCAGTTTTTGTAAGCAGGAACAGACTCTGAAAACAAATTCTACATTCTCATTCATTCACTGCTTATTTCACTGTAATGGGACTCATTCAGTATTTTTCCATAACATGTTTGATCTTTTTAAACAGTCCTAAATTCACAAAAATGAAATAAACTAGTACTGAGAAGTATTTCATTCATCAAAATGTTGTCAGTGTTTTGAAAATCAAAATCAAGGTTGTTTTTTTTTACAGTAATATATCAAGCGATGAAAATGTCCATCATTTAAATACTCATTAACAACATTTCACCACTAGAGGGAGCTGTTGTATCAAAGAACAAACGTCATGAACGAAAGGTTAAAACAGCTGAGTGTGGCGTTTAAAGACACAATATGTGCAGGAGAGAGCGGGCAGAAAGAATAAAGGATACCATCCTGTGTATCTGTGTGTGTATATTGATCCTTCTGTGTTACATTTAAACTGAATTATGAGCCTAGAGATGAAGCAGACAACGGCCGTGCCTGGAAATGACATGGTTTGATTTGCACACTCTCACATCTGGCTGTAACCATACACACACACACACACCCACACACATGGGAATGCTTGAATGCACACACACACACACACACACACCTCTCTGAGTTGTAGCATCTCCTTGTCTTTTTGCTCCAACAAGCCCTCCAGTTGGTGGATCGTCATTTCGGCGTCCGCAAGCCGCCTCGTTCGTTCGTGGTCTTCCTCGGTCGCCCGTGAGGACAGACCTTTGCTCTGCAACATTTCCAGCAACTTCTTTATAGATTCATCTCTGTATGAGAAAAAGAGAGTTAAAGCGACTTTACGCGGCAACAAGTACAGTAAGAGCTCTCTGAATTGAAATATAAAAATCACCTGGCATTAAGCGTGTGTTTCTGTGTATCTATCCTCAGCTCCATTTCCTCCAAAGTCTTCCTCAGGAGGAAGAGCTCCTTGACCTGTCGCTCGTATTCGCCATGCAGACGCAGGAAGTTGTCCTCCGTCATGTCCTGAGGAGCGATTGGCTGGCTTCCGAAGAGACCAGACTCCGAGTAATCTGACTGGAAGAGCTGGTTGAGATCCCGCTGGATGCGGAGCTCATCTTGTAAAGCCTGGATGGTGCACTGAAGATGCTGTCGAGGAGAAAGAGAAGTTCTTATGGGCATGTGTTGTGAAGCGCCTTCATTGATCAGAAACAAGAATTGGAACTTAATTGCAGCCCCCTTTACTAAAGTAAGATAAAATCAGGCTACGGTGCATTAGTTTTCACAGAGGTTCTGGGGTTGGATCTGCATCTGTGAGTACTGCAATGGTTAATGCTTGATTTTAAACTGAGGAACAAAGTGATCCTTCACACTGGATCATTATCAGTATTAGGAAAATAGCTGAGATGTCGCAAACAGTATCAGGAAAGTTGGTGCTTCCCTAAAGGAGATAAAGTGTGTAAACTGTGTGAGCCGTAGAGTCCTCTTCTCACTTAAAATGACTGATGGTGATTGATTTGTACCTGGATCAATGCGCATAATAGATGATCTTTAGCAATGTGTGAGTGAGTGACTGGCTGACTAAGACAGCATCCAGTAGGTGTTTGTCATCTTGAGCAAGTGAGCGTGTTATAAAGTGGTGTTGGCAGGCAGGTGTGTTCCTTTAGCTTCATTGCTGAGGACAACATAACATGTGCCCCCCCCCCCCCCCTCCTGACTCAGACATAAGAGGAGTTTAAACTGTGTATGTGTGTGTGTGTGTGTGTGTGTGTTGTCACTATGATGTCCTGGGTTCTTGAAAATGCGTCACACACACAACCTGAACAACAGCCAGGTCATCGCTACGAGTCACAGCAAATTCACAGATACAAATAACACAGGTAGCAAAGAGGTGAGCGAGTGAGAGCATGCAAACCAGAGGTTGAAAAAGAGAAGAGACAAAAGAAATAAAAAAAGAAATATACACGTGTTATTTTGTCCTTGCAGCTTTAGTCATAAATGCAGATGAGGACAATAAAAGAGAAACAAAAGAGAGAGGCAACAAGTCAAATATATTAAATTGGCGGAAAGACACAAAAGAACAGAAACAAGGAAAGAACGGGATGATGGGATAACATCAAGGCAGCTGTCTCTCATGATAAGTCTGCTTTATGTTTAAGAACAGCCAGTGTAGCTTCTGCTGTGTCATGTCCACAGCTTTCATTTCTACATTTCTAGAGAGACAGCTGCAGAAAAACCTGCCAAGAAACCTGTCACTGACATTTTTAGTTTGATACCTCTCTGTTGCTGGTGTTTCCATGTGTGCATTTTTGTGTGTGTAAGTCTGCTGACTCATAAAATAGCTCCTAACACACACACACACAAATAATGGAGGCTGACTGACATTTATAGGACTTTCCTGAAGAAGAAGAAGCATCCTCTTCCCCTCTTAAATATTCCCTTTGTGGTTGAATCCCTTTGTCTCCATTCCAACAGTGATTCCTCTCTCAGACATGCAAACACAATCCACCCTTATGAAGAGACCGGGCAAGAATCCACACAAAATCTCTATTGCTTCGCATTAGGCTTTATTCATTATGCAAAGATGAATTATGAGTGAACGTTAATAAAACTAATTACAAATATTTTTCTGAGTTGTTGTTTGTTTTTTTTAACAGAAATGAAATTGGTTTGCTTTCTACATTGAGCCTTTAAAGCTTTTCTCAAACTCATTCATCAAATTTTCTTTATCTCTGGATGTTTTTAGTTGCTTTAGAGACCAAAAGAAGGACTAAAGGATGATAAATTGTGAAACACATTAACAGTTTCAATGTGTTTTTGTGTTAGTATTCAGATACTTGTTTATAGAATGAGTTTAAAATACAAGGGGATCTGCAAATCAAACCCTGTTATTTTATGAAGGCTTGAAATATCTCTGTGTCTTTTCACTTATTCATCAGGATTGCCTTTAAATGTCCATGCATTTTTTTGTTTAAGTTCCTTTCTTTGGGCTTTTTTATTGTCTTTACTAAATAGGACAGTTTGCAACTAAGTTTGCCTTTTGCCAAAACAATGAATCAATTTATATCAAAAGATAATCAGTGGGTTAATTGAATGTACATATTATGCACAATGAAAAAAGCCAGATGTACATATGTCACAGGTATAGAAAGACAAACAGAAACACGCAGATCCTTTCTCCTGATACAAACATGTTTGGTATACTGTGTGTTATTGAAGAAATGTACACGCATGCCAACATCAAAACATCCTGTAATCAGTCAGGAAACATGAACACACACTTACGTACATTAAGCATCCTAAGGTACGTCAGGGAAATGACACAAGCTAACACAAAGCTTCAGTAATGTTGCTTAAACAAACTAAACGTGCACCTACATACACAAAGACACACAGACAGACAGACAGACACATTATGCGACTTCAAAGAGTTACATATAAAGAATTCAACATCACTCTAGCACATATGGGTCTGCACCAACACTCCCTGCAACTCACACACACACGGACACACACACACACACACACACACTCACACAGCTGGAATGTAGAGCAGAGAAATGCCAGACCACAAGAGAGTGGGAAGGGAAGAGGGAGTGAATTTAAAAAAGGAAAAAACAGGAGGAAACAAAAACAGAGAGGCAGATAAGAAGAAGGCAGCGAGGAAAGTTTGAGAACACAGCTCATCTTTTGTGCTAAGATGAAAAAAGGAATGAAGGGAGAGAGAGAGGGAGAGAGAGAGGGAGAGAGAGAGAGGGGTTCAATACATTTTTTCTTCAAAGTTTCTGCTGCGTCATCTTTGTCTGCTTCACCTTTGACTCAGTGTAAATTTGTTGTTGGTGGGCGGGAGAGGCCTGAGAGGGAGGGTCACAACTAAAATCAGAAGAATGCAAACACACGTACACTCTTATTCTACAGACTGCATACAAGTCATGAGACTTCACTTAAAATATATAGCAAAATAAATTCTAATCTTCGATTCGTCATTACTTGTATTAACACTATATTAGTGTATTTTCACGTTCATATGTTAACTATGAAGGGAAGAGAAACAGATGTAAACAGTTGTAAAGCTGAGATAAACAAGATGACGAATCAAAATGACGAATGTTTCCTTCAGATGTGTCAGAGAAAAGCAAATCAATTCATCAAGCTGATGTTAACAAGTGCGAGATGGGAAATTATCTTTGCCTCGGGCGGCAGTCAACTCATCAAAACTTGTCGATTTCACTGATACTGTCCTTGTGATTAATTTGGAGGAACATTTTGAAAATGTATTCCTGATTGCATAAGCGGAACGATGTTAGGGACGAACAGATTCATGCATTTATATGTTCTGCCATCTGTGTACTGGATGATTACAAACAGACTACTTGATGCACTCTGCTGTGATTAGAGAAAAAAAAAAAAGGATTGTGACTTTAAACGGACTGAAAACTTTTTGCTCTGTTTGTCTCTACCAACGAGCTGTTAATAAGAGTCTTCATTAGCAACCTTCTCAGTGTTACCGTCTAAGTGAGTGACATGCCTGCTGCACACAAGATGATGATTTTTCAGTGATATTTAATTATGTTCGTGTCTCGGTCTCGTCCTGTCTTGGTCTTGACCTGGTCTCGATCCCAAAATATCTTGGTCTTGTCTCAGTCTCGGAGCACTCTGGTCTCTGGTATGTATTGGTCTCGTTTAGCTTGGTCTGGATTACAACACTATTCCTTGGTTCCTGTTCTTTAATCACTCTTTATGTTTAATGAGATCAGTTTTTCAGTCACAAATGTGGGACCCTATAATAACTTTATCAAACTGATTTAGACAGAAATTTATAGCACTTGATGGATTCAAATTCTCACAAATCACTGCAGGAACACAGGATACACAACGAAATCTGTGACTTGAATAGAAAATATAACGTTGTCTTTGAAAGAAGAAAAATACAAATATTAAACTTCTATCAAAGCATGAATTGATTCTAAAAATCCATGACATAAGAGCATTTGTCTAATAACAAATGTAATCCTTGTCTAATGAGCAAACTTCATAATTCCTCTCCGTATTATTGGCCAAAGATGAAAAGAAAGGAAAAAAAAGAAGAGGAAATCCGTTATGAATATGGTGACAATTTTTCCATCCGCTCATCATCTACTCTCCTCAGGCCATGGCTCATCTGTCCTTTAATATTAACCATCTCTCTGTTATTATTCTTCCGTCTCATCCCTCGCTTATTCTGCGCTTGCGGGTTGAGTCACCCCCACCCCCACCCCCCACCCTATAAAAAAACCCACTGTCACAGAAAACACATACACTTGAATTGTCCAACACATGAGCACGCCACACACACACACACACAACAAGCTGGCTTTAATGTAAGTGGCGGTGATCATCGTTGTAAATGTGTGTGTTCGTGTGTGTGTGTGTTTGTGTGTGAAATGGCCGCGAGGAGTTTGAAAGCATCGCCCACTCAGACATCAGACAACAAGCAGATTACCACACTCAGATCTTATTTCTCTGAGGATGAAGAAAACAATAAAGACGAGGAAATACAATAAAAAGGAAACAAGAAATCCCCATGTTTTCCCAACGGGCTGATGGAAGAAAATAACATTATTATTTGTGTATGGAAATAAATAGATGAGAATAAAGGAGGAAGGGGAAAGAGATTAAATGAAGGGGAGAATGAACACAGAATAGCCAACAGGGGAGAGAAATGTTGACCTTAATCAGTCAGTTTGAGGAGCGACATCAAGGTCAGCAGGGGGTTTAAAGGAGAAGAAACAGTTTGAAGAGAAATTAACATAATGCATAAAGATTTTTGAAACACAAGGATAGATGGACAAATTGAGCAGTGTGTGGATAGATGTGAGAGAGGCAGAGAAGAAGAAATAGCAGCAGAAGAAGGAGGAGGAGGAGGTGGAGTGACTGTGCTGTAATTCTGTTCATTCCTCACTAACTCTTCCCAAACCCACTCCTTATAAGGACAGACATGGCTACCACTGGCCTCCACACACACACACACACACACACACACAAAAAGAGAAAGTGAGACGGAGAGAGAGAGAACTACCAAATTCACAGCCTTGTGGAGAAAGAGGGAACACTGACTCTCTCTTTCCTTTCACTTTCTCTATTTCTTTCCGCTGCAAAATGAACACCCTGCTTTTGTAAGCAGCCGGAAAATGGAGCGATCGCTCCCTCTCTCTCTCCTGGCATTAAAACTTTTATAAGACACCACGAGAGAAGGAATCCTCTCTCTCCTCTCTTTCTGTTAAATCTCTCCACATATCTCCTTCTTGCACTTTCTGTTCCTCTCATTCTCCTCCCTCCTGTCCTCCATCCATCTGTCTTTCTGCTCTCTACACTCCCTGTATTTACCTTACCCCCTCCTCCTCCTCCTCCTCCTCCTCCTCCTCCTCTACATCCCTCATCTCTTCATCCGGACTAAATAAACACACAGGTTTGAAGGGCCATCTGTTAGCGATGAGCATTCATGTGGAAAAAAAACAACAACACAAGAACACATTAGAATAAGGGGAGATTAAAGACTTCAAATATATCTTTCTATTTAGATTTTTGACATCACATGTTTTTGATATTTTATTTGTAAAGTGACTTGGATACACACACGTACAGTATGCCAGCATAAGCACACACACAAGAGAGGGATAATGAGTCAGAGGTTGACGTGGTGCAAACTGAAGGGAACAGACGGAGGAAGACAAGGTAGGCACAGCAAGGCAGAGAGTCGATTGTGTTTTTTTTTTTAAAAGCGTTGAATCATGTATATGCTGTTTGGAAACCTTGCTGAGCCTGCATCCTGCCATTTCTGGGAAAAGTCACTGATCATATTAACCAAGTCAAACACATTCATACTCCGATCTACCCAGTCCAGCATTTACTTTAAACTCATGCAGACAGGTTCTGCTGCGTTTCCTCTGTATTTTTGTTAAATCAGATGAGTCTGCACAACCGGCCATCTTGCTCAATATGTCATAAAGGGATTAGATCCAGAATTTTCTTTTTGTTTCAAGGGGACATAAAAACATCCTTTTTTTTTAGATTAAATGAAGGAATGAAAATATGGGTAAATATATTTAAAGAAAAGCCTTTTAAGGTTGTAGTTTCAAATCTGTGGCTGTATTGAAATCAAGTTTTTCATCTTTTCATGAGACGTCCGGTAGGATGATACGCCCAGAGAACACTCAACTGTATCTGTCGAATGGCTATGTCAGCCGTCTGATTTCTACCAAAAAAACAGGCAAGATAGAGCAGAGATTGCAGAGCTGTAGATCTGTGGCTGAGAAGCGTGACTCCCGAGGAATGCTCCAAATGTTTGCAGAATCTGTGTGAGTATGCAGCTAGGTCTCTTTGAGTCTCTCTCCATAAATCCTTCTCCTCCCCTTCCTCTTCCTTCATCTTCCTCTACAGCTCTCTTCCAAGAGATTTACATCCTATTTTCGCTTCTTAACACGAAAACCCTGCAGTAATCTTGTTACAAAACTCTGAATTCGCATCAGTTCATTAAGATTGAATCTCTGAATTATGACAAATCCTCTGTGATTTTATGCTACCAGCCTGTCTCCATGGTTCAGACTCAAATGCATAATTCCTAGAAAGTAAAATGACATTATCGCCAAACGTCAAGCCAAATTGTATTCAGCAGACTTTCCTCATCTCCTCTACCACACTTTCTTCATCCCTAACTTATTCTCTTTGAGTCAATCTCTCACTTCTACTTCGCCGTCCTCAATATTTTTTCATCCATCTCCTCATTGGTCACATCTGCCTCCATCAGTCTTTTCATCTTTTTACATCTGCTGGTTTCAGCTCAATCCATCCATCTCTTCTCCCTTCCTCGCCTCCTCCTCGCCCTTCTTCCGGGTGCTCTAGTTTGATCCATCCTTCTTATGCACTTTCCTGATTTCCTCCTTCTCCAGCTCTACGTCTTACACATCTTAGCATCGCAATCCATCTTGGTGATCCATCCCGCCCCCTCGCTCTCACTTTTTCCTCTCACGTTCATGCTGGGATAGCCGGATGAAGCTTTTTTTTTTTTTTCATTATTTGCAGCCAGCTGGCACGAAAACTCTTGCTTGCATTTTTGTTCCTATACAGTAAATGGAAATCTCACACAGGAAACACTTGGCACCACACTTTTTTTAGTTGACTTCTCTGGACCTGAGGACAAGCCCAGTGCCAAGTTTGAGTAATGAAATTAGAAATTGCATCAGTTGCTCAGTTCCAATCCAGGTGTAATAACATTAAGTGCTTAGCGGTGATTGTAATTCTTCAGTCAGCACGGAAACTGGTCCAAGTCTGTGGTGTGCCATTAATTCAACCTCCTAAGGCCGTTAGTTTTTCTGGTAGCTTGTTCTTTATTTGTCATTTTGAGATATTTCCCAGTGTACCAAAACACGGTTTTATAGAGGAAAACTTTGTGTTAATACTTTCAGCAGTCTTAAATGACTAGAACCTCAAAATGTACGACTATTGCAAAATACAAATATCATAAAACAGAGTGGCCTACCCAGCATTCACTGCAGAAGAAAGGTGCTGTTGCCAAAGACACAACCTGGATTTTTTGGGAGAATTGGAAGACATTTTGATAGCTTGGCATCATGACAGTGATCTTTTTGAATTGGTTGGTGTTAGTTAGAGACAAATTTGTTGTTTCATCAGGTTTTGTTATGTTGAACAAAAAACTTTGTAAAATGCTTTTATTATGTAGATTTTTTATAACACTTTTAATTGACAGTTTCTCTCTTTGTTTTTCTTTATATAGATCAGTCAGTTTGTTAAGATTGAGTAGAAAGAAATTAGCTAATTCATTATTTATGGTGCAGGTGAAAATGCTTTTAACTTGTTTCTAATGGTTTAAACATTTCCATCATTTCTAGAAGAAACACAGATTTACACACTAACCTGAAGGCCTGATGTCCACAAAGTGGAAAATATTCATGTGCCAGTCTGTGTCTCCTTCTCTCTGTCTCCCTAACTTTGACTTTAAAGGAAAAAAAGAAGGATTGCCGAATAGCAGAGGAGAAGAGAGGACTGACAATCTCTCCATCCCTGTCTCATCTCTCTATCTCTGTCATCCCACCTTCGGCCCAAAGGGAAGAGTGTCACCCAGGTGTAACAGGAACTGTGTTTACCTGCCTGTTTGGATTAATATCATTGAAGACACACACAGACACACAGAGAGAGAGAGAGAGAGAGGGCTGAGCTGATGGACCACCAGACATTTTTCACAGCTGGTCTCAGTAGCTTCAGATGTTACGCTTCTTTAAATCTACCACACAAACAATTAGACCTCTTGCCTCTTGTGAAGTCCCCAGCTAACAACAGCAGAAATGGTGTAAATATAGGGCTCTGTAAAAACTTTGCCACCAGTTCCCAGATCACAAGTTGTTTTTGATGTTATGTTTAAACAGTGAAATTAAAAAAATCTGTTCATTCCATCTTTATTGAAAAGTAATTAGTCTGCAAAGCCTTAGACCAAACCTCATTGAGATTCAGGTATTGTTAAAAAAGGAGAAACGTTTACACACTTCCCTACACACACACACACACACAGACACAGACACACACACACACACACACACGTCTATTTCTAACCAGCACCTTGAGTATTAGATTAAATAATTGAAGAGAATGAAAACACAGCCAGCAGTAAAAGTACAACAACTACTGGCTGCTGCACTTTCTCTGCACACAAACACAAAACTTCTCAGCCGCTGCCCAGTACTTACTGTCTCTATAAGACACGCACAAATTGTTCAAGTAAACAAAAACACACAGGCTAGATAAAAATAGAAATGATAAATACAATGCATGCAGAGAAACATGCATGCATCTTTGTCTCCACACTAACAAACACGTGCAGAAATGTACTTAAATAAGCAATTATAAACATGCAGGCGACTTTGCAATTTGCACCTCCACTGACACGCACGCTTGTGTTTACAAAAGGCCTGATTGTCCTGACATACACGTAAAGCTGCCAACACGCAAGGACACAGAAACCCTCCTGGTACTGTGCTCTCACTTTGTGTGTGTCTCTCTCTCTCTCTATCACAAACAAACACACGCTGGCAACAGCTTCCACTAATATGTGTGTTCCATTTTAAAAAAAGCAAGTCATGCATATGCACTCTAATAAAGTCTTGAAAATACCTGAACATGCATGAGACTGAAGAGACTGCTGTCAATACTAGTCACCATACATCCCCTTTTTAAAAACACACACACTGCCCCCTCCCTCTCCTGCATACACAGAGACACACATAAACACATTCACGCACGCCGGTGCTGACGTCACACGGCTCGCCTGGAGTACAGTGGATGATAGATTGAACAAGCAGCCCCAGAAACAGACAGACAGAGTGGTTATTGTTCAGATGATTGGATTCAGTGCTGGCTTACTACATAGAACAGAGAGTCTGAATCACACAGTATGTATGTCAAAGTGCACCTTACTATAATAACATTGCTTAGATTATAGAAATTAAATGAGTAGCATTATCATTTAAGGTTGACTTATTCTGTTTCATTGATTTATTTGCAGGACAGTAAGCTAAGAGACTGGAAACCCTGTATGTCATGGTTAAAAACAGGCTTAAAAAGATAGAAAGAGAGAGTGTGAGATTTGGTGAAGAAAGAGAGAAACTGTCAGTATAGCTTTCTTTTGGAATTCCAGGCATTCCTTCGTCTTTTTCTCTTTTTTTTTCCACTGCTTCTCTGTGTTTTTCCCTGAAACATAATACTTACCTGCTGTGATCAAAGAGGCGAAACAAATTGGGTGAACACACACTCTCTCACACACACACACACACACACACACACAACAGAGCAAGATTATGGACAAATATGACAAAGGAGACAAACAGAAATGGCAATTAGGCTGCACAAAAAAAAAAAGCAGGCATCCCCGTTCAGGTCAACTGATTTGTTAGACAAGGGTGTGTCCATTCTATTGAATCTAATTCTATGGCAAAAACTGCTCCACAGGCACAGATGGAGGGCGAGGAAAGGAAAGGGGAAGGAGGGAGTCTGAAAGTAGGAGTGAAATGTTGACGCAGAGAAAAAGAGAGGAAGTGATGGAGAGCGTGTTGACAGAATGGACGCTGTGGGAAGAGAAAATTAGTGGATGTGGGAAGTGAAACAAGAGACAGCAAGTGGCAGGGATGAGGGAGGGAATACAGTTGAAAGCATCAATCTAATCTAACTGACAAATGAAAGATGTTTAATTTCACTTTTCTAGAGATTATCTTCCTCCAGGCTGTGACAAAAGCTCTCTCTCATCAGGAATAAGCTGGGCTCACTCTTTTTACTTCTACTTCTTTTATTAACAAGCATCGCACACCCACTAGGTTGTTAACAAGAACTTGCAGATTTTGTCACATTATATTTTGTATTCACTGGTTGACTATTAATATTTGTCTTTGATTTGTTAGGAGGCCAGACACAGGACTCCTAACAAATGCAAACTTGCTCTGTCTCTGCTGGATGCATAATCAGGCAACTGTAAGATAACTCATACTGCCATAATGATGTAAGTTGGATCTAGTGTGCAGCCTGAGTATTTGCAATGAACACATTGCCCAAGTCAAGTGAATTTATTGCAACAAGTGAGATACATTCTTTTTATGCAAATGAGAATGCTTTTCACTCACTGTCAGCATAGTTTACCTGTCGAAATGATGTCTGTGTGTCTAGTGGCCCTTCTTTCAGATCATTCTGATGCAGTCAAATGAAGATTAAGCTAGATTTCAGCTACTCTCAGATTAGTTGGTGCCAAGGGAATGGTGAAAAATGCTTTGGGGTCTTTTTTGGATTCAAGACGGAAATGTTGCAACCACATGTATTGTGTAAAAAAAAAAAAAAAGAAGAGGAACTGCACAAAGCAAACTTTTAGTAAAAATGCAAATATAAGATTAGGAATGTCTTTCATTTATGGTGACGACATTTGTATAATTAATATGAGAGGAAAGGATTAATGCAGAGTGAGCGACAGGCAGATGGAGGAGAGGTGAAGCGAGTGGGCCGAGCATGAAGGAGGAGGCGAATAATTGAGGAAGTGTAGAGGAAAGAAGAAGGGAGGAGATAGGACAGAGGGTGGGGATGAGATACGCATTCCTCAGCAGGGGCGTGACACAACGTGCATGTGTGTGCATGAGTGTGAGTGTGTGTGTGTGTGTGTGTGTGTGTGTGTCTGTATGCACAAACCCAAGAAATTACTGTGAGGTAAGTTAATTAAATTTTTTAACACAAAGATGATGGCAAAGAGAGAGAGAGAGAGGGAGAGAGAGAGAGGAGTGAAGGTAAGAGGGAGTAAAGCGGGAGCTGACTCACCGTGTGATGACAGAAATAGAAGGAGAGAAGAAGAACGAGTACAAAGAGAGAGAAAAATGGAGCGAGGGAAACAGAAGAGAAAAAAGAGATTGAAGAAAAGGAAAGTGACGGGATAATAAGAGAAGGAAATAAAAAGGGTGACTTGGGTTAAATGGGTGTGATTTGTCTGGAGGAAAGGAAGGGAATGAAAGTGAAAGCGCTTCAGAGAGAGAGGGAACATCATGCATTTCCCAACATTAGAGAACAGAACATATTCTTACATGCCGCAACGCGTGTGTGTGTGACTCACTGTTACGGCGCACACACACACCTGACTTGAAGAACTAAAAGTGTGGAGGCAACTGAGGATTTTTCTTGAGTGACAGATTGATCATCTGTTCCTTTGTTCTCTCTCACACACACGCTTCACTTTGAACACACATCTAGACTCAAAGATTTATGGATGCACATACACCGGCACACACTCGCCGCACATGTTAGGCAGCGAACTGGCTGTACATTTTCTTAGAGAGTGCGATAATACTTTGTGATTTTAGAGATAGGAGTAGAACAGTAATGACCAATTTAGTGAGCACTTTCTGCCTTCAAGATGACAGCGTGTGAAATGAGTCACTGTTAGTAAGCGCATGACTGCCAGCCTGCATGTGTGCAAGTCATCTCTTGTATAATATCCCGGCCTCCTGCCAGACTTAGCTACGTCTCATCCAGATGGCTTCTGAACCAACAGACAGCTGGGAGTCCCCGACCAGGCGGACTGCATCATCCGTTTACCCGTCTTGAAGGCCGTCTTACAGAAGCGAGACAAATCCACCAGAGCAGGCCAAGAAATGATCAGGGGATGCCCCACTTTTTGCCAGGGCATACATTTTTATGTGTGACAAAACCGAGTAAGCCAGCTACATCACAGACTTTTTCAGATTGAAAGGAAAATCTACGAAATCAAGCCAAATAGACTGAGTGTTGTTGCTCTGTTAATCTTCCCATCTCTGTTCATTTCTTTCTGTCTCCGCATCAAGTAGAAACAGTCTAGTAACACACATGCAGATGTGTTTTATTCCTACCTGTGTCTCCTCCTGCACCACTCTGTACTGCTCCTTCCACACGGCCATCTTTGTGGCTTCGTCCTTCCTCAGTGCCCGCTCTTTCTTCAGCTCCGGACTCCAGAAGGTCTTAATGGAGTTCATGGAGGAGCTCAACTTGGACTCTTTGGTATCCAGCTAAAAGAAATCAACATCATACATTGTGACTTTGAGTTCTTAGACCCTTTATTTTGTTTATATGGAGGTTAAAAACTATCTATAGTCACTCATTACAGTTTAGCTTTCCTGCTAATATTTCTTATGGTTTATTTCGTCCTTATAGCTGGAATCTTTGTTTTAATTTCAGCAGAGTTCACAGAGAAACACACAAGTAAATAATCAGCCAAATGAGAAACTACTAATGAATAACGTATATTGACATATCATTTGAGAGGTGTGTGAATGTCTACAAATCCCTTACCTCTCTGCGTAGAAGTTCATTCTCTCGGAGCACTTCTCGTAACTGTGACTGAAGGTCTGTCATTGCACCTTCTCTCACCTGAAAAACATCCAACAAACCATTTTTGAAGTATGAATGACATTTCCTTTATGTCGTACAACCCTAAGTTTGGTCATGATTAGAACGTTCTCCCCCTACAATAGTGCATTTGTTGTGAGAGCACAAAATATTAAAAAGAGTTATGATTATCTTGAATTAATTAACAAACAGATTCTTCTTTCTTTTTTGAAAAAACTCTATTTTAGTATTAAGCTCATAATAGTGAGAAATAGAACAAGTTTCATCCACATTACATGTATGAGAGTCAATATTTGCGCCCTTAAAATCAACATGCCGCACATGAATGTGATGAACAATACAGGAGGTATCATGGAGGTAAGGAGAGAACATTTTGATTGAAGAAATAATTACAAGAAAGTGGAGGAGGCAGGTCTTGAAGAGGATAGAGGATCACTCCTGGAACGCTTAGCTTTTATGTTCTGACTAATGCTGCAGAGGGAGTAGGAGGGTGGCCTTGACTCTATTTAAACAAACTGTACACATACAGTACCAGCTAAAGCTTTTCTGAAATACATTTCAGTCATTCAATTCATGTGCAACATCTCATGCCGTCAACATGCCAATTACAAGACCCCTCAAAAACTAGCAACATCTGCCCAAAAACATATGTGCAATAATCATGCTGTCTGATCAGCATCTTAATATAGACCTGTCAACTGGATCACAGGTTTGAGTAAAGACGGAAGCAAAACAGATGTTTTTGAATTCAGTGTACTGTTATCTGCATGTCAGACATTAAGTGCAGACTTAAATGCAAACAGACACCACCAAAAGTAATACATAAATTACTAAATGTAATTTAATAAAAGATGAAAATGCAGTAATGCCTCACCTGTCTCATGGAGTGGGGCACAGTGGCTGACTGTGGAGGCTGGTTATGCAGGTCCCCCCCAAATGCTATTGCATCACTGGGCATGAGCGCTCCACCCATTCCTCCAGTGTTAATATTTGGACTGCTTCCCATAATAGCTGCCCTGACCCCATAAGGAACCCTGGCCCCAGCCCTGCCCAGGGTCATGGTGTTTTTGGGTAGCGAGGGATTCAACCCGCTGCCCAGGCTCCCAATGCCAACCGGGTCATCCATTGTGTCAGCGAAGTACATCGGACCGCCTGTAGCATAGGCAGCATTAAGAGACTGAATGTTCTCCATGGAAAGGGTTTTACCGGAACCAGTGAGTCCGCCAGTGGAGCTGCTGCTGCTGTTCCGACGGTGTCCGAGGCGTGGGGAGCGAGGGAGGCGGGGGGAACGTCCAGGACTCCCTGACATTGACCCGTTTCCATTGGATCCAACAACATCCAGCTTTGAGACGGAGCGGGAGCTTCCGTACATTTTGAGACAATTTGAGTGGGGTACAGTAGAGTGAGAGGTTTCAATGAAGATGTCAAAAACTCATGCTTAAAAACTCACACTAAACTCAGATTAGCAAAAAAAAAATCTGAAATCCTGTAAGGCTAAAAGAAATTACTCCAGTCAGTCCTCTACTGTAGTCCTTCTTGGCTTGAAATATCCTGGTGAAGTGTTGACATAGCTGTGATCAAAGCCTTTCCAACACCCTCCCCGTAATCACTGGGCTTTTGTTTGAAAGGACGAATCAATAAAGCATCCCTTCAGATAAAGTCAGCCAGAAAATCCACACTACCTGTGATGATGGGATCACCTAAAAAGAAAGGGAGAAAGAGATAAGGATTTAGGGATCAGAGCCATCAAGAAATACTGCACTTAAGGTTCAAAGGAAGACACTGGATTTATTCCAGGTACTAGCTTTGGTTCACCAACTTTTCACCGATTAGATCTGTTTCATCTCATTGAGTTTAACATTTTTGGTTAAGTAAAGATAATAGGTTAGGTTTTCACACTAATGAGATCTGTCTCCTCTTTTTTATTTCATATCAAATAGAATTTAATACAATAGTATCTTATCATATGCCATTGAGAAATCAAGGTCACAATAATATCATATCGTTATTGCATTGTGATAATATCGTATCGTGGGGCGTATGCTGATTCCCACTCCTACCACTAGGCTCACTTATTCAACGTATCCTTTTTGAGAGGCTATATTTACTACTACTACCAGAGATAAAAATGTGAAATATATGCAAAAGTGACTCCTTGAGTGCATGGTCGAAGAGCTTTGGTTTGCCACGGGAACAAGCAGACATCTCCTGATCAGTTTGTTCATATGATCACATAAGACTGCTTTGTCTGTTCACCACCCATCACACCTCCTTTTTACAATCACACCATGTCCTCACCCCCTCTGGTAACCGGTCTTCATATCAGCCGCAAAGAAGAAGCAACCTCTGTGACAGCAGCTGATAGAGCATGAATTCAAGCAAACAATCCAAAGTGTTCCTGCGGGATAGATTACATGCACTAAAACAAAAATAAAAAACTTTAATCTAGTCAATTTAATCTGGTTAGAAATCAATTTTCGGGAAATTTACACATGGACACAGTGGGTTATATGTGCTACATTAGAGATTAGGTGGATATATTGGAAACTGGCAAATATGTGAGCAGCTACACTTCAAATTGAGCTCCATGAAATAGTGTTGAGACATGTTTTTACAGCCTAGAAATAGTCTGTATGTGTATTTGTGTGAGTTGCCTGAAATAAGTAACTGAAAATTAAATGCAGTCACAGAAACCTTTACATTTAAAATGTGATTTCATTCAGCATCCTGCTGTGGACACATTTTGTGTAATCTGTGACATTTAACTTTCCTTAGCCAAAAATGATCATTTAAAAGCGTCGGCTCAACACATGCTGCTTATACACTGTATACAGTATCTGTTGCTAATGCTCATATATCCCAGTCCCCTCTATCTACCCATTATGTGATAAGATCTTAGTTTTAATGTTTGTTTGCAGTGGAAAAACTTTGTTGTGAATGTTTGAACATGTAATTTGGAAATATGGGGTTAATAATTATAATATGCAACCCAAAGTGTAAGTCAGTGGAGTTAGCTACTGTATTGGATAAAGACAATACAATCACAGCTATTGAAAATGAATGTCCTTCTGGTTTACAGTCATGTTTTCAGTCATCTGGGTATCCTTGGAGACAGTGATGTAATCCTCAGGTCAGTGGTCACATGACCCACTAGCCACACAGACTGAACCTAACATCTGATCCACACTCTCCCCTTACAACTAAACTGGGTTTCATAAACAGTCAACACATGCATGAATGAACACTCCTATGCTTATTCTCAAAAATGTTGCTTTTGTGTAACAAATGCGTAATCGTAGAGTAAAGAAAAACCCATCTTAAGTTATTTAATTATGTGGTTTTTCTCTATAATTTAAGCCGTCAAGGAATTTTAACTGCAGTGTTAATCCAATGATTGTCAACAAAGTGAAATCAAGAAGAAAAAGATGAACATACATAGTAGGATACAAAAGACAAATGATGAAGAAAGGAAATAACTGTTTAGCTTTCATTTGAAAATAAGGTTCAAAACTGGTATTTTGCTTGCACATGGCAGTTATTCTGCATATCTTGGTGAGTATTTTATCTAATATACACAGCTTCTTGCAAATATTTGGCTACAAATGTTACCATTTCGTTTAAAGTGTGATTAACTGTGCAGCCCTTTTGTCGACCCTTTAACAGCCCTGCAGTAACTTATGTTCTGTGAAGCACAGATCTTTGGCCAGGGAGATGCGACTGAAAACTGTCCAGTTACAGACACACACACTCAGTCGCAAAAGGGGACCATCTGCTCCATTTCCCCTCTGGCCAAAAACACACACCTGGACAGAAACAGGCCAGGACCCTGCCTCGAGCACAGGTACACACACTTACACAGAGAATAATCACTTAGGGAAGAAAAGAGAGCAAAAACTGTACACATGTGGAAATCTACAAAATCCCTAAAAACCTGACATGTATACATCAACACAGCCACATTCTAACCTGAATGTTCACAGTTGAACACACATGCACATCAGTTCAGTGCCCATGAGGGATCAGGTCAACAAAACACACACATCTAATGCTTCATTTGAGGTCAATATGATGTGACTGCAGGGACAGAGTGAAGTGTGAGTGTGTGTATTCAGGGCTATCTTCTGCCTCCCCTCTGGACCTGCTGACCTGTAGATAATGTATATACGTGCCCTCATTCTGCCTTTAATACAGAATGTTTGCAGTATCTGGCCTCTTCCTGAGCCTCTATTTAAGCATTTACTGAACACACACATTGTTCTCTTTTTGGTGATGATCTCAGTCTACTAGTGTATGTTTGGCACAGATTGGTGCGAGGGTTATGGAGCCTTCCTCATGTAAAAATCACTACCCCTGCTTATATCAAGGCTTGCACTGTCAAACTGTGGGACAGACAGCTACAACAAAAATCACAAATGAATTATATTATTTTCCTATCATTGCTTTACTCATTAATAACTCCAGGACAAAATATCCATCCATTTTTGAACTCCCAAGATTGTTTATGGTTGCAGTAAACTTGACTATATCCCAGCATGCATTGGGTTAGAGACATGGCACTGCACACCCTGCACAGGGTATTATTTATTTCATGTTTAATTGTAAAGGGACAAGTAGGGAGCAAGTAAACCTTTGTAACAAACAGCATTTACAGCCATAGATAATTTGCAATGCCCGTCCCTAGATGGAACTTTAAAATACATAAAACTCAACAACAGATACACATAAAACAGTGCCAAACAAGCACAACAATAAACAGACAGAACGGTACAGGATACAAACTACCTCTGCAGTTTCAAATTTCACATTAACCAACCACTTTTGGCAACTTTTTCAATTTTCACTTTTAACATAATTCCCATAACAACAGATAAGAAGAACCAATAATTACTAAAATGACAACGCCGCTGCAACAAGCACACAAACACACACACTTGTGACGCGTATGGCATCATGAGATCAAGAAAAGGCATGCATATTACTTTCCAAGAACATCCCTCTTGCCCTTTTACACAAATGTGAGAAAGCAATGTGTTTGATGCTGCAGGACACAAATGTAAAACAGCTGTTAAAACTTAAAGAGCGACTATGTCTTCAGCTATTTGACTCTTGCACTGTAATGTCACTATAGCCCTATTCAGACTGCTGTTTCAAGCCTTTAATCTATAAAGGGCTTCAGTAAAGGTGACAGGTAGAAGTATGCAAGTGTCCGCCCAAAAAACATTTTTTCAACAAAAAGGCAGTGTCATAAAGCTGCTAAATGCTGACTCACAACCCCTGGTGCTATGTAACGTGGTATGTAACGTATCACAAGCTTCTTTCAAACAGCAAACATCAAGTAAAATAATCAATGATATTCGGTTAATTTCATAAAAAACTAAAATGTGCACTTGAGAAGCTGAATCAATTGATTTCTGCTATTTTCCTTTCAGCAGTTTTTTGTATCAAATTGCTCCTGAATTAATTTTCATTGACATGCAACCAATTCTGTAAACTCTAATCAGATCATTATGCAGACTAATCTACATCATTAACCTTATCAGATCACAACATCTATAATCACAATTTTAGCTTAGCTGCGTTCTATGCACTACTGTAAATCTCCGACCACAAAATACCTCGGAAGAACCACAATACTTCCTGGAACGGATCCTGAAACAGCCCCAGGAGTGAACCTGAGAACCAAAATAACCCCATCCCCTTTGTGTCCACAAAACACTCTACAGGAAACCCTCGTACACACACACACACACACACACACACACACACACACACACACACACACACACACACACACACACACACACACACACACACACACACACACACACACACACACACACACACACACACACACACACACACACACAACGCCCTGTATTTCATCCTCTGCCTCACTGTACGGTGACTAACAGCAGACATTCTGCATGTCTCATCTTTTCTCCACACACTGCCTCCTCACACACACACACAATGTTGTCTTAGGCCTCATAAAGTCCAAGAATATCACACCAGGATACCAAGAACGTCTCTGCGGTTGAATGCTTACTCGATGCACAGCTTAGGACAGACCTTGCATTTGTTTTTCTAACTTGGTACCATATGAGCAATAACATATTTTTTAAATTGTATCCAACCAGTTAGCTAAAGGTGGTCAAAATAATTTGCTTTTGGTCTCTACCTGCTCTTGGGAATATTCCGATGTTTAGCAACTAATTGTTAAGATTCCCTGTCACCCAATCTTGTATTGTTTGGTAATTGGCACGTAGCTTTGGGGAGCTTTGGGGTATTTTTGGCAGCTGTAGCTAAAAATGACGAGTGATGAGTGAAACAAAATGTTAAATTCTGGGCCAAAGAAGTGCAACAAAGGAACAGCATGGTCGGCTAATAATGTCCTGATCCCTTAGTGGAAACCTCTCTCACACACAAGTGGTCATGTGATCCATTGTCAAAATAAGAATCATAATTGTTGTGGCTTTAGGTTGACGTCATTATCATTCGTCTACCTCTAATCCCTCTTTGACTATTGTCTTGTCAATGCTTTCACTTCCTGCATCTTTCTCCGTCAGCATTCCTAAAGGTGTTCTGAATGTTCTATTTATGCAACAACCACACACGTGCATCTGTCACACTGCAAAGTGCAACACACACGAACACCACTAAACCTATACTTAGCCAGCTGGTGTTTCAGCATGGGAGCAGATTTAGACAAAGTTTGTCTCTGGCCTGAGGATCGGGACTCATAAAAATCACATCATACTCATATTGAATATTCTTATCCTCTTTTACTCTCTGTTCCTGTCAGACTCACTGTGATATGATGAGGCTGGAGAGGACTCACTGGTGCAGTCTGGCTTTACACATCCCCCCTGAAAGTTAACTCGACGGGACGGTTGAGGGGGAGAGTCGTATGCTTTCAGCACCTAATCTAAGTGGAGATTTAAAGGGATGAGCGAACATTCACCATATTGGTGGGTTTTTTTTTTTACCTTCACAGCTCCTGTATAATGACTGTAAAAACATTAACGCTTACAAAACAAGATTGCCTTCTGAGTAAAAAGTGCAATGTTTTATTTGTTTTGCTTTTTCCAGTACAGTATTATATCACAGTATTAAAAGAGATTGAGCATATGAATACATATTCAAAGACCAAGACCCCCTTTCTCCCAATGAAAGAAGCTTGTTTAATTGGATATCTAAATCATAAACGTGCATGAGACCATAGAAAGATGTGTTTTAAAGTCACTGTGTATCAGATCTTAGTAGGTTCTAACTGAATGTGTGGTTTTGAGTTGTGTTAATCGGCTACTAAAAACACCACATTTCCTGATTCTATCATAATAAAAGCATTTTCACTACTTCATATTGTATTTGGACTTTAATGACTTGTTCAGCATTGATGTGCAATACATAGCTCAGGCAATGATGTGGGTTTTGAGTTAACATATCATTAGTGGTTTGGCTTCAGGCCACATGCATCCTCATGTCAGGGCATGATGACTGATTAAGATGACAGTTATGTGCTGATTTGTGCATTTGAACTGGACGGCAACTTATTTAAAATGATTTCCTTCAGATTTATGTTAAAATGCATGTTAATAAAATGTAGCTGAGAGAGTTTGGCTTTTTTTAAGACTGTGAGTCTCCGATGAAGAGAAGAAATAATTATTCCTGCAAAGATGGTACTAGATAAGTCAAAATTGTATGAGAATTTTTCAATTAACCAAACAGCCTAATTACACATGGGACTAAATGTTAGGCAGAAGATGTCTGTGCAAGATAAGAGATTCAGGTGCAGCAGAGAGACTGCGCTACTTGTAACTTCACCAGTCCGATCAGCGATAAGACATGGAATATGGCTCAGACACATGGAAAGCACAACGCTGATAAAGGACAGATAGCATCAGCTCCAGTCTATTGTGTGGCACAGGAAATTAATCCGAGATGCAGGCTGGGCAAACAAACCACCCATACACTTGATGACTCACACCAAACCCCACAGATACGAAGAAAGAACATCGATGTTGTGCACATGCAAACACAAAGCAACACTTATCTAATCTTTGCTGCCGCTACTTGGGATGGGAAATGTAATGATGACATTTGACAATTAACACAAAGGCAAGGAAGAGGCACAGCTTATTGAGCAGTGTTTAATGCAGGGAAAAGTGAGAGAGGAACTCCCCCAGGCTCATCCTGTATAATAAGGAATGTGCCTGTCCAGTCATCTTGCCAAGTTTAATAAAGATAAAGGGAGTTTAGAAGGTGACCCAGACACCTCATGAAAGTCTGCTTTCTATCTCTCTATCCATCTATGACAAAACTTTAGTTACAACTGTTCAGAGAAGTAGCTGCATGCTTTTTTAGAAGTTACCTAAGCGTAATCCTGCAATCACAACAGCCTGACCAGAGGCTTATTATGAAGAAATTGATGCCAGTTATCAGCTTGATAGCTCAGCCAGGGGATTGGATAAGTTGTTTCCATAAAAGGAGTGTTTTCTAAATATCTGGCAAGGACACTCTTGACAAAGAGATTTTTATTCTCAACAAGTTTTTTTTCTCCATGGTAAAATAAAAAAAATCAATCACAAATGTTGAGAAGTCTACAGGCAGCAGAGCAGAAAAACGATTATACTATTTCTACAATTACGTTTACATACGTTACGTCTACATTAAGTTTATGTTTGTTTTAAATGTCCAAGGATAAATAGGGGATGTCGAGATTTTCCATCAGCCCTATTTCTTGACACCCGGGAAGGACAGCTGACTGTGTGAATGTGTAAGTTAAGGCTTAAAATATCACTTTTCCATCATAAAGGTAACAAGTATCCATATGGAATTGCATCTGTGTATTCCCTAAAAAATATATTCTTTCAGCTGCAGCTTGAAATGTATTTTAGAACAAATAAAATATATTAATTCAAAGCAGCCCCAGCTGTGTCAAGTGGGCTATAGAGCAAAAAAAAAAAAAAGCAGATACAAAAAGAAGCGGGGCAAAGACATCTGTTTTACACTGCATCGTTTTTTTGTTGTTGTTCATGGGTCCTGAAATGTGCACAAATTGACCCCGTTTGTAATGAACACAATTTCATAATTACATTTCCACTTTTAGGTTACTTAAATGCTATTTCAACAAGAGTAGTTTGCTCAACTTCTTCCACTGTGATGCCATTTGTAGCTTTCAAAGCTATTTCAAAATGGGATCCTCGAAGCTGCTATCTATCTATGTTCAAAGAAATACATCCTTCCCCATGGTCTTATGCTAAAAGTCAGTTCTAGGAATTGATAGGAGAGAGCCTGGATATTCAAAAAATGTTTTGTGTTTACAAAAGTCTGAGTGGAAGGAAGCGGCTCAGTTCCCTCTGTGTTCCTGAAGGAGGGGCGGCGCAAAGAAATGGGGCTGTGGGCGGAACATAAGAGGAAATCTCGGTGTCCCCTCTTCTATCCACCCCTATTCCTCCCCGTGACATTGCAAAACACACGCAGCAAATATCACCAAATGTCTTCATTAACAAGTTAATTTCCACGGGATGCGTGTTTGAGTAACAGTGTCAAAGCTGTTGTCATTACCCAGTCTTCTACAAGTTGCTTCATCTTGTCTCCAGAGTGGCTTTTGCATCTGCTCAGTCAGCTGACAGCCCTGTGCAGCTATTGAAAACATCATTTTAAGAGACGTGCAAAGGTTTGCACTTTGGAGTGAGGGTTAGGTGGGGGGAAACCTTTAAGGAATAACGCATCACAATTTAAAGCTCCCACTGGAACACTGTGGTAACTTAATATTGACTACAACATGAGCACTTCCGAGTCCCCGAGGTGATATTACACACACCATGGGAGATAAATCCACTATAAAGTAGGGGGGAAAAAAGTCGCTGTAAAAATAACAATTATGTGGCTTTATAAAGCTGTCAGCAGCACAATCTTCTGCCGGCTGCAACCCAGTGAACAGATTGATAATCGCATTTGGCGGTGCAGAGAAGAGAAGAGAAGAGACAGCGTTATTAGCCAGATATTCCGCGGAAAGCCTCTAGCTGTGCAGCTACAATTGGTTTATTGAACCAAAATAAGAGAAAGCCTTGTTGAACGGGCACGAAAAAAAAAAAGAATACAAAATGTACCACAGTGACAGTCTGCTGCTGTGTGTGTGTGTGTGTGTGTGTGTGTGTGTAGTCCTCACAGCTGACCTGAAACTGCTGCACCTCTTAAGCGGGCATCAAATTTTAATTATGTTTTTGCTGATGTAGCTACGACGACTCAAATGAACACAGACGACACACAAGTGAACATTTCTTCCAAACACACAAACACACACACACACAAATAGGCCTGTGTAATAAAACATACATGTGCACACTCACACTGCCAGCTAACTTCCAGTACTCACTGCGGCTGTGTTTACGTTGCTCCCTTCGGTTGTGAAATACGCTTCCGTGAAAAGAAAGGCCAGTAAAAAATAAAAATCCTCTTCAGTTATTCTGCTGCTTTCACCTCAAAAGTGACGTTTTTCGTAACGTTTTCGCAGACGGTCAGCTGGGGTGAAACGCTGTGTTTTCGGGGGGGGGGACTGCCTTCCCCTTCTTGTGTCTGTCCCTCTCTCTCTCTCTCTCTCTTCCCTCTTCCCTGTCTTTCTCCGCCGTCTCTCTCTTTCCCTCCTTTCCGCCTGCTCTACCACCGGTGGCTTTCCCACCGCACGGGCGCTCCCGTGACGTCACGACGGTGGAGCGCGCGCCCCCGAGACGTACCAATCCCCCCTCATCACGCCCCCCCCCCCCCCCTCCACCCCCCGAGTCGCGTGCATGATAATCCGTAATTATTAAAGCCCCAATTATAAAGAGAGAAGTGCTTTTGCTTTTGAAAAACAAATCCTCAAAAAAAAAACATAATCCATGTCATCCACTGATTTTTGTAGTTCTTGATTTATGATTTATTTTATTATTTCACTTTCAGAAGATCAACAATATTTATGTTTTATATTCATATAATAGCTGTAGGCTATCTGGGCTTATTGTTATATGGCCCAGAATTACTTTTAATTGGTATAGGTAGAGCTGATGTTGGGTATTCATAAACTTTTGACTTTTTGATGTTCTATATTTTTGTGTAAATTCTTTATAAGTAGGCTATCTACGGAAGCGTATTGCATTCATGTGGGGAATTGTTTTTGCCTGGTTTCTTGTTATTACCAGATAAAGATCTGGTAATAACGAGAAAAGATCTGGTTATAAAGAGAAAATATCTTGTAATTACGAGATAAATATCTTGTTATTACCAGATAAAGATCTTGTTATAACGAGAAAATATCTGGTTATAAAGAGAAAACATCTCGTAATTACGAGATAAAGATCTGGTAATAACGAGAAAATATCTGGTTATAAAGAGAAAATATCTCGTAATTACGAGATAAATATCTTGTTATTACCAGATAAAGATCTTGTTATAACGAGAAAATATCTGGTTATAAAGAGAAAACATCTCGTAATTACGAGATAAAGATCTCGTAATAACGAGAAAATATCTTGTTATAACGAGAAAAAGATCTCGTAATAACGAGAAAAGCATTAGAGTGGTGGCGATGAGGAGACGCATGTTTGTTTATGGGAGTGTACAGTACACCAGTGGCAGCTCATTACAACATTTCAGAATAAACACCGCCTGCGCTAAATCGACAAGCTCATGAGAATACCATCTGTACTACTCAAAGATGATAATATTTCCCAATGCCTTAAACCAAGATGGAAATAAAACACAATCAAATCAATAACCCTGGTCATCGTTGCCTTTTGATCTTCCTCCCTCCTCTGCCTGCCACAATGCAAACTTCATTAACCTTCTAGTATCTTTTTAATCTTTGTAATGTGTGTCTTTTCTCGTTATGACAAGATCTTTATCTCGTAATAACAAGAAACCAGGCAAAAAAAAAAATCCCCCACATGAATGCAATACGCTTCCGTAGATATCTGTTAAATAAATAGTAAAAAGTATTATCTCTAAGTCGTGGAGTACAATTATAAAATAGTGGCATGGATTAAATGTGCTATGTACAAGTACCGGAAGCACGGACAGATCCAGTAATTTAGCCTAAATCAACCATGAAACAGAAACAAATATTTTACAGCTCACATCAACACTTTCTTGATTTGTCTTTTCCAGTTTGTGTCTATGAATTTATACTCGGAGAGTAATAACAACACCAGTGACATCCATCAGTTACAATGTTGTACAAAGTTATCATTCAGATATCTTTTGATTTTTCTTAAATATAAGTAAATATTTCACTACCTTTGAGTCATTTTTAGTCTTGGGGCCACTATCATATTTTTTATAATTTGTTGTAATGTTACATCTTTAATGAAAACATCTAAATGTCCTAATTTTCCTGTAGAGAGAATTCCTAATTTCTGTGGAATGATGCATACAAGTTCTTGCTGAATCCATAGATTGGACATATAGCTTGTTAGAGTCGATGTCTGTCTGCTGGATGACCTACATACTGTATACTGTATATTTGACTGAATATGTGGAATATTTTATAACTGCTCACCCGACCTCCCAGGTCCGTTCCCCTGTCTGTCTCTCTTACACTTACACATCATCCTAAAGAAATCTTTCCAATGGACAATTACCAATCACACACACACACCACACACACACACACACACACACACACACACACACACACACACACACAGGGTCACAGTTCCCTGGGCGCCATGCAGTCAGACAGCTGAGGTATAAATAGAGCAGGCTAAAGTTCCCCTTGAGAGAAACACTCCATGTGTGATGGACCAGCGCTCTCTTCTGAAACATCTCTAAACTGATCAGTGAAAACTTTTCTTTTATTTAGTTTATAATTGGAAAGAATCACTGAAGGTGCCCTTGTTTTTTTTCTGCAACGTAACCCAATTATTGTAAATATCAGAGAAGATGGGTTTATGGACATGCACTTTTATTTGTTTGTGTTATATAATCTACATGAGTTGCATACAGTTTAACAAACAATTGCAGTTGAAATGCCCTTCCGTTAGAATCATGGCAGATAAGTACAAATAAGTATACCTATTTTAAAAAGAGAGTGAAATTGTTTGTCAAAGAACAAATACAGATCATATGGACTCAACTGTATAATTACATTGACAGAAGTCACTAATGAAAAAGGTTACAGCCACTTGCATAAGGACAGATAATGAAGGGGTTTTTGCACTGCCAACTTCGATATTAAAGCTACACAGACTTTGTAATAACAAAATCATTTGTTCTGTAAAATGAGAGAAAATCTCTAAGACTGAAAAAATATGAAAATATTCATGAAAAAGTAAATATATTTTAACAGACCAACAAACGTAAAACAAAATACAAGCCAAAAAACGACATATTGTTAAGCAATGCTGCCATCTTCTGGTCATATACAAGTTTTGCAATATATGAAAATGATCAAATTAACGCCATGAACAAGAACATGAACTGTCAAGTAAATTATGTTTCCTGCATCACTGTTTTTGAATTACGGCTGTGAAACAACAAGCTAAGAAACATGTACAAATATTACACTGAGATTTAGTGTGCTCTAGATGATCTTGTTTGCTGCAGGATATATATACTGTATTACTAAAACATGTGTGCGTGAATACTATAACAGAGCGCTGAAGTATTACATGAGAGCTCAGAAAAGCTCAATGTGAAGCAACAAACTTAATCCCACATCTTATATTGAGGTGTTTCCATTCCATTAGAAAAGCTTGATATGGTACAGACTTTTTCAGGTATGATTCAAATCCTTTAGACAAGGAAACCCAGCTCAACAAAGCTGTCCCAGCTCGATAAAGCTTTGAAATGAAATAGCAAAACAAATGAAGACACATGGCAGTGGTTCTATTATTTTTCAGCAGACCATTATGAGCAGGATATTGTTGTTAAAGGTGTCCATAATCATTTGTATCCTTTATCTTAAAGGAATTGTGCTGGTATGTATTGATACTCGGTAATCACTCATACAAAAGTTCAGCTTTGGGCTCGGTATCTGGAAGGACAAAGCGTTTTCAGATCTTCTCAAACCTTCACTTAGTGGGTCACAGGAATGATTTCAAGTCCGTCAATAGGTAACCCTTCCATAATACCTAAACAAGGAAAGAGCTTTAATCTGCTGCTTACATGAGTTCCAGCCATGGAATAGAGAAACGTTTTGAGTGCTGGCGTTGTCTCTTTGAAGTTACATCCTGTGTAGGAGTAGATCTGTGTCCTGGTGTCCACATTGTAGAAGGAGACCTCTCCCTTTTCATGATCGACAAACACACCAACTGTCTGGAGCAGGGGGTTGAATCCTACAAATGTCCAATAACCCTCCTCAGGGCCGGGGATATACATCAACTCCCTATCAAAGGACTCTTTGACCACTCCCAAGATCCAGCAGCTACAACCCGGGACCCTGACCTCAAAATAGAACCTTCCGGATGAAAAGCCATCTACCCCAAGAACACATTTATGATGTCGAAATCTGTGCCCAAATAAAGCATGTAAATGCAGTTGGCCATCACGAACTCTCAGTTGTTTTCCATTCCCTGACACCACAAGACTTGGATGGGCTGTGTAGGCATCCATAGTCACATCCACTGCGTTGCACTGTTGGATCATCATCAGCTTGTCCTGAGGCGGATTCCACACTTCTTTAATGAACCTATCCGACACTGGCTTTTCAGCGGCACCACACGGCTCTATCACTTCAGAGCCATTAGATAACCTGACCTCATGTATAAGCGTCTCTATCTCATTGCTAAATGACTTCTCCACCTGAGCCACAGCTTTTCTCACCACCACTGCGTAACTCTGTCGACTGACGTCAGAGATTGGGAGGGATAATGAAGCCCCCAAGAGGCAGATGGGGTCAAATTTGTACCCGTGTTCTACAGGGAAGTCCAGAGAAAGACAGCTCTGCAGGAGTTGGAGGTCATCCTTTGTTTGTAAAAGCTCCTCTATTTCAGATCTTCTCTTCCTCAACAGAGCGATTTCCTGCTTCAACTTTGTCAGGTTGTCTTTAGCCTGCTTCTCTGCTTCTTCCTGTTTCTCTTTGATCAACTCAACCAGCCCAAACTGTTTTCTTTGCAGAGAGAGAATCAGATCAGTGAAAACCTCATCAATGTCTTCCATCTCTTTCTGTGACTGTTTCTTGCTCCGTTCCTCTTTGCATTTGACTTCTTCAATGCTCCTGGATTTAGCGTTTTCCAACGTTTTTATCTCTGCTGCAACATCATCCAGATGAGCCTTCCTCTCTGCGATCTCACGCTCTAACGGGACAGCTTTGTGCATGGCATGGTCGTCTTTCAAGCACACGGAACAAACACACACTTGGTCCCTATGACAGAAGAGCTCAAACACCTTGTTGTGCTTCTTACACACCCTGTCACCCAGGTTTGACACCGGGTCGATCAGCTGGTGCTTCATATGGGCTGTGACTCCCCGATGAAGCTCAAGATGAAACTGGCAGTAAGAGGACAAACACAACAGACATGTCTTCTGGGCCTTGAACTTCGGCCAAGGGCAGATGTCACAGGGGACTTCCCCTGGTTTGGCAAGGGTGTTATCTTTACCCCTCAGTCTCATGTTGTTGAAACGCTCAGCCATGTCTCTGAACTCTGTGTTGACCTGAAGCTGTGGTCGATGGTAAAATTGTTTCTTACAGAGGGGACACTCTGTCAGGTCATTGGTGGCCCAGTATCCTGTGATACAAGCCTTACAGTAGTTGTGTCCACATGGTGTAGAGACTGGCTCAGTGAACTCATGCAGACAGATTGAACACAGGAGCTGTTCTTCAAATGCGAGGCTGCTGGCTGAAGCCATGTCTAGAGGGGAGAGAATTTAATTTGTAAATCAAGCAGACAAATTACATTTTGACTGATTATATGCTGTTCAGGAGGTATATCTTCAAGCTGTACTTGATTTAAAGCTCCTGTGAGACGTTTTTAAACAGAATGATACTCCTCATGGCTCTTTATGAGACCTTTGTGAAGTAGACTGAACATTTCTAAATTGTTAATTTTCAATGTGCGTAAATGCTGCTGCCAGGTAGGTGTCACTAAAGGCGACTAAAAAAACACCCGGCCTAAAGAGCATTTTTGATTTCCATGTCCGAGATTTAAGGTGAGTGACATGTTTGACTCTTTAAAGTCAACGGGATACAGTTATGTTTTGCTCAGAAAACACTACACATGTACAGGACACGATCAGCAAAGAGATGTGTCCACAGGGGAAACTTCTATCGACTCAAACAGAAAGTTCCTCACATTATTAATACCAGACTAAGTGTGTGTTTGTTTTTTCATAGATCAGAGGACTAGAAGAGAACCAGGAAATGTCTTCTTACATTTCGGAGAAATCAAAAAAAGGAATAAAAGTACTTTACCGACTGGCTGCTGAGTGTTATCTGTTGTCTTCGGCCAGGAAACAAACATGAACGTTTCTCTTTAGGGTGGAGGTTCATTTCTTGAGAAAAACACATGATCCCACCCCCCCCTCCCTCTCCCCTCCTCTTTCTGGAAACTTTTACAGGATGAATCATTTCCCACATAGTGTTGTTCTCTCTCTTCTGTGAAACAGCTGAATACGTGGATAATATTTTTTGATGAAAGTACAAGTTTTGTAACGTTCTTTTTAAATACAATAATCAAGTAAATGCATCTATCAAGGGGTAACCCTGTGCCCTCTAAAGTAATACACACACACATGCATGGGCTAATGTTAAAACAGACACTCTTGAGTTAACATCAAGCTGGCTGAGAGGCCCGTGTTAAGGTTAACTTAGGAACTAGTACTTGGTGTGAATGACTTCTGAGAAAATGCTAAGAATAAAACTCATTCACAATTAATTTCAAACATTGTTTTTTCAAGCAAAAGAAAACACACATGAACTATGTTTAACATTAAAACATTGTATTCATTTTTAAGCATACATTATGTCTTTGTCTCCTGTTGCTCCACAGCCCTGCTTGCACTCTTTCTAACCAGGAACCGTCAAAGCTGAATTCTACCTGTGGCTTATATGGGGGTGGGCTAAGTGGAAGGGGCCATGTTTGGTAGAGGTGGAGGGATGTTTAGGTTGTTGAGATTATATATGTTATTAAAATGGCTGTTTAAGTAGTTACTTAACGGAAATGTATGTTGACATGCTTTTAGCCGTATTGCAGATAATATGTGTTGTTTGTAGAACAGGTAATACTCTCCTGAGAGCAAATTGATTTCCAACCCTTTTTGGTAGGTGCCAACTCATATACTATAAGAGGAGGCTTGAGGGCCTGGCAGGTTGTTGGAGGTTGGAGGTGCACAGTGTTGGAGAGTTTGAGGACAGAGTGTACAGAGCCGCAAGGGCCCAGAGTCGCTCAGTCTCTTCTTTTGTTTGTTACGTTTTGCTTCTTCTTTTTTTTTTTTTCTTGGATGTATCATTTTAGGGTGTGGAAAAAGACACAAAATAAAATCTTAATTAAAAGGGCAGAGAGTGCATATACAGAGCATGCACGGATACATAATCGATCAAAAATAATACAACTTACAAAACCTGTTAAGCCATAAAGGTTCCAATGGCTTACAACTGAAACAAATATAAAGTAACAAGCAGATCTTTGACCAAACTGTGACGGAGCAAACACATTTCTCCATGTTAATTAATAAAGCACAAAACATTTTAAATCAGAACTTTCTTTATTTGTGTTTATAACTGGATAATGCAGCTGTTAGTTAGATGAAGCTGGTGTTATATGAGGGATGCTTTGACTATCCTGACTTTTTATTAGACACAAGATGTCACCATTGAGTTACAAAATAGAAAATGAGGAGCTACAAGTCAGCATTACATTCTCCCATACATGTACTGTACATATACAAGGCCACTTTGTTAAAGCTCATGTGAGGAAATATTTAATTGTTAGACTTTGGCACCCCCCTGTGGTCAAATTAGGATTACCTATCATCTGTTGCTGATTTTGTCCTGTACATTTGTGAGGAGGTTTTTCTGAGAGAGAGAAAAAAATCTCATCCTTTGTTATTTACGATGTCTAACAAGCAAATCACAATAATTCTTTGTTGTGGAAATAATTTTGAAAGGGCCATTTCTGCCCTAAACCTAATCATCTGACACCTAGCCTGCAGCAGGAGTGATATGCATGTAAAATAAGAACTAAATAGAAATAATCTATCTTCTCTTTGACAGTCTTGCAGTCTTGCTTGCTTTTGTAGGTCATATAAAGGCCGTCGTTTTAATTTAAGTCTGTTTCATAACCAGCTACTAACTCCTCACAGGAGCTTTAAACTTTATGGAATAAACTGAAAAAAGTGAATTTTCCACATGATTTTTGAGGCTGGTTATTGGTTATTTAAAAGCTAATTATATGTATGCATGAGTGTAATGGTTAGTGTGTCTGTTTAGCAGTGTGTGTGTGTGTGTGTGTGTGTGTGTGTGTGTGTGTGTGTGTGTGTGTGTGTGTCTCTGTGTGTGTTTTAGTGAATCCGCATCATAACCCATCGCAGGTATCCGTTCTGCATGGCAAAGGTACTGATGAAGAAGTTGAGGGCTGAGGTGATGAAGACTATGATGGTTGTTACGTTGTTCAGGTAATCCAGACGTTTCTGCAGGGTGGGGTTATTCAAATCCCGCCGGCCTGAGAGACAAACATACAAACACACACACACACACACACAAACACACACAGAGTAGAGAAAGAGAGGGTTCAAACCACACTTGGCTCTGACTCTCACAGAGTTTATCTTAAGGATAAAGAACATTTGGATTCTCTTAAGATGAACAGGCAGACACATTCAAGGGCAGAGGCTGCTTCATACAGGGATATATACTTGCACACACACTTTTAGGTTTGTGATACGATTGACTTGTTACTTTGCAATAAATCAAACAGCAGAAAAGAAACACAATAGGCATGTCATAGATTCATCTTAAATTAATATATTTATTCTGCTTCCATGTACATTAGAAGGATGTCTCTTGTTCATTTGACTCTTTTTTGTCTGCTACTTGGACTAATTATCATGATTTATCAAGTTTTTACAATTTAAAATACAAAAGACACAATTGTAAAACAGATGGAAATACACATTATGGAATACACACATTTTTTTTTGGGCACATTATCAGACCAAATGAAGTTATGAATATTTACATGGAAATTCAGCCGGTTAAAATGAAAATACGTTAGTTAGATTACATGGTGAAACACTTTTCAAAGGCAGAATAAAAAAAAGATGTGAACAGGTTGTCTCATCTCTGTAAAAAATGTATGTCTGTGTGCACGCTCATTGTATGCTTAGTTAACTTCAAATTTACAAATTTAAGTGTTTGCATGGATGATGGATGATATTGTGCAATGGGTTTCTGAGTGTGTGTGTGTATCTGTGTGTGTGTCTGTGTGTGTGCGTGTGTGTCAGAAGTGCAGTCGAGCCAGCAGCCAGCGGAAGAAACCGGTCCTCTTGGATCCGAAGAAGCTGATGAAGAAGTTGATCACTGTGGTGGCGAAGATGAACCCTGTGGCCAGGTTGTTCAGGTAGTCAAGTCGTTTCTGATTGGACACCACGTTCAGGTCCCTGCGGGCTGCAATAACCACACACACATGCACACAAACACAGACAAACACACAATATCAAACATTTCAAACACACACACACACACACAAACTCTCATTTACAGTTGATGCATGCACACTCACGCAGACATGCACTCTCATTTTGCCCATTCAAACAGCCGTTCAGCCACTCGCCCTCCAGCCTCTGTGATATTCTGACCTTAATGTCACAAAATACGTTTAATTTGACTTCAATAAAATCCATATAAGAGATCGAATCCTCTCACTGAACACATTTATTGCTGCCCCTGAGCAACAAAGATCCAACATCTGTCGCAGTTAGACTCTGGGTTCAACATGCAACCTCTAGTAGACAATAATAATACTAACATCAAAATACTGATACTATTCTGATGTTGTGTCATTGTGAAACTGGTTTGGTTTTAAAGCTTACTTTGTTTTTTGCTTGTGGGGTTGAGGCAATATAGGCAAGAGGTGTGAGTGATAATCTGTGACACATGTCAATGACAGCACAATTATAAAAAAAAAAGAAAACGGTAAGGTTTGGCTCCCTCTGGTGGCTATAATAAGTATAACAGTTTAGCAACACATGCAGTTTTTCACTCATTTTCACAAACAAAATTCTTCAAAAAGCACCCTAAAACATGTGTGTTTTGCCCCGTAATTGTATTTGAATATACCTATATAATGCACAAATGTGTGTGCGAATATGGTGTTTCATAGAATAAATCGCTGCAGCAGCCATCGCAGGAAGCAGCTGCGTTGTGTGCCGAAGGCGGATTTGATGATGTTGACGATGAGCGTGAGGAAGATGAGGCCGGTGGTCAGATTGTTCAGGAAGTTTAACAAGCGCTGGTAAGAGGTGAGGAGGGTCAGCTCACATCTAGCTGCACATACACGCATACATACACATCACACAAACACAGGCAACATGAACACACACACACAAACAGAGACACAGCCACACACACACACACACGCACACACCTAGTTGGTCCCTTGCCATGGCTAAGTCCACTCATACTTAAGTTTTATAAAGACATTGGAGTGCAGTAATACTGTAGTTGATTAGTACTTTAAGTAGAATAAGAATTTACACTCCTGTGTTTATGTTTGTATGTGTGTGTTTGTGTCCTTCTTTGCCCCGAGTATTAGATCACCCCCTACATGACAAAGTCAGAAATGCATCCTGGCAAAAAGGCCCGTGCGCTCCATCCCAAAGACGGAGATGAAGATGTTGGTTACAAAGATGAGGAAGATGATGATGGTTGTGTAGTTGTTCAGGCTGTTCAGGCGCTTTTGGTTGGCTTCTTCGTTAAGGTCTCGCCGAGCTGCAACAATTACACACACACACACACACACACACACACACACACAAACACAAACACACACACACACCAAAGACACCAACAACAAAAAATAACGAACCACACAGAAGTTGCAGAAAACTCTTTACTTCCATTTGGCTCCTTTTTTTTTTTTTTTTTTTTACATTCAAATTTGTTTTATGATGTTTCATTTGCTTCAAAGTTTTCTATCTGCAAATTAAAAAATCCTTGAAAAGTGAACGCACTTCAACCTGCACTGCTTGTATTTCCACGGCTAATCAATGCATCAGTGTGTTAGTGTGTTAATATGATTGTTAAAAACATGGAGGGTGTGTTTGTAGGTATAGGTGGAGGTATTGCTGTGTTGTGATTGGCTCACCGATGACGATGATGAGGACTCCTGCTACTATCTGGAGCGCCAGAGAGAAGGAGATGAGCGTCAGGACGGCAGCGTAGTACCTGAGGAGGAGGAGGAAGAAAAAGATTCTGCAATAAGTAAGTGGGCAAATTTGGGACGGTAAACCCTGAAAGATAAAAAGAAAGGTTTTTAATCCCTCACACACACACATACACACTCAAACACACACACACTGTACCTGTATCCAGCACCCTGTTCGATGACTGTCTTCATGTGTGTGATGTTGGCCAGGAACAAAGCGATGTCCAACATACCCTCAGCTGCTGTCTTCTTGGTGGCATACAGGTTCATGTTCAGGTTCGAGGGTGAACCTCCCTGAAAGATAAAGATTTTAGATTTCAAGTGATGTTTCCTACACCAATATTTCACCCTTAACTTTAGTGCTACTGCCAAAAAAAAAACCATTTAATTAGAATACAGAATGTCACTTTAAACCTTTACTATCAACATTTTTTCATCCACAATGTTGAGAGTATAGTTTGTAACACTGTAACTTGGTAAATCTAACCAAACATTCAATAGATGATACAGTCAAGTCACCTTCATCAAATACAAAAAATCACAAAAGAAACAAAGCCAGTGCACCAAAACATCAGATTCAACCGCTTCACATACCAAAAATCCATCCTGTGTTGTTTTGTAAGTGTTCTGTCTAATGTCTTGCATTAAAAAAATGCATGAGTACAACGATATCCAAACAATAGCCTACAATGTACTCCCTGTCTCAGCTACCATATTTCATCAGTAGGCGGGTCCATGTTTTTAGGAGATATTGTGTCCATATACATCACACATTCAATTCCCATTAATTTAGCCATAAATGAAAAGCACGATTAAACCGTAGTGTGAACACGACGAAAACACTGTACATCCCACAACATGGATTTATTTTTCATTTAGTTTGTTCCCTACATGCATTAAAGCCTGTACTCTCTATAATGAGGTGCTAGTGACCTGGAGATAAGGGATAATATAAATTGATTGCAATCACTGCAGCTCTTGGTTTCTGTATTACACAGACGCTTGTATCCTGCTCTGCCTAGAAAGTGCTGTTTGTATAGCGGTCTCTTCATGTGAGAATGCCCAACAATTTAACTCTATGACAACCTGGAAAGACTGCACTCCTTGTTGTCACTACAGCTGCATAATAAACTCGATCCAACAGCAAAGAGAAAATAAAAACATGTTCCAACCAGTAATGTTCAGCTGGTCCTTTGACAAGTTTGACAGGACAAAAGGTAGACCGCAAAGGTCTGAAGTCAGATGAAAGTGACCAAAAGAGGGCAGCAAAGATCAGGACTAAATAATTCAGGATACTGCAAAAAAAAAAAAACAGTCAGTCTCATGATGAAATGTGTTCATAGTTTGATTTTTTTTTTCCTCAACCTAAATCCAGGCCAGAAATTTGATTAATGACAGACTCACTGTCCATATCAACAAGACACTGATTTTATCTGACACTAAAAGACATTAGTCTAACTTTTGTCGAAGCTAAGTGATTGAACATGACATGCAAGATTGTAATGAAGTGTTTCATCCCGCCTAGTTGTGTCTCAGGAGCCTTTGCACCGTTTTCCAGGAGAAACAGGAAAAGATAAGCGGTGCTCCTAATGTTTGCAGCTTGAAAATTTCGCAGCACAAGCAACATTTTTTTGCTTGTATTTCTTTCATCATCAGGGCTCTATATTTACAGCTGATTGTCCAGAGGTTGAAAATATTTGTTTGAAGGAGGATAAAGAGTTTGAACAATTTGTTGCCCATTACTTATTTGGGCGCTTGTGTGTTATGAAGGAATTATTTATTTCCTTGAGACAGTCATTTCATAAAATTGTATTTATTTTTGTTTGCAATTTTTGCAGCTGTGTGTGCGTGTGTGCGTGCGTGTGTGCGTGCGTGTGTGTGTGCGTGTGTGTGCAACCTTTAACATCATTACATAAAGCCTTAATCCATGACTCATAGCACCTGTCAGGATCTAACATTTTCTAGATCTAATTATTGTTCTGCTGTAGTGCACAAACTGCAGATTCACTTATTGCATGATTAAACACAGAGCTATAGATGTAAGTATCCTGCCCACAAATGGATCGTTTTACCGGAGGCTGTTAGTTTGAATCTAAGCAGTCGTTCTGTTTTGTTTTTTTGTCATGGGGCTGTATAGAAACAGAGAAATGTTTAAGGAAGACATAGATCACATATATGAAGTCATTCCAGCGCGCACTAAATACACAATGTGCTGCATGACCTCACTCTGCGGCAATGTGCTCTGCTGCTCCAAAATAAACAGAACGTCCACACTGTCCATGGTACTGTAAATTATGAACACTTTCTTTACTGCCTCTTATAGACAGTAATGCATTCAAGAGTCTGTACCTATAGCCTTGTTTTTGTATTTCAAAGTTTAATTTTGTGTTTAAAACCTATTTTACTAATCATTCTGAAATCATCATTTATCTTTATCTTTAGAAGGATTATGTGTTTTATAACTTACTCTTATATATTGATACCTCAAGTTATACATTTTTTATGGCGTGAAAGCTATAAGTGAGAGGTGGGTACAGTTTGCAGATTGTTAGGAATATACTGAGCTAGTATGAGTCTCTAGACTTATGAGGATTTTCAGTACTTTTGTCCAAATATGGTAAATTCTGGTTCCAACAAAACTGCGACGACTAAAATGCAAAAAACTCAAAACTTCAAAACAACGGTTCCTGAACCAATGGCTGACCAAGGCTGAATCCTTTTTTCTTACTGTATAGGGGTAGATAGCCTTGTCACATGAAACTTTTCAAAAGGTGCATTAGATTGAATATAAGTACTGCGTTTTTCGTCATTATCCAAAAATGTGAGGAGTGCAAAGGCTAAAGTATGTGCTTCCAATTAAGTGCATGCTGAATCATTCAGCACCCTTAATTCCACCCCACAACATCTGTCCAGTGTGAGAATGTTTGGACTGAGACCAACACCTTTATAGAATAAAGAAAAAAAATCAAAAGTAACCATTACACAACACGTCCTCTTTGCATAGTGATTGTTCTGGAGTGTGGACACGAGGGAATATGGGGGATCATCCTCTCTTCTTAATTTCCTTCAGGATGACTTTTGTCTTTGTTCAAATGGATTCTAGTACTTCAAGACTAGACACGACACTGCGATGAATGTTAACGAGTTTGGGGTTGAGGTTTTTGTGTTTTTGTTTCCTTCTCATTCTCTGACAATGCAAGCTATTGCAAACTTGCAACTAGCTCACCAACAGCGATAACAAATAGCACCGCAAAATTACAGTGCAGCATAGCCAGTGTGTTTACATCCACCCCTCTCTCTTCCTCTTGCGTCAGCGATTTGGCAGGTGCAAAAAAAAAAAAAAAAAAAACAGTCCTCAATGAATGTGTTCATATGAGGTCGTTGTCTTATCATAACTCTGCCATGATTTTTGGAACAAAATCTTGACATTTTTGGATGTAGGTTTTGGACTCTTGGAGCACCGCAAACCAAAAACCAAAACAGGCTGGTTCTCTGCGTAAGAGGAAAAGTATGTGTTTTTTTGTGATAGTTGAAGATAAAGCGCACCTCAAAGTTAATCCGAATGTTTAATTTGAATACGACATCTATCGGTGGGCAACATTTACCTGCCGTGATGCTGTGATCCCCATCACAACAATATACGTATCTTGTTTCAGGCTGTATTACGGTACACTTTGAGCCACATGGGGTTAATTTCCAAGAAAGTATGAAGCAATTCCTAGAAATTGAAGACTCAGAACACTATGAACACATGAACCACGGCTCTCTGTGTGTGTTTTCCGAGTGTGTGCGAGGGAGAACAGGGAGGTGAGGAAGTAATACAGAAAAAAAAGCTGCCTCAGATATATACAGACAGGGAGAGAGGGAGGGAGGGAGAGAAAACATACATATACACTGGCCTTTCTCCATCTTTTTCTCTACTGGGAGCTCATGTGGTCACACTTTATCAACATCGGCCTTGGGCAGGTGGCCAAAACACACACATATACACACATATACACACACTCATACACACACATCACAAGCAAAACATTGGAGCAGCCTGAATAACTTTTAAGAAGCCATGTGTGTTCACTTAGGGTAATGTCTCTTTCAATGTTCTGGCTAAGACGCTTAATATACACTTAGCTTGATTTATTCAAATATGTGCATGAATTAGTATTTGACCCTTTATTTCCCAGGACAGGTAGGATCATTATTTACAGCAGCAGACTCAAGAAATGGTAGCAGCAGGTCAGAAAGGTTACACACATTTAACCCTCGGAGGCTTTGATTTACAACCATTTAACTACGTTGCTAAGTTTCCGCTTTAGAAAAATGAGAAACAGTTTCTTGCTCATTTTCTCAGCTCGTCTGTCGTGACTTTCAATCATTCAGCAGCCGGTTTTGCTTTTAGGGGTTAAACACACATATGATGTCTCACTACTCTGGGCTTGCTGGATGTCGTCCAGTCTCATAAGTCTCCTGCAGATTTGGAGGTTTTTCCCTGAGGGCAGCAGTCCATAAAACTACCATAAAAATGTATTTTCGTTGCAAATTTCTGTAAGATTAAAAATATTCTATCTGCCAAGGACCATCATGTTTATTCCATATACATTTAAAGAGTTGTCAGGAGTAGCTGCCACTAAAGGCCTGCCAACAATGCATAGTTGTGTATGCTCCATGAGAAAGTAGGTCAGATAGTTGGAATCTGACCCAATTTTGAGGAACAGAGATTTATTATTTGGAAAATGTTCAATATTTTCTTAACACAGCTGGCTATGTCTAGAAACAATAAGACAAACCCACACTGAAATGTTTCAAATATACAAACGCCTCATTGAGGAGGACCAGTAACTTCTCTATTGTTTTCAACTTAAAGGTTTATGTCAGATTTGTAAATCATGCTGATGCACACACCACTAACCATGATACCATGAAATCAGATCAAACATTTATCCTGCCAATTTAAATTGTATGCACTGTACAAAGGCATTGACCTTAAAGCCTGGATGACATTGATTGATAGCAGGAATATTATTTATAATCTACTGTTTTAGAGCCCTTGCATGCTAATATTTGCTAATTAGCGATTTAGACATTGCTGTAGAAATACAATTTGTTTCAGCGATATTAATTTAAAATATGAACTATTGGACAAATGATAAGCATTTTGAGTTAACGATGGTGCTAAATGGTAAGTCTATGAAACAGTAGTTCAAATTGATCCTGAGAAGGACACACATAGTTTTGCCAAATTTTATGGCAATCAGCCCAATAGTTTGGATGATTTCTCACGATAAAGCTGTCCAAAGCTCCTGTGACAAATTTCAAATTGTGTCGATTTTGGCGACCCCTATAGATAGGCGGGACTATTAATTTCTTTGCTGATCTTATACTGTTAATGTAAGAGAAGTTTAAACATTAAAAAAAAAGGCTGTTTTCGCAGCGCGTCTGACTCCTACTCAGCAGCAGGGATGAATCATAAATGAGAAAAAAACGATCTTCTCTCTGATGCTCTTGTTTGCTTTTGTAGGTCATAGAGAGGCATCAGTATTAACGTCAGTCTTTTCAATGACATCCCCCCCACCCAAAAAATAAAAAAATAAAAAATGAATAAAATCTTCTCACAGGAGCATTAGGTCAGCAGGCCTCATGGCCATGAATATCTGTACAAAGTTTAATGTCAGTTTATCTTGTAGATCAAGTTTCCCAGGTCGAGTGAAAACTCCAATCTGCTCAAGGTGCTAGAGGAACAGGGTCCATCCTCTGAACACTCTGACTATCCGTATCAACTTTTATAGTATAATGTCCCATATAATATAATGGGACATTTCTGTATAACACAGAAATGTCAACTAATGTTGGACTTACAAGAAAAGTCACAGAGACACCAAAGTCCAAAGAGTACATCCCTCTGGGGCCATGAATGTCTGTCCAAAATCAGAATAATATACAGTAATAATACAACTCGCTAAACAGTATTGAGTAGGTAAAAATGCACTTCTATTAAAAGCACCTCCCCTTTGTTCAGTTTTTCTTTGTGGATGGTATTTATATATGTAAAACTCTTCCTAGAAAGTCAGAGTCCTTGTAAAACCCTGCATTCCTGAAATTCACTTATCCACAGCCCTGCATGGGCTGAGGTCCAGGGTACAAAATGTACACATACCCACAGGAGTCTCACACATATACACAAAGCACATTCATGTATACCTGTATAACTCACACACAGGAATATGCACATGTACAGGAATATGCACATGTGCAGGAATATACACATGTGCACGTGTCACCAATATTTATAAAATGCTTGCAAAAAGTGCATATTATTACTCTGTGAAGTTCAAATAATCATAACATACACTAAACCACATGGGAGGCCCCCCCCTCACATAAACAGGAAGTGCTCCACCCCTGGACTTTGATTGGTTGCCTGTCAGCCAATAGGAAGGGAAGCCTAACTAGGCGTGGAGCTCTGTTTTTCTTTTAATGTCTTATTTTAACCGTCCGTCTCTCTGTCTCTGCATCTCTCTGTCCGTCCCTCTCACTGCTTCACTGACTTTTTTTTTTTTTTTACTGAATTTTTCCACGGCTTCTGCTCTCGCCTGAAGGCATCATCTTTCTGTTTGGCTTTTGTGTAACTGCCATTTAGGGTGAGGGAGTGGGAAGAGAGCAGAAAAGCAGATGAGGAGAAACAGATAGGGACACAAAGAAGAAGAGTCAGCACAAGGGGAGGAAGAGGGGCAGCGACAAAGAGGGGTTCTGTTTTCTCTCGCTCACTGGCAGCAGAACTGTGTCTAAGTAATTACTTACTCTGAAGATTTTGACACTTAAGTTGCCTCAGTTTTAGACTTGAGATAAAACTTTATGTATAAAGTTTCAATTGCATGAATGTCCATCCATTGTTTGCACATGTTTTCAGAAGACTTCAGGAAAAATCATTTGGCACCGTTGATGCTGTTTATGAAGATTTGATCCCTTGAATGTATTAATTTCAAGCCGGAATTTTAAACTATTTATAAGTATTTAATTAGGTTTATTGTGAAAGCAGAGTCAAGCCTTTCCAAAAGAAAAACACCCACATCAACGAAGGATTTAGGTTTAAAAAAGGCATAAATCCACAAGAACTGAAGACAGCTGCATGGTGCATGCGTGCATTAGAGTATAGACGGTTTATAACAAGTGGGTGAAGCAGCCATGATGTCACAAATGGGTTAAATGTTTTTAAAACAAGTGGAGTCTCCCCCTGCTGGCCACTAGAAAGAAAACTGGTTTAAATCACTTTTAAATCAACTATATCCAATTACAGTCTATGCCTTTTTGATTTTAAAAAACCTTACATTGTGACATTGCTGATTTGTCTTATCTCATCAAATCTCCTATCCAGCACTGAAGACTAGAAAGACAAAGTTTGCTACAAGGCATGGAACATAGTGGAGCATTCAGTAGCTAAATCAGATCTAGATCTTTCTCTCGAGACGTACGGTAGTAGAAACCAAAACAGAGCAAAAATGAAGTCTTAGAATCAGACATACAGTAGGCCGAAATCCAAATCTCCTTCTGATCACTGAACCTCCACGGCCTTTAATGGTGTCAGGCATGCAGTATGTGAGGATGGGACATATGACCATGACATGACAAATTGTCTGGAAACAAGATGAGCCCTGATATCTTAGGGGGAAACAGTCCATTACAGTGTTTATGTATTTTAGATAAATGATCAACAGTCAGAACGGCATTACTGTTAATTCTTTGGGAATTTATTTTGTCCTCTCCAGAGAGTGTTCAATTTGGCGCCATCAAAAAATCTGCATCAGAGCCCTCATGCACTATACAATTAAACATGGGTACAGGATTAAACTCACACACTTCTGTGCCTCTTAATCAGTGAGTCCTTCATTGTGGACATTGGGACTCTGCATTACAGTCACGAGATGATTACACACAAAAGTCCAAATGTTGCTCTGTGGATGTAACCATGAAAAACTGTTTGGCTACAAGTTTGCCATAGACATTTCATTGTTCGTCTAATACGTTCATATGCGTCATCGGCACCTGAAAAGCTGTGTTTGAGTGTGTTTATGTGTTTATCTTCAAGTGTTATGTGTGTGCAGATGGCTGGTGGGGTAGGTATAGGCATGCACGTGAAAGGACTCATTATATTTAAAGACAAACAAACAGTTGACAACACATTCACACTGAACCGCACATAAACTGAGCTAGAGTTACAAACAGGTAGAGGGCGAACTACGACATGGAAAGAAACAGGGAGGAGGCTGTTATCAACACACACACACACACACACACACACACACACACACACACACACACAAGGCTCATGATGCATAATTAGAGAATGAACCTGTTCATTTACTTTCATTATAAAGGTGTTTAAATGGTTATTGGTCTATAGTGTGTATATAAGCAGCATCCAAAGGTTACATTATTGTGAGTCTCTCTAACAAACCTCGCCCCCTGCTGCGTCCTACATGAGTGAACCCACATGTCATTTTTACACACTTCGTCTCCTTTTTTGATCCCTTCCCTTCTTGCTGCGTTTCCCCGTTTCCTCTCCTATTTCCTGTCACATAAAACACAACTTTCTTCCTGACAGCACTTCTTAAGTTGTGCTTGATGAAGACCCACAGGAAGACTTCAAGAGGGACACAAAGATCCAACAAAATAACAAACGTGCTCAGAGGGTTGGTATTCTATGATTTGGGGATTATGATGAGTATTTTGGGCGATAACACACTTGTATGATAATTTGTTGTACTCTTAAACTGGTTCTCGTTACATTCAAAGGGAAAAGGCCCAGTCACACTCATCTCTGATCTACTTCAGCAGATATTCCCCAAACTATAACCAAAACAGTCACAGAAATAAAAGGATAAGAATGATGATCATATTGATATAAAAAATAAAGAGTCTTTTCTTTCACTCTGTTTGATTTAGCTATATTTTCTCTTTTTCTTTTATCAGTTGATGTCCTCTCATGGGGTGCCATCCTCCCATTTTCCTATGAAGGAACTGTAACACAGCAGGACTGACGCCTCAGTAATTACTAGGCAGGATGTTTGTGTGTGTGTGTGTGTGTGTGTGCATGCGTGTGTGAGCTAACATTCTTTTTTCTGTTTTTTTTTTGTTATGTTCTTATAGATTTTTCTTTTTTTCATGTTAATAAACGTGTTATTTCCAAAGCTTTTCACTGAACATTGTACACATGATTGTGTTAGTGACTAATATAAATGTTGAATTGATTGGATTGAATTCTGCTTTTTGAGCACTGACTTTATACTTCAGGTACATATTTACAAAAATGAGTCTTGAAACTAACAACCCCCCACTTCCTTGTTGACTCTTGATCCCCAACCCTCAACAATGAGACATTCACCCACACACACAGAACCACACACAGTGCCACAATGCTATATTTGACCACATCAATGTGCAGCTGTAAATGCGTGCGTGCGTGCGTGCATGTGCGTGTGTGTGTGGGTGTTTACATTTGGACAGGGTTATGGTGAGAGCGGCAGTGATCTGATACCAGTTGACGCTGCATTCCTGACCATAACCACATGGTGTATCAGAGTCTCTCATATCAGTGACTCAGCCAGCTGGACCCTCCAGACCCGCAGGGACATCCTGCTCAAACCCTACCAAGGGTTGCTTTTTCCAACCGACAGATTTTCCGGCACTTTATTATTGAACCTTTGTTTCTCAATTACTTGCCACTATGAAGGTTAAACAAAGAAAACTGGGTCTTATCTTTGTGTTTTTTTTTTCATCATTACAGAAATAAAATTAATCACTGAGTAAATTAATACAATCTGTGCAACATGCAAAAACATCACAAAACCACATTTTACAGGATAAGAAGCATAGGGAAATGTTTCTAATCAATTTTACATCTAATTCATTGATTAAGTAGCCTGGGGATTTCACAAATTTGCCCCCTTATGTACAGATTTCCTTCAGGCCTGATTAGGGTTGGACCAATCACAGCTGTTTATATATAATGTGTGTGTGGTTTTAAATGATGACTGACTGTACAGAGGAGCTGTGTGTGTGTGTGTGTGTGTGTGTGTGTGTGTGTGTGTGTGTGTGTGTGTGTGTGTTTTAACAGGGGCCCACCTGGCTCTCTCTGACGTCAGCCATGATGGACTTGTAGGTTGCATAAGAAGTTGAAGTATGTTCTGTTCTGTTATAGCACCTTTAAGTATGCCAAAACCCCATGAAGATATTTGTGACAGACGTGTGTGTGTGTGTGTAGAGTGTGTGTGTGTGTGTGTATAGAGTGTGTTTGTGTGTGTGCAAGGTGGAAGGTGTGATTGACATGACATGCCAGTATAGTGTGTGTGTTTGATGTGTGTGTGTGCAGCATCGTTGTGCAATTTACCACCCTTCTCGCTGTCATGGAAACATTGCAACCACACATATAAACAGGTATGTTCTTACTAATCAGAGGTTGAACTTGCGTGAAGTAGTGACTGTAGTTAACTTCACTGTTGACAGGCAGGAATGACGAGTATGGACGGCCGAGTTTCCTCACTCACTGCTCTACAGCAAGTTCAAATCTCTGAGACGGGGCTTGGTCAGTGTGGTGTCAAGGAGACTTCCCACCGGTCTAATTATAATGGTAAAAGATGTTCACTCTAAACTCCAGTGTGTGACCTTTAACTGCAGCTCTTCTTCAAGGATTTAATGTAAAGTGCAATATCTATCCAACAGAAATACTGGTGTCCAGTAACCCTACAGGATGAACTTTATAAACACACAAAAAGTGTTTCTAATGTAATTCCATTTGCAGCAATGACTGCCTTATAACTGCACTAAAGGTGTCATTTATTTCTAATCTTAACATTTGAATTAATCATGATAGACATTGAAAAAGTCCACAGCACAGTCTAAATGCAATTAAGAATTTCCTTGGACCTGTTTTCAGTTTACTAAGCTTGACTTCAGTTTACTAAACTTAACCTCTATTGTCCGGGTCTTAACTCCCTTCCACGCACTACGCTCTGCCACTGAAAGGTGTTTGAGCAAACCTTCACAGCAGGGCCCGAAGTCTCCCGCTAGAATCCTTCTCCTCTGGGATGGAACGAACTACCAAACTCCATTCAATCTGCAGAGTCCCTTTGCACCTTTAAGAAAAAGCTAAAGACCCAGCTCTTTCATGAACACCTACGCACGTAATAATATTGATGATGATGATGGTTTTGAGTCAGTCAAACACACAACACGGACATGCGCACACACACACACACACACACACACACACACACACACACACACACACACACACACACACACACACACACACACACACACACACACACACACACACACACACACACACACACCAATACAAATGATTCACCCTGCAATAAACAGAGGAAATACTCACATACTTTGTACAATGACATGTAAAAGGACCTTGGTCTCCACAGGATGATTTGTGGAGCTGTAAAAATATACTACTCATTGTTGAGTGTTTGCTTGTAGATTTTATGACTGGGAAGGGATGTTTGGAAAGTGGATGGAGTGATGTAAAAAGAGGCTGTGAGGACAAAGGCAGCAGCAATAGATGGGATTCCTTGTGTTTCTGTGTTGCTATAGGTATAAAAAGTGTCATGGAATTATGTCAAATAGAGGACATTGCTGAAAAAAAATGTACAGCAATTATTTTTGCAGTAACAAATGAGACCTTGCCACCATGTTTTAGGAGGTTGCAGGTCAACATTGGACCCTTTAGGGATGCAGATGTTTGCTCACAAGGGAGCTGGCTGCAGACGTTCCCTTTAAAGGAATGTCGTCTCCAACACCTGGCAACTCAGCTGCTCAGGGGTCATTTCAGAGTGAAACGCTGAGTGAAACAATGTTTACAACGTAAGATAGATCAACTTTTTACAGAAATAAAATGCACCATTAAACTCTAAGCAAACAGACTTTAACAGCTAATCCTAAACTAATAAACTTTCCCCCCCATATCTCTGACTCCACAAAGACAAAATGTTCGACATGAATTTATTGGAGTGCAGAAAACGGTTAAACCAGGTTGCATCTACTGTTGAAAAAGGTCACAGGCATACTTTCATATTTGGTGGGAACGTATTATCTTTCCATTCTCTGTCTCCACCCTTTTGTCAATACTGTTTCCTTCTCAAGCTGAAATAATAACTGTGGCGTTTGTCAGAAAAACGACACAAACAACTGGAAGTTAAAATGACCATGACTCACGCACGGAAAAGAATACAATGTTTTAAACAACAATTAACAGCCACTAAAAGATATACCACCATTGGACAATCAAATGATGCAATACTTTTTCTTCAAAATCCACAGTATGTTTGCATAATTGTGTGTGTGCGTGTGTGTGGTTGTGTGTGAACAGACATCAATGAGGCATCAAAAACAGCAACAATCTCGTTATAAATTGGCAAATCCTTCAGTATGAGTCATCTAAGCTGTCAGAGTACAATAACAACAATGTGATTGCACAGTGAGCAAACCGTGAGTATCATTTGTGTCATTGTAAGTCATTGACCTGAGAATTTAGTTTGCCACAATATAATCTTGACTTTCAGCCAGATAGGAGTGGGAGGGGCAGGATGTGTGTATACAGTGTTTATTGTAAAAGCCCTACAGTGTCATGCATGTATTATACATGCCTGTGTGTGCGTGTGTGTGCATGTGTGCGTGTGTGTGACATCACAGGACATTCCTCCCAGCAGCTTCCTGGCTTTAATGGCTTGGCCTTCATCACTAGTCCACAGCACACGCTTCCTTCCTCTGTGTGTGTGTGCGTGTGTGTGTGTGTGTGTGTGTGTGTGTGTGTGTGTGTGTGTGTGTGTGTGTGTGTGTGTGTGTGTGTGTGTGTGTGTGTGTGTGTGTGTGTGTGTGTGTGTGTGTGTGTGTGTGTGTGTGTGTGTGGAGTGTTTGTGGGCATTCCCCGCTTCCCGAGTTCCACGAGGGCTGCTGTTTTGTGCCAAAGGCTGTGTCCAAAAACTTCAGACATTTAAAGGGACACAGCCAGATATACTGTACATTCCACCTCTATACTAGATATAAAACACTGACTAATTCTATGTTGGAAATGTATTTAGTTAGCGGAAATATACTGAAGTGACACAATTTACTTGCACACCAACGGTGCTGCACACAAACAGTCACCTGCACCTGCTCAACCAGTCCAATATGAGCAACCCTGCACGAAAAATCATGACCTCTTTTTTCACAGTTGAACATACAGTACACCTGAACCTGGATTTGACTTTGCTGTTATGTGTTCCAATAACTTAAACACGTCAATGACAGAATGTTTCAGTGTGACAGATAATGGTAAAGGTTTTTAATCGTATGACAAAAACATGTTTTAAAAAAATACATGCTACATTATATTGTATTTTTTTCAGCTGGAAGTCCTTGTATGACAAGGTGTAGGTGAAAGGTACACATAGGAACATACCTGGAGGATGTAGAGTGTGACTCTGTATGCATTTGTTAGAAAGTATTTTGAAGCTCTCTGCAGTATGTATATAAAGGCGTATTATGCAGAAACAAATATTTGCTCCCATGCTGAACAGCATACAAAACAAGTCCTCACGATGCATTTTTGAACTTTGCACAGTAAACATGCTCTGCACACAATGCAGGTTCTTCTGACTTTAATGCAGAAAGTGTATCTTTTCATTTTACACACAAGAAGATACAACACTCAGTAGCCAGTGTCCACATAAAGAGAAGTTCATTTAATACCCTCGGAAAAAGCCAGGGGGATATTCTGTCTACAACTATGTAAGTACAGTAAAGCGCTTCCTCTGCAGATTTTTTACGACTAGCATTAGCCTATGTAAGGAGGAAACAGTACAGTTTCCTAGATACCATGTTTGTATTGCTGTGGCAATGTGGTAATAATCAGAACAGATCTAAGACCTCTCTGATCAAAGCTACTGCAACAACCACTCGTGTAATTTCGGATAACCACAAGATTGTGATGTACTACCACTGCTGGAAATTCAAGTGTTTAATGCTTGCGATAGTAGTTTTCCACTGACACAGACCTCCACATACAGAACCACGTCTGCTCAAACACACAGTGGATGCATAACCTCGTTACCAGTTCAAATGAACTAATTGAAGGACATTTGCACTTAGTTTTTGTTTTTTGCATTTTGGAAGTCATTTTAGTTGTATTAAAAAGCTAACCAGTATATGTAGTCTAATGATAGTAAAGCAGTGTGTCTACCACCTTACAGAATACTTTGGGCTAAAAAATAAATTCCTTCATGGCGTAAGGCAGCAGGAATCACAGCGTTTAAAGGCTTTATATGCGATTTTTCACACTTAAATATAATAGAAATCAAATATATCCTCTGAAAATAACTCTGTGAGTAATGACTGTCTACAATGGGTGTAACACCCGAGTCCCACTGTCTGTGATGTTTTCCGAGTCATATCTTCAGTTTGTTTACATCGCCGGGACGGCCGGCTGACTCCTCCCCTCTTGCATAAAAGTTGTTTAATTGAGGGACTAGAGAAAAGAAGAATAACATACTGTACTCACTGCTTAACTGTGTTTCTAGATCACGCTCATTTCAGGTAAATTTACATGCAGTGTGAAGATACCAGCATAATAAAGATCGCTAGCATTAGCATGCTAACACAACAATGCACCGCGAGTTGTTTTGGTTTCATGCTGGTGCTCAAGGGCGACATCTGCTGGTTCAAAAAAAATCGCATATAAAGCCTTTAAAAGAAGAGGAGCACTTAAAGATCTGGCTAACACACCCACAGAATGTTTTAGCAGGTTTACAATGTTCACCACTTTGGTTTAGCATTTTAATTATGCTAACATTCGCTAACTTGCGCGAAACATAGATTATAGAATTTCTAGACCAAATTAAAAGTTGACCTGGTGACGGTGTGAAAGGAAATGGTTAATGAATGAAAGCTTGTACAGATGTATCCTCTGAAGACACATGAATGTCTGTCCTAATTTCCCAATCCTTCCGATAGTTTTACTATCTCACCACCAATGTCGACGAGGAGGCAAGGCTGGGTGAAAGGACTCACAAAACACAATAAAGTTGTACCTCTTGTGACCATGAATGGCTGTAAAAATGACGTTTGTATATTTAATGTATATAAAAAATGCGTGTGCGTGTGTGATTGCGTGTGTGAAGAAATTAATGATTATTTCATTTTCAGATGTTATTGCTGTTTATTTTCACTGAAGAGGTCAAAAGTGTAAATGGATATTTCTGAATTGGAAATATACACTCTGCCTCCTACATACACACACACACACACACACACACACACACACACACACACACACACACACACACACACACACACACACACACACACACACACACACACACACACACACACACACACACACACACACACACACACACACACACACACACAGAGGCACAAACAGAAATGCTATAGATCAGTTAAGGCAGTTAAGAGGGCAAACGCTCAGTGTAGGCATTTCTTCAGGTCCACGGAGGCTCCTAAACATGATGTATATGTTTGCACAAAGCAGGCTTATGTAGACAAAATACTGAGGGAAAAATGCTGTCAAACATGTTTTGGGTCCCGTCATGGGACATTTTAAAATACGACATATAAGACTAGAGCTGCATGTTTGCTCAAGTAGCAAACAGCCAAAGACATTTACTAAATTATATAGTTTTATTTATTTAAAAATGGAGATGCTAATAATCACTAAGCAACTTCTTTGCCAACTTTTATATCCAATAGGTCAAATTTTCTTATGAAACGTATTACACTGTTTTTTGTTGTCTCTCTGAACCCCCTCCCCCAAACTAACCAACTAATCTTTAAAAGTTAGAATACTGGCAGAACATGTGTGTATTCTCTTTAAAACGGAGTAAATGTCTTTTTACACAATGGGTAATCGTTAACAGAGTGCCCTTGTTTCACTGTCAGTGTGATGTCATGGCATTGAACTCAATCAACAATAGTCCCATGAACACTGCAGGCACCGAGGGACATCAGCAACTGAGACTGGATCCTAACACAAATCCCAGCATCCCTCCTCCCAGACTACCTCGCTTTCCCGTCAACACATATCAAGACCCCTATGACCTCACATGGCTACATCATTTTATTGCATTAACTGAAATCTTTCAGTGTCTTGATGTTAGTCGTCTGTAGTAACAGACTTTTTGGCCACCAGGGGGCAGTGCAAGCAGGCTGAGAACGAAACCCTGATATAAAATGATCTTTATTAAATCGTTCTGGTTAGCTAACAATTGCCTGGTTAGAGTTACATGGCATTTAAGAATGCAAGTCCAATAAAGGACATCCTTTAAGCTCTGTTCTCTCTGAAATATTGGGCTCTTAGTAGGTAAGCAGGTAAATGCCCCCGATATGTTCACCAGCTTATAGCTAACTGTAGCCTCGTTGCAGATCCAGGAGACATGAAGCAACATTAGTATTATGTATATAAGTCCAATATTCACATTCAAGCTCCAGTTTTGTTCTCCACTATCTCCTAAAGGAAACCTCCAGCTCTTAAGCAAGCTAATTGCGACAATATATTCACCAGCTAAAGGCTAACTCTGCTACGGGTGAAAAGCAACTGCTTGTTAGCCTGAAGTAAATCAAAAAAACATAATGGAAGAAAATTGCCGACTCTGCAGCAGCTAAATGTTCCAACATGTTCTCCACCGAGCAGCAACCTCTTATATTTGGTGACAGGCAATCAGTATTTTGTACCGTTTTTTTTTTTCTTTTGGGTGCTGAAACGAGAAACTATAATATCTCACTGTGATTCTTGCGTTGACCTTTTTCACATGCAACAGGCATACACACCAGCAGCCATACAATACACATACACTGTACATGTGTCAAATGGACAGTTAATACATACACATGCCAGTGCACCCACATGCCAGATTGACAAGAAACATAAACGCCCGGGAGCTTACCCTCTCACACACTCACACATTCGGCTGACTTAGCCGATGACCTAACACTTGTGCTGGAGAGAGGGTAGAAAACAGATAGAGAGAGGCCAATGTTTTCCTTTAGATCAGCCTTTAACTGACATATACACACACATATATGCACACTTTATACTGGCCAGCAGCCTGCCAGCATAGCAACACATTTTAACAACAAATAGTAGAGGTCAGATTCAGTGCGGATCCTTTTTTTTTTTCACTTTTCCTTTCTCTTTTTTTAATCCATTCTTAAAGGTACAGCTCAACATTTTGGTCACTTTCAAATTTGTTTTCTTTCCACAGATTAAAACTATTAATTCTGTATCAATTTGAATCCTATAATTAACAGATTGGATCTACTACAACACACCACACAAACACCACAAAAATGTCTATTTTTACGGTATGCTTTTCCGCAGATGTGTGGCCACATGTTTGCGTCTGTGTCTCAATATGTGTTTGGATGTGATCCAACACCTCGAGGAGTAATTATATAGCATACGGCAACTCCGCCCACTGCAGTATTACATGCGCAGCTGAGAACAATTCACAGTTTTCTGACAATTAAATAAATCCTTGTGAATTCCTAGAAAACCACTAAAAATCTACACATGTTTTCAATAAGTCGGGTATGTTTAAGTTTCTGAAAAGATGATGTACAGTGGACTTGGAAAATACAAGTCTGGTGTGCTTTTGTGATTTATGTGTGTGTTTGAATGTGTGTGTGTTAGTTATGGTGTCCCAGCAGGGGAGCCTCGGCACTACAGAATGGGTTTCCTGTTCCTTTTTGGCAGAAACGACCGGAGCAAATGGAAGAGGAACAAGAGTGTGACACAACGCTATTAGCCTTAAAGCTGCAGCGAGTGATTTATTTGGTGTGTCACAATCGGCCCAAGGTTTTGATCGTTTAGTAATGTCTGCATTAAAAACATCCTGCAATGGCAAGAATGAGACAAGGTATTTGAGTAGATGTTGGAATCAATATTTTTTTATACTCTGCAATGGAAGAAAAGAAGGAAAATGTGTGTGTCCTTAATGAGGGTACTTGTGCTTTTTGTCTGCTGTGTTTCACTATGACATTATAATTGTGGGTGTGAGAAGGAAAAAGCACAGGAGACAGACGGACTGGTCTGCGTGTATGTGACAATCGTATTGTTTATATCTTCTGGGGTCTATAGTTACGTCTGGTATCACTCATCGTCACTCATCTTGGATTTTGTTTTTTTGAACATGTGCACGCTCTCAAATTATTTTTCACTTTTCTGCCAAACACACATGTACAGTGGATTTAACCCTTTTCCCGTAAAGCTGTTTTCAGATTCAAATCAAAGACAGTTGTCATTTCCTCCCCAAAATGAAAAGAAAACAAAGATTACCTAGAAAGAGGGACGGGGATAGAGGGATGTGGAAAGAGGAATGGGGGAGGTAAAAGACAGAAGAAAAAAAGACAACGTTGGAGACGGATCAGAAGTGGGAGAAAATCAGAAAGAAAGGAAGATATAAGTCTGACTTCAAACACACAAACCTTGCTAATAAAAACACATTGATGAATCTGAAATAAATCATTTATGTTTTTGCCCTTGATCTACCTCTACCTCTAAGAATGAAGAATTTTCTTTAATAAGAGGAAGTGCACAGATAATAAGGGACAATTGTCAAATGTTTTCGAAACATGAGTGAAAAACTTCTGCTTTGCTGTTTTCTTCAGAAAAGACATAGACAGATCTGCATAGACCTTTTATACAACACAGATGTAAACAGAGACAAATGTGTCTGTTTCTTCATAGGACTTCATGATTAAAAACAGAAATGATTTAAGAAGAAAAACCAGCAGGAGTCAGAATATGTCATTGGGTGTTTGTTTTATTGGGTGTGTAACCACACCTACTCTCAGATGATGTCAGAAATTGACTTTTCATTAGTAGCCAAAAGCTGTAAAAAAAAAAAGTTGAAGTAAAATGAATTCCGATAAGTGCGATAAAAACAAACTTAATAAATTAAAACGTATTCATACAAATGTAAAAAAACAACAACAGAAACTCAAAGGCCTGTGTAGATCTGACACAGATGCTCTTTAAACTTGGCACCACTGGATAGAAAACTTACAGAGCTGAAAGGTTAGAGGTTAGAATCCTCAAACTCCAGAAGGAATCTGGGCGGCACTTGAGATGTCCTTGAGCAAGGCTATTCAAGGTGTGTCACAGTGTATGGGTGATATGTTAATAATGGAACGGCTCAAAATGATGCCATGATTTTAACGGACTGCATTAAAGGCACACAGACATCTTACTGCTCCTGACACATTCTGAGTTATCACCGACTTCACTAACACACTAGACGAGTGTTTTTTTTTGCCATAATTCCACAAGCTGGTCTTCTTTTTCAATATTTCACTTGGCTTGGGTCACAGTTGTTTTTATGTTTGCTTCCATGTTTGTGACCCGCAAAAGCACACAACATCTGGTTAGTGGCACTTCCTGGTCTGCTCGCTCTCATTAGCCATTGCGTTTATTCTGTCAGTAAGCCCGATCTTGTTTTGTAAATATCTACGAATCAAGACCGAGGAGGCAGGATGGCGCTTCCTTCAGCTCGTTTATGTTTTGCTCAGAGGATCAAACTTATTTCTTACATGTTTGTTTTTCTCGAGTAAACCACTCCCACTCCAACCGTTCTCGCTGCATAATAAGAGAGTTTCCTTGGAAGGGTGCAACTGAAGGAGAACTGACAGACGTTCCAAAATGAAGAAAAGGGTTTCCATGTTCCTGGGTTAAAAGCTCCATAACAATCAAGTTATTGGAACAGAAGTTGTTATTGCTTTATCAGACTACAAGACGAAGGGGCCAGTAAGTCCCTCAGGCAGTACAGCATTTAAATACCAACTGAACCTAAATGTCAGCAGATCAATCACTATGACATTCAAGGAAGCTTGTTTGATGAAATGAACAATCAGAAATGAAGACAGGTGAAAGCTAATCTGACAAAGTCAGTTGGTTCAGCCTTATGGACAAAATGATGAAACATTACAGATAACCACACACATACACGCGCAAAGCCTGGAACACATGCCATGGTCTTAACATACAAAACAAATATAACATTACACGCCCATTACACAAGTGTCATCTAAAGATGAGGCTTTGTTGAGTCTCAAATGAAAGTTCTCAGAATCACAAACAGTCACACACGTTGCACACACAGACAAACACACGCACTTTCTCGTACTTCACACCCACACTCAGAATGTGGTACTTGGGATGTACTGTATAGGGCAAGAAGGGGCTACAAACACACACACGTACACACATGATGTCAAATAAAGGCAGCAATGTATTCTCGGAGGTGAGAGAAGTGGGAAGGAGATGAAATGGACAGTAGTCATCGAGGGACATAAAGGACCAAACACACAAAAAAAGGATGTCTGTCATATTTTTTAGAACATGCAGGAAGAACAGCACCTGACAAAACAAATTAAAGCAGTTATTGGCTTTGCCACGGCACTTTTTAGACCTATTTTTGTCATAATTTATGAAAACGATAATTATTTTTTGTTGTTCTGATTGACGTGTAACACTGGCCTTAAAACGACCCTACCCCTCTGTTATCTGCCAAAGTCATTTATTTGCCGGTTCAGGCTTGTCCACACAGAGTAAACGACTTTGCAAGTCTCTGAAATATAACTGCCATGCTTATAGGGTCGCTGTGATTCAACATTCATTTTGTACCTCATGCCCTGCCACTGAGTCATGATATCTGTTAGATATATCATACAGCTGCTGAGGTCAAGTGTCACTGTGACACATTAAGGCAGGTTAACAATCCAATGGAAGCAGTTGGTCCAAAATGAATGTTCATATTATTGAGTTTTCTAAAAACAAAATATTTATTCTCACCATTTTAACAAATGCATGCAATTGTGTGTAAAAGTATAGTTAATACATAGCGAAGTGAAATATACCACAAAATGGTGCATGCCAATTATTGGACAATTTTAGGTTATTTGATTTATTGATTATTAAAATGACCCTCAAACATTGTAAACACAAGATGTTACACTTAGGTGGTCTTCTTATTTGTTAAGTTACCATTAAAGTACTGTTGCTCCCCTCTTCTGAGAGTGTGACCTCTGTCTTTCAAACATGACAGCCATGCTTAGAAAGTCTGTGTGATTCCTGTTAGTCCTGTGACAGCACCCCACGCCCTCCTGCTGTGCTCTATACATAGAGAGTGACTTAGAGGTGTAAAGACTTCACACCATAGAAATAGATTTATCATGGCAGCTCCACACAGATGCTGCGCGAAAACCTCATAAATCTAATCTCAGCAAATGACATGTTTTCCTGTGGACTCCATTATTATGTACAGATGTTGAAAAAAAGAGCTCCTGTTTGGGTGCCTGAACAGGGATTATGGTGACCACTGCTGTGTATCTCTTTCTCATTGCCCTTACTTTTAGGGAAGTTAATTAGCTGAAGTGATTTGATAATAAAATAAACCTCTCTTTTAAAACCCATGTACTTTATAAAGCAATAAAATAAGAATTATATGCACTACAGACTCATAGCACAAACTATCCAAACTAATACACCAATAGTTTGATGGGATTGTTGACTGAATCATTCACCATCAAATGTCAAGATTTCCTAGAGTCAAACCTGCAACATTTGTTTTACTATAATCAACACAAACTTGAAACTGTTCAGTCCAAAAGGCATGGAAAAGAGTCATTGTGATTAAAAGTTTGTGTCCCAGTTGGTTGCCGGCCTGCTCCTGCTCCCATGTTCCAGTTGGCACCTTAACCGAGGTCCAGTCAGCTGTGCCAGCCTATGCTCAGCCTGACCTTTATGAACACAAACTGGCTGTTACAGTTGAGACTAAGACTAATATTTTTGACCCAAAGTCAGTCAGTAATGCTGAAGGTAAGCCTAAAATGCCTTTGTTCGCTTATCATGAGTAGGACTCCCTACAACCAGCCCTCTTCCTTCAGATCTGCTGCCCTGTTCTCCTGTTCCTAAGCATCTTCAGCTCGAGTCTCCAGTTCCTACTGAGTGATGTCGGCACCAAAGTTCTGTGGAGCATTGCCAGTTGCTAGGTCCAGAGTCAGGTTCGGATTGCCTTTGGTAATGTCCATTATTGGGGTTCCTAGTCTACGACTCGTCATGTCAAAAGTCAGGGGAACCAGTCTACGACTTGTAATATCCAAAGTTGGAGACCCCTGTCTTAAACTAGTTAGGTCCAGAGTCAGGGATCCAGATTGACTTTCTGTCAGGTCCAGTGTCGGGAATCCCAGTCTACGACTTGTAAGGTCCAGTGTCGGGAATCCCAGTCTACGACAACTTGTCATGTCGAGAGTCTGGGGTCCCAGCTGACGACTTGTAAAGTCCGGAGTCCAGGGTTCCAGCTGATGACTTGTCATGTAAAGAGTTTGGGGTCTCAGCTGACAACTGGCCAGTTCCTGATCATTTTTCTGTCTTGCCTGTTGCCTGTTTAGTTCATTGTTTGACCCAGTCATTGCAAAGCCTTGCTTTCTGAGAGACTCCATCCTTTTGGTCGACCTCTTGCCAGTTTACCTGTGCACACAGCTGCTTTCCATCTGCGATCAAGCCGGTATATAAGCCTCTCCTGCTCACTCACTTATTGCCAGATTGTTCTTTGCCATCTCATTTTAAGGCTTTCTAGCACTGGGAGTGATTCCCTGTTGCAGTCTCTGCCTGCCTCTGACCTGCCTGCCTTTTCATAATCTTTGAAATTGCCTCAGCCCTCTGTTGACCACAAGTTCTGTCTCTGCGTTCCTGGTTTCTGTCTGCCTTCCCCCCTTTGGCTGTTTGGCAATTCCCTGAGACAACAATACGATGTAACTTTTCCTGTTTACTTACCTATGGATCCCTAAGGCTCCGGGAATCTCATGTTCTGCCATACTCTTTACTGTGTTTGTGTCCTGTCGGCTTACCTGCTAGCTCCATGAACTTCCCTCCTGCTTTGTCAACCTATAATGAGTGTTTTCAATGTACCATTGCCTTTATTTTTGACTGTTGTCTGGATTTTTTTGGAAAAAACAACCACCTTTACACTCTTACTTTTCTCCTGGCCCTGATTACCCAGCCTAACCCCCTGGCCTAGTCCCTAGAGGCTCTACTCTCAGGAGAGAACTGAACGGTTTGACCAATTTCTGTTTTGCTTAAGTTCCCATTTGAATTTGGAAATAAAATCCAACATAAATGGTTTATGCTTTCCACTGCATTTGGGTCAATCACTATACAACCAGTAACAACATGATTTTCTCTGCAATCAACAAACTATATACATGACCCCGAAGATGTCAATGTCTGTCCACAGAATTTGCTAGCAGGTAGTCCAAACAAGTATATTAATAAGCCCTATGTATGAACAGAGGCCATACATTTATTACACAGTTAATGGTTAGGATTGTAAGGAAAACCAGATCTAATATAGCTGGCACTTTAAAGAAGATTATCCATTACATAATTCTACACTACACTGCTACACCTGCTACATCTTAAACTGCAAACCCAGTCGCAACTAGCCATCCATCTGTTGGTTAAAACAACATGGCAAAGACACTTGAGATGGATAATGCAGTGATGGTATCATCAATCATAAACAATCTAGTGTGAAGTGGTATTGACATACAGGATGTGTATCATGCTGAGGGAGTCATTTTCTTACGCACATATGCTTAGTTGAACACCCACATGTGCACATATGTACAGTCATTTCTGCTTTTTTTTCAGGATCACTCATTTCTCTCTTCACTCAGTCAGCATATGACAAAACCACTAGGGTTGAATTGAATAGTTGTGGTGGGGACTTGGCATGTGTGAATGAAAACATTTAGACTTTGAGCCACATGATATAATATACTGCAATACCTAGCAGCTGATGGGCCAAATGGAGCTATACATTCTCAGCGTATCTGTGATTAAGGGTGCTACTTTAGACTTTCGTCTTGGCCAATAACCAGTAAATGTGCATTTGAGTGTGTTTTAAGCACCAAGTATGAACAGACTTCTGTTGAAATGAATGAACAGGGGCAGCATTTATGAGTGGTAAATATGGAGGTGGTTGAAAGGTTGGTAAACAACCTTATTTTTGCCGTCATAAAAATGTTCTAGGCACTGCTGCAACTGTCTTTCTGCTAACAGTATCTGAAATGACTGATTGCTATTTGGTCAAATGTACAGGTACAAATTGCATCTAAGAAGTGAATGTGTAGCTTTGTGGTAATAAAAGTGACGGCAATGCATAAGCAAGTACCTTAAACCTGCATTCTGGCTAATGGTCAGGCTGAACTGGTTGCAAAAATAAGTCAGATTGTATAAAAGTGCATGAGAAGAATATGTTGCTTTTCACTTTGATTAAGTAAATACTGTGTTTTCCTATTGAGCTTGTGGTCTCAATCACAAGTGTCATGTCTTTTTCTATGCACCACAATTATATATTGAAAAGTATGGTGTAGGGTATGCTTTTAAGGCGTGCTAATTTGAAAAGTATAACCACGACAACCCCACAATAAAGAGTAAAACAGAAAACGGTGATGGCAAAAATGCCAAACTTGAAGGTTAATAAAAGGTAATCTGAAAAAAAACGATGTCATGCTGGCAATGTCCACTTCTTACAGGACTTGTAACATTATGTCATCATCATCATCAACATGGCCTTGATTAAAAGGATTATGAAAACACTTTCTTTCACATCTGTTTCTATCTAACACAGACCACCAAAGACACAAGCTCTGGCATCTTTAATACATGCAGCTTTGAGTATTCAGTATTAACACTTTTTCGCTGGAGACTGTGCAGCTAAATATAACAGTAACTGATAGTCATGCTGGTCAATGGCAGAAACACTGCTGGCTCTGACACCGATACAGAAGATGAACAGAAACAGACACCGGCATATGTGTGTGGTCTATGTGTATCTTAGTGTGTAGTGGTGCTACATGGATTGGGAATGCTGTCCATATTGGTATAATTGTAGTAAATGATAAGACAGAGGAATGAAAAAAATGCTGATTTGAACAGTGCTTAACAAAACCCAAATTAAAAGAACAAAAAATGTGATTCTTTGAAAATCAGACAAAGTATTAATACCAGAAACAAAACAGCTTTCTAACCCTACCTTGACCCCCTTATCTTGGCATTTGTGAGTACCTTCTCTGTTGACCTGTTGCTGCATTAGTGGACTTTATGAGCCTTTGCACTGAGGCTCTAATTGATATTTGATGGACGTTGTGATCGTAACTTGGTCTCAGAATAGAGTACAGACTCAAAGCTTAGACACACAGCAACCCTCTGATCCTTTACTCTCACACAGGCTAGACATACCACAGCTTTGTGGCAAATTCAGGGCCGCATATAGACCAGAAAGAGAGATGAAAGAGTCAAAGAAAGAACGAGAGGAACAAATAGAGGCTAATGCTGAACAGACAGGATGATTCCCTTTTCTTTCCGAAAGTTTATTTCTAACTTTTTCTATGCCTCTCTAACAGTTTCTTGCTCCGATTCTTTCAATTTTTGCCTTGTTTTTTTTGGTGCACTGACCTGCAAAGGCCCGCTGGCTGGCATGGTGGATCTCAGCGATGTCAGGTCGATGTCTCGGCCCTGATCCCCTCTCTCTGTCTTTCCGAGTCCCTGCATAATACGGCCTGTAGCGAACAAGCAAGCAAGCAAGCACACACACACACTCGTACACTTGAGTCTTGCCCCAACAGCAGTGCAAATGCTAATGTAAGGATGGCAGTGGTGGCTATGAAAGAAAATGACCCTGGATGCCAGGCACCAAGCACCAAGGCCAGGGAGGACAGCGAAAGGGCCAAACAAACGACCTATTCACCCAGTCTTACTCTATTTCTGCCCTATTTCAGCCTCTCTCTCTTTCTATTCTTCTCTTTAACAAATCTTGTTTGTGAAGATGCTGGAATACCAAATCATACTGAAACCTGGCAAATATTGTCCAAGTGTAAAGCTAGTCCCATGTCTGTGACTATATTTGATTGAACAACCACTGGAAACAGTGCACGCCAAGATGCGTCTATTTGTGCTTGTTTGCTCGACAAAAACATTCTGTGGTATTTCTGTTAAGTTAACTGAGGTCAGCCGTTTTCTTGCAAAAGCACTGAGGCTCCACTGTAAGTAGTTAACAGCCTTCTTAACCAGGGGACTCCAGGATTCCTATCAAGTGAGCCAGAAAGATAATCTGAGCACAGGGGACAGGCTTATACCAGGAGTGTTAGAGATGGATATTTAAAAACCTGAGCTAATAAAACTCTAACATCGGCATGGCTACGAACTAGAGATGAGTAACATCCATGAATACAGCAGTTATGTTAACATTAACCCCCTAGAGCAGCTACAAATAAAAAAGTGTCATGAGGTGACTTTTGTTGCTTTGTAAATAAAATTGATGACATTTTGCTTTCGCATGAGACTATTAAAAGAATATGTTTTTAAAATTAAAGTATAGTTATATTATATTATAAGACTGAGGGTGCCAGTGGCCTTGTGGTCAGTGCGTGCGTCCCATGTACGGAGTCTAACAAGTGGGCAGCCCAGGTTTGGTTCCGACCTGTGGCTCCTTTCCCACATGTCTTTCCCTACTCTCTCTCACAGATTTCTGACTCTATCCACTGTCCTATCTCTAAATAGAGGCATAAAAAGCCTAAAATAAACGTTAAAAAAAAGGACTGAGGAGGACTGAGGAGACACAAGAATGTGCTGATGTTTACTTTACAGAGAGAAAGACAGAAAGAGGAGACAGACAAACAGGCAGACAGACACTCAGGCTCCCTAAAATCCCAGAATTAACATGTCTCCATGAGTGGACAGACCAGGAAACTGTCTCATATTGAACATTGAAAACCACAAACACTCACGACTATGACACATCTTAAAATATGTTGTTTTTCTTTGGCCTCATCCTCATGTCACAGAAACAACAGACCACCAACAGTGTACCTAAAACATTCAGAGATACAAAGCTACAAAGCAAGTCAAACACTCATCACACATATAAAGACTGTCCTCAGGGGAAAGAGGGTTGTCAACAGTGATTAAACACTGCTGAAAGCTCATAATCCTCAGAAAAATGATCACCTCAATGGTAGGAATTTCATTAGTTAAAGTGTACCTGAACATCACTCACACACACACACACACACACACACACACACACACACACACACACACACACACACACACACACACACACACACACACACACACACACACACACACACACACACACACACACACACACACACACACACACACACACACACACACACACACACACACACACACACACACACACACACACACACACACAAAGCGTATAAACCTTTGACCCACTGTGTAAAGACTTCTGCTCCAAAAAGGAGTCATACATCTATATTTGGCCAACCGGTTACCTAATATCACGTCACTCATCTGTTACTGCAGGGGGATTTGAAATCCCATCGATGGCTTTCGCCATGCTGGCAATGTTGTCTCACCCTAACTTTCAATCCACCTAACGACAGGCTGAGCGCTGGAGCTGAGGCGGGTTTAAAGCCTCTTGACAACAAACTGCTACACTGCGCCTGCCTGTCAATCAGCTCAGCTACTAACCTTATTCTGAATAAGTCCTTCACCAAATCCAAATGGACAGGTTATCACCCCCCCCCCCCCTCCAAATACAGTGTGGAGACATAAGGTAATCAGACCAATTTTGTTTTTTTGAACCAGGCCGTTATGTTCATTTCTGCAGTTAAAAATTGCTTCTTCTTTTTTTTTTTTTTTCTTTTTTATTAGAAAAAGCACAGTATGGTTTACATTGCACATAACCTTCATTACTTGACAGACTTCCTTGATCCTCATATAGTTATTTGACCATTGTTTGTCCCCCATTCCGCCGGGACTTGGGAAAGACTGGTGCAGAAAGTCTGAGTGTCTTTGTCCATAATGCTTTCCCAAAATGTTATTTTTCTTATAAATCGTGCATTTACTGCAACATGTGAACCACAGAACCGGGGAGCTTACTGTTTCTGAATCAAGCAAAAAGAAAAAAAACAAGATGTAGAGGGTAGGTTTTCACAATTCACAAATAAAATCAGTTAAAGTCCGATCTTACAGGTTTTACATACTCAGTCCATTTAGACCATGTTATATAAAACTTTTCTTGTGCACTCTGAGGGAAAATGTTATCTTTTCCATGACGTAGATCCCATGTATAATTTCCATCCATTCCTCGATGGTGGGTGGGTCTACAAACAAATTGCTTTTTAGAATGGGGTGTGTATGTGACTTCTGGTATACTTCTGCAGCCAGCCTCAAGTGGACGAACTGCAGGATTTAGCTAGCTTCATTTTCATTCATTTATAATTCATAGTGTTTATTCATTTTTGCAATTATTTTATGGTTTAGGGGACTATAAATGATTTCAGACTTTACATGTGTTATTTGGCTCACCCATTCAAAATCTATTGTGCTTGTGGATTCATTTACCTGGAATTTGTTTCCTAAGAAAAGTATCGTATAGCTCATTAGCCCTGATATCTTTTAAAGCACAATTTGGTCTGAAATAGAAATAATAACAAACCATGATACACATTTAAGAAAAAGGCATTTGAAGCAACTATAAAGAGTGTAGTTTTATACATCAAATTACTAAAATTACATTATTATGGTACTTGGTTGATTTTGTTGACAGTTACTCTCAAACAATGGATAACATATTTGCCCTCTTCTGGGTGTTAAAGCAGAAGCATCTGCCCTTTCACTTCCATATTTTCTCTAAATACATTTGCATTGACATGCTTCCAGGAACTCTTAATGTCAGCTGAGTCTTGTTATTTTCCTTTTTGTGGTTTTCCAGAATTACACTTCTGCCGTCTTTGGGGGATTCTGGTTTGTATTGTATGACTACACAGTGTGGCACATATTAATAGGCTGTATGTGTATTGTTTTACTGTCAAGCTATAAATTCAGACTTTATCCCAAAATGAGAGGCCCAAAACAAACTCTCCTGCCCACTGTTTGTTTTTTTCTTTCTGTAATCATTCCTCAAAACTGAACGTAACATGATGAGACTCCAGTTCAGCCAGACCTCCTCATTCTTCGGTTCCTAGAAACAGGGAGTCTTCAGCAGATGCCAATTTGAGTTTTCCAAGTTTTTCCTAGAAAGAATAACTGCATTGTAGATCCATTTTAGCTGTGTTGTAAACAATTTCACTCTCTGTCCTGGCTTAAAGAGATTCACAGAGTGTTAGTTTTTGACAGGTTATTTCTCTAATCCTCAGTCAGAAAAGCTTTCTTTGGTTTGTGCACGTCTATAAACACAGAGAGATGAACAGGCACTTTAGGTTGAAGGCTGTGGTTTTAAAAAGAGAGTTCATCAGGTGCATCCTGGACTGTTTTGGGCATGTTTCAATGTGTGCTTGGATACGTGGAAGAAAAACAGAAGCTGTCAACCCATACCTGTAATTTTCTCTAATCCTTGATAACATGCCTTCAGGGGCTGTGAGCCGCTCTTTCTCTTGATGTAACAATTTTGCTTGACTGTAAATAAAGTTGTGAGAGTTATTAAGAAACCTGCTACACGGGCTTTTGGTGAGCAGTTCCCTTGTCTCCAGAATGGGAAGAACTTTCTTTTGTGTATTTAAGTTATTAATAGCATCCTCTCTGTGAAAGCTGAATGGATTGCTTCGGGCTATTTTACAAAACATTTAATTGTATTTAATTTCCTACAAGGCTGCTGGGTAGACGATAGTAAAACAATGGGATTTACAAGTTCCAGGACATCATAACTTTATTGCTTAAACCCTCATGTGCTGTTTCAAATTATCTTATGCAAGAACTTGAGCCATGACACCGGTTATGAGGTGATAACGAGGGGAAGATGTCTGAAGAACTATTGTGGGAAGGTAATGGCATTTTAAAAACTGTTAGCGTGCCTTTTAAAGATACACTGAATCTTTCCCTGTAAACTCATGGATGCTTTTAATTAAGACTTAAGTATGCACATTTTTTACATTATCTAGCCAGTGACTCAGGGTTTAGTGGTTGTTTGGTGACCACGAAAGCATATGTTGCAGAATGAAGAGGTAGTACAGTGTTGTGAACCTAAATTGACCTCAAGGGAAACCCCAAAACCTCATTGTCCAATCAAATATCAGCAACTTTAGAGGAGTCAAAATACCTTCTACCCATCAAATGGAACTTCAAGAGTATCTACCTGCTGTGTCGTGACGTATTTCCAACTGAAACGGAATAGAACCAAAAATAAATTAAAAGGAGGGAAATAACATCAAGATGAATTTGATTCAATCATTAGCTTCAGCAAAGCTTTTTAATTGGCTGAAAAAATTAGCAACCCCCCCCCCCCTGAGTGCAGGATGTACTGTAAATATTATTTATCTTATTTTTACCTCATTTTATTTATCTATTTTTAACTTATCTTATTTTACTTTATTTTGGTTGTATTGCACTGCGGGACGGAGACAAACGAAATTTCGATTCCACTGTATGTCTGGCATATTTTGAAATTGACAATAAAGTTGACTTTGACTTTGACTTTGAGGATGAGTCTTCAGAGTCTTTCTACAGGAAGAGAAAATAAATTTATTTTTATGTAAAAAGTACTTAGATAATACTTTATTGAAAAATATTTAATATATTTAAACCCAATAAACCTGGGAGGGCGGGGCTTAGCAAGAACTCAAATGAGACATGCTTAATGACGTTTGAGACTTGTCCTGGTCATGTTACAAATGACTTCAGACTTTAACTTTTCCAGAGTGCTAATAATCAGCTGTGACAGCGCATGACACAGTGTAATGAGACTAACCAGGAGACCAGGAGATACACAATCGTCTGTTGTTGTCAGTCTGTCTCCTTGTTGTGCTATCAGTCTTTGTCTCATTCATTTGTACGCTCATTCTCTCTCTCTCTCTCTTGCTGTTATACAAACACACACACACACACACACACACACACACACACACACACACACACACATGCACACCCACACACACACACAAAGATAGGGCTTCGGGAAGTTGGGTACCAGGCTCTGCTGACCTCTCACTCTCCACCTCGTCTGTCATACACACATGCACATACAAGTACACACTAACCACAGAGTGCCAGTCTCTCATTCTGGCTACAGTAAAAGGCCCTTTATACTCTTCAATGTTTCATCATAGTGGCTCAAGCACTCATGAACATACAGACACACACACTCACTCAACAGGTAACCCACTTCAAAATAAACAGAGTGAATTTACAAAGCTAGGAGTAAGATACCAGCTGATACACACACACACACACACGCTGTGATAAAACCAACATTTTACATGCACACAAACACAATTGCAGGAGTAGAGCCCCCTGGGACGCAGGTCTCACCTGCAGCACATCAAAGTGCTCGCTTGTATCTCGAACAGATGAGCAGATGCACATGTGCTTTCATGTATTTCACCTGCTCAGTCATTTTTGTGTATTACAGTTTCTACATTTGTATTTTTTTGTGTATTACAGTTTCTACATTTGTATTTTTTTGTGTATTACAGTTTCTACATTTGTACTTGTTTGCTTTCCCATCGTGTGTCTGTTGAGGACCCGAAACACAACAAATCCTTTGTTCAGCCAAAAAATAATTATCCCTTTATTTCACACAAAAACAAACATGTATAGAAGGAAAACTGGGCTGCTTAAGGATGACATGTTTTACACTGAAATACATCATTTTTTTTGTCTTTTGAAGAGTTGACACAAACGATTGACATGGTGACGAAAATTATATCATTCTCATAATAATCCTTGACATATACCGGCCATCCTGGTTAGTATGATTTAGTATGAGTGGAAAATAGGGGAAACAGTTAGCTTGGCAGGTTGATTGCTAGCAGTAAAGACATTGGCCTCACAAGACAATATGTTCCTGTTTTTTTATCCTTACTAAAACTTAACTACAAAAACAGAAAGTTCTGGTTGTACAGGGAAGTATAAAGTGTATTTATGACATTGGACAAAGTCAGGCGAGCTGTTTCCCCTGCTCCTTTGCTTTAAAGGAGGCTTCACTTAGCATCTTATAGCGTTACCTTCACGATCAACAAACAGAAAGCTCTTGGTAAGACAGTTTCACCGATTTTGTTTTGCAGAGATTCAGATCCTCCTGGTTTTTCATTGTCGTTCTCAAAATGATAAAATTGGATTCAAGGCACTGAAGTAAATCTGGTTCTGTCACAAGACTTTAAAAAATAGGACTGAGGCAAAATGGGTCAACAGCTGATTTTTATCCATTTGTGTGCCTGCTCTAAATCCCTGCTTCTCCTGTTCAACTCTTATACAAGAGGGGAGATGTTTGCACAGCTTTTGTTGTCTTTTAAATTACTTTAATTTCAGCCTTAATTAAAATATTTTGAGGGTGCACACACATTTACTAAGGTAACAATTGAGTAGATCATACAGGCCATGGCTCATTTTCGTGCAAAAGCTCCCTCTAGTCTCTTTTTGGCTTACTTTAACCTCAACCTAACCTCGATCACTGACCCAAAAAACTACTTTTCACCTAATTGGGGACACGGCTTTTGTCCTCATTTGGTCAAGGAGTCTTCAATTATCTGGTCTTCAGTCTGAAATGTGTCCCCAAGAGCAAGTTAAATCATTCCCACACTCTCACACAGACATAAACAACACACCGGGGTTGAATGTTTTGTTTTCCTTTGGTTTTAAAATCATGTCTTCCCAGGAAAACATCACTTATTTGCTTGAGAAACAGGAAATTAGGTTTTTAAAGTTGAACTGCACATAATAAGGAAATGGTGAACTTTCCCTTTTCTCAAATCCACATCAAATTATATGGTAACATTTTCACATTTTATACTCCTTCTTGTAGGCTATAAGCATATTTTGATCGCTCCACATTTGTTTTAACAGGATCTTGCTGCACAGGTTCAAAGTAAGCTGCAGTTTAAGCATGAAAAGAAACTGGAAGAAACAGCTGCTGGCTTAAGAGTTTAACATATCCCGTTACTCTAATAACTACATTTCAAGGTCTTACAGTATTTGTGGCCATTATGCTTTAGACAATGAGGCTTTGTATTCGTGCAAAATGTAGCCCAGAGCACACGCACGCACGCACGCACGCACGCACGCACGCACGCACGCACGCACACACGCACGCACACTAACACACACACACACACACACACACACACACACAGATAATGCCAAGTTGTCTGTGTTACTTTGCTCAGAATAAAGAAGTGGATTTGGGGATAAATCCCAGTAAACTCTGGGATTAAAATCCCTAAACCATGAAGTATTTGCAAATACTCAGTTTAATATGATTCAGATTATAGTTCTGTATTACCACCAACTACAAATACAGCATTTAACCATCTAACCCCACCCCTCAGGGATTTCTAGGCGGTAAAAACAAACAGTGACTAATAATTTGTGGTTAAAAGCCACTGTATGTTGTTAAAAGAAAAACAGTCAACCAAAGCCAATTTTAATGGGTTTACATGAAATTGTTCAATTATCTCCTTTGTTTATTTATTTTCTTTAATCACTCTCCATGTTTAATCATATCTCTCCCTCTCCTCTCCTCTCCTCTCCTCCTTTCTTGTATACAATTACAATACAGACGCAAACCTCTATTCAACGTTCTTCTAACCCTGCAGGGAGAAAGGGAGACAGAGAGAGAGACCTCATTTACGTTAATTGCCTCCAATTTGGACTACAACCAGGGGGAGTGAGAGCATGTGCAAGTACATTTTGTTTAGCCTGTGTAGAATAATGGGTTTCTAACAGGCCTGTGGGGAGACATATGGAGCCACAAGAGCGGAGGAGAAGGTGGTAAATTAAAGTTTAGAGTAAGATAAGATGAAATCAGTCATTCTACATATATAGATGTCACACTGGACTCAACAGTGACACTATCTGGTAGAAGAAGGTACTGCACAATGAGTTGAGGCAGATTTCAATGCAGTACAAGGCCACCACAGTTGAAAAACATACCTCAATACAACATTTTAAGTTCCCTTTTATATGATGTATGAAATTTGAATGACTTTAATTGCTGGAGGCATTTTTCTGGTTAAACAAAACAGTGCCCATACATCATCCTCTTTTCTAATATTGCATTAAAGCACGGCAGATCCAAACTTGTCGCAGCTTTTTCCACCACTCTGTCAAAAATCACACACTTGACAAGAGAGAAAGATAGAATTAGAGAGTGGCATGCAGAGTCACAGAGAAGGGAAGTGACAGGTTCATTTTCGCAACATGAAATCTTCTGAAGCACATCCTCTGACACACACAGACACCCGCACATGTGCAGCGCATACACAGAGTTACTGGCATACCAGTCATAATTTAGAATAGAAGAAGGAAGAGGGAATTAACCTTTTTAAAGAGGCATTTTTTTGTCAGTATGCAAAGCAGAGGAAAAATGACAGGAAATAAGTCAAATTGTTGTCGCTCTAAAGTGAAACTTTTTCTTACTATGCACAGCAGAAGGTGGTTTCAATGATTCTGCAACTAATTTGAATTTTTAAATCACCATTTGTTGTTTTTGTTGTTTAGAAAATGATGAAAATGATTGCTGATTTCCACGTACAGCAGACACCCACACGTACAGCATCTGATTTCTGACTTGTGTCACAGTCACTAACAATTCTGTTTACTTGTTTATGCATAAATTCCTTGCAATGGTAATTTAATGTCAGCTGCAAATGAATTCTGTCGGAGTTATACACGACAGGGATGACAGAAGTAGGAAGGCTGAAAAGACTGACAGCGACAGAAGATAAATTATATGCACGACATTCCCTGTTTTGATTTTCTAGTAAGATAACTATTCTCAACGCTCTGGTCTTCTGAGAAAAACTCCTCAGACACAATGCAGAAAATATCTCAAAGAGAACTACCTTATCTTCGAGAATCGCACCATTTTTCTCAGAACACGAGGGGCATAATTATCCTATCAGAGCTGAGTTTCGAAAGTTCTCCAACCTGTTGTTGCTTGTTCAGATGGACAAATTGTCTCTGACGTCTGTAAGAGGGGTCAACATAGGTCAACATAATTTATCAGTTCACACACACACGCACTCACATACGTACATCTGCAGAAATTTGCAGAAACAAAAAGTGTTAAACGTGCACTGACAGGCTTGGATTTACGGTATGGAGGTAATAGCATGGCCTTTAGGGAAAATGGGGAAATATGTACGTTTAAAATAGACTGACTAATCTGACATTTATCAATAGATTGTTTTTTTTTTCTTCAACATGAAAATGTTTTCTTCCAGAATGGATTGATGGCAGCAGAAGTCTGCAAGTTAGATATGAACAGCAACAAAGCAAGAAGCGGAAGAAAAACTGGAAGTGAGCTTTGTCGCAGATCTTTACATGTATTCAGACAATAAATGCAGCATGTTCTAGAAATGTCTGATATGTTTTTCGTCCAAAGGCATGACGATATTAAATCAAAACCATTTTTGCCAAAGGGAGGAAAAGCAGGGAACAATTTTGAAAGTACAATTTTGGATTCCTGGTATTTTCTTTATTATGTTAAAACATGAGCGAGGGTGCCATTTTAAGGGGAAGGATTTTATTAGGTTGTTGAAGACAGATTGATCAAATAAGCGGATGATGTAAACGTTACTGCCAGAGATGGGCTGGAATTCATGATGGCGTGACATCATTTGTCTGACTTCTGGCAGTAAAAATGTCAACATAAGTCTTAGAAATAATTCAATCCATTATAGATTTCTGTGGGAGATTAAAAAAAGGGAAGGTGGACCAAGATAACCTGATGGAAGCTTAGATTAGAGGAGTTAACGGCTTTAAAAACATTAAGATATAAGAAATTACATTGGCAACCACTTTATCTGCTATGGTTGAATCCCTGGAGTGAGCTTGAGTTTCTTGCTAATTGCTCATGAACAGAAGAAGCGAAGATTTCTCATATCTGAGTCAGCTGAGCATTTTTACCAGCAAAGAGTGGCTCTCGCTTTCATGTTCTTCTGTTTATATATAATAAAGGAAAAGTTTGACATTTTTGAAAAATAGACGTCTCTGCTTTCTCACTGAGGGTTAGGTGAGGGGACCATTCTAAAGTATAAGGCTACAGCCATAAGCCGCTTAGCTTATTTTGGTTTAAACAATCACATTTAACAAAAAAAAAAGCAGAAGTATACTTATGTTACTTTTTGACGAAGGGTAGCTAGGCTAGTTCCCCCTAGTTGTATTTGTGCTAAGCTAGGCTAACTGGTATACTCTCTTGTGCGTTATATTGACAAACCAGGTAAGACTTTGTCATCAATCTTAGCATATACTTTTAATGGAAAAATGAAACAAGCCCAAAATTCCCCGAAGCACAGATTATTCCTTTAATAATCTGTTGGGGGAGTGAGCTTCGCTGTCTCCTACACATGGATAAGAAAAAATGTCTATTTTTCATTTTTCACGGTACACTTCAGGTCATTCTCATCATGCTTCTCTGACAGAAGTCGCTCGAGGGTTTTGTGTGTCAGTATGACTGAGTTGTTCTTGCATGCAGTGCTACACCTCCTGCCTACAGGTGAACCATCCACCAACAGGTCAGAACAGAGAGAGAGAGAGAGAGAGAGAGAGAGAGAGAGAGAGAGAGAGAGAGAGAGAGAGAGAGAGAGAGAGAGAGAGAGAGAGTGAACACATACATGAATCAGCATGATAAAAAACTAAATCATGACAGAACCATGTTGGAGAAAAATGTATTCACCGTGTATTTTATTTTATAGTTTGCCACATGTCTTGTCTGTTAACATAAAGGAGGCTGGCTTTGCGACCTATACTACAGTTGGGGACTGTCTTTGGCTTCACATTTGGCATGTTGTTATGTCGTCCATCTTTGTATACATTCGATAATGACAACATTCAGAACAACACAATAACACAACATCAGAATCTGGCACACAGATTGAAGGTAATATACAAACAGTGCAACAGTTGGTATACCATATTTAGGAAGTTGTAAATAAACTGTATGTATTGTTTAAAATGTTTAATGACCTTTGGAAACGTTATCATCGTCTGTTAAATCCTGACCTGCTGGTTTGTTGTGTGGCAACCTCTGGTACTGTTTGGCCGCCTTGAGCAAAGTGCAGGATGAACATTTGCAGAAACAAGCAAAAGGAGGACCCAACTAACCACAAACACACACACACACACACACACACACACACACACACACACACACACACATTCAGGAACCAAACTGAAAGATTTTTTTTTCTTCTGTGCAGGCTAATATTATACTTCAACAATCATGTGAAGATCCAAAACAACACGCCTATGACCTCCTGACTGGTGAACAAAGGCTGGATTATCTGACTGCCGCAAGTATGAAAACATTCACAGCAGCTCCTTATCATGTAAGGATTGTTTGCTGATAACGCAGCAGCAATACTGAGCAAATTATCTCTCTATTAACAGTGGAAGCTAAGATAACAGCTTTATTTGACAAGATACGGAAATTACAATATAACCCACATTGGTCAGTGGGGTTTGCTGCATAGGCATGTGGTGATATTTATGGCATTTTCACAAAGGTTATTTAAGTCGAAGAACATTTGCATTATACACAATAAGTATGAACTCTGTTTCTTAAGGGAAGATCCTAAAGTTTGGTTAGCCCCAAACGGCTGTTGTGTGTTCTGAATTGGGCTAGCTGTTGAAGTAAAAGTCATTACTCCAAAGAAAAGAGGATGATTGAAGGACCTACACTTGAGAAAGAAGAATTGAGGACCCACTTTAATTTTTGCCAAGTGAAAAATGAACATTCAAATGAGGCTTTCAAACAGTTGAAAGACTGATAGCACATAAGAGACAGTTTGGGCTCAGACTATGAATTTATATTCAAAGCAATATCAGCGAGAAAGTATTTAAAAATAGATTAATCTAGGGTAGGAGCTCTGTTTGGAGTTTCATGCACATGAATGAGAAAATCTTACACATATTCTCTCATCAGGGGAAGCATCTTTGGTGTGTGTTCATTCAGCAGGATTTGGAGCTTAATATTTTGGTCCCCTACTGTCAAATACAAACAGGAAGACCCACTGAGAGAAATGAACAATAGTGTGCGTGTGATGATCAGGGTTTGGAACTGGGCCTTCCTTTATCATGCACTAAATCTGTAAAATACAGGAACTCTTCTTTTTGTTGTGATAAAGTAGATTAATGGGTATGTTTTGATTAGTCTTGTTTTAAACTCAATGTCAGGGGTGTATAGACCTGACAGACACTTAATAACAATAAGTAAACATCATTTGACTACTTTCATTAATTTGGCTTTAAAGGTGCAGTTGTTCCTTGTCATTGGAGGAGTTATAAGATCAGTAAATAAAGGCCTAACTCTAAATAAAGTTACAAGACCCTGCCCACCGTGCACAGCCTACAGCCTACTATTGGGGATTATAAGCAAGCAAATGCCACACACAAAAATAGTAAGACAGCCTCTCTTTGGAAACCCACGGGGTCAAAAAGCATCAATCACAAAGGTTACCTGTTGTTGCGTCAAAACCTGACCGAGACATAAAATAAAAGCATGTTTAACGACATGCATTGGGTCACACATTGCAGCTGTTGACTGATTCGGGAAACCGGAGTTTGCTTTTTAGTATCAATTTCGCCTATAGGCATGAATGAACTTCCGGTTTGACCTGTCAGTATAAAATCATCTTGATCATTTCAATTCAATTCAAAAAACGTTATTTGTCCCCGGGGGGGCAATTCAAAAAAAAAATAACGTGTTGCCAGTCCTTAATGTTCTTTTTTTTAGGCTATATAGCCGTACAAGATTTGATCCAGTGTTTGAAGCTAATGGGGGGTTTCAAAGTGTAGTAAGTCAAATGTTTAATCAATGGTATGCATGATACTAGACCTATTAAGAATAATAAAGCCACATAAATGAAATTGCAAGTTTGAGATATGGCCTGTATAATATAAAAACATTAATAGGCCAAGGTTAGGATGTTGCTTTCCTTGATCATTTTATGTGACCAAATTATTTTTCCATGCATTCATTCAAATAGCCTAATTGAACCACTGACCGCTTCAAACAAATGGGGAAAAACACATAAATAACATGATCATACTACAATTTATTTTTTCATTTCTGCAATAATTTTACATTTTACATTTCATACTGTGATATATTTATTATTATATTTCTGCAATATCTTACATTTCATACGGTGCAATATTTATTTTATATTTCTGCAATATCCATTTATATTCTGTTATGCTACTACCTGTAAATAACTCCTACCATACATTGATCATCCTACCTGAATGAGAGTTCCTTTTTTTTTTAAATTTCTTCTTTTGTTGTCTTTAGCTGTGGATGCTTGCATGTGAATGCACTTTAAAGGTGAAGCCAAATAATTTCGTTGTACAATTGTATAATGACAATAAAGACATTCTACTCTATTCACTTGAGTGCAGTAGCCTATGATAAAAAAAAAAAAGCCCATATCCACACCTCAAAAATAACAACAACAAGGCTATAATTTGAGAAATAAATTGGAGCTGGGTCTTGGGAGCTGCAGAATAACCTCATTAGAGCTTGTGCAGTATACAGAGAGGATTTTGTATGCCAGGCTACCTAAAAAGCACTAATGACAATATTGATAAAGCTTTGGATGAGTTATATGAATTAAGTTTTCGTTGTTATGCAACACACACGGCTCATAAAATTGGCTATTGTATTTTAATTTGGGAGAATCCTTCAATGTCCGGTTTTCACTTGGGTTAACAGCTTTGAGCTTGACGTGGCTCCTCTGTGTGAAAGCCTTACCGCCGCCTTGTCGAGTCATCGCCAGAGAAGAGCACAGAGCAGACTGAGCCGTGGTCCGGAGGCTCGAAAACGGGGAATAACTGGGGATTACGGTGAATTTATTGCACCACGCAAGGCGAGAGGAGCGAAATGTTGGTTACCGGAGCGGATTGGACTCTGACGCTGTTACGGATATAGCATCTTTGAGTGAGACTTTGCCTGTTTTGCTTGCCGGTGCAGACCCGGACACAGACAACACAGAGACAGAAAGAAGTACCGGAGCCGCCGCGACACCAGCGAGCGAACTTGGCTTCTCTCTGCTCCGGTGGGAGGTGTCTGCTGTCGGCTGTGGCTCGCTGCACGCACCGCCACCGGCTTTGCTGCTTGGACCTTTTTGAAGTTGAGCCTGTTGCAGTTGTAGCCAAGTTGTATCTTTTGTAAATAGCTTCTTCTTTTTTTTTTTTTCTTTTTTTTTTTAGGGCTTTTCGACAACCAACTGTGGCTTTAATGTGACGCACTATACTGACATTATTGCGGTGTGTCGGAGCGGACCCCCTCTGCAGAGGAGTTAAATGCTTTGAAACCAAGTTTTACTTTTCACATTTCTACGGTGCCAACGCAGCCCACACAGATGTAAGAGGTAATGGTGCATTTTTTTTATTTTTTTTATTACAATGCTTTATCCAAATCGTGACCAGTTATTGCTTATGTCTTGTTTTGCCTGGAGGCGAAGTAAGCTGCAGTGCTTCGTTTTTTTTGAGTTTCCTCAACAGGCAGCAATGAACCCCATCTCTGCAACAGTTAAGGGTATTTAAAAGTCGTTTGCACGCTTTTAAGTCTAGTGAGTTGATTTTTTTTTTTTTTTACTCATGCTAGAATAACATTTTTACACAGCATGAAGACACAGCTGCTCATGAATTCGTCTACCGGTATGTCAGTAATAAACTCCTTACTCGGGAGTTTGAATTGCTCCTGTGCTCACTTTAATAGGATGAACATGTTTTTTTTTTCATTAGACTTCAACGAGCCTAATGTAACAAATGGATTTGGTTCAAGCATACAGCATACACTGGAGATGTGTTGAATGTATTCACAAGAAAGCCTTTAATTTACTTACACCTATTTAAAACATAATCACGTTTGAACATTTGGGTTTCGCCGTGATAGCCTAAGTAACAGCATTTGAGCACAATTTACTGTTTAATATTGTTAATTCTGTGTAAATGCTAAAAAAAATACGTTTTTTTAGGTGTGAAATTTGAGCATTTATTAGTATATCATGAGTTAGAGAGAGCAGTTTTAGCTAGTTAATGACAACCCTAATTGCTGGAAGCAGCACACCTGTGGTAATCTGTGGCGCACTTTGCTTTGATCTAATCTGTCACTGCTGTTTATATGCTACACTTAAAAACCTTTTAAAATTGAAATATAACGTGTGGCCTATTTACCTATCTGTTTTCATGCTGCCTGAACAACACCCCCTAGCTGTTGAGAACTCATCTGCTAATTATGCTGTCATACTAAATAAAATAAAAACAATAAAAATACAGATGTTTCTCACCAGCTGTATGCGCTTGAATTAATTTTGACCATCATTTTAGTTTAATGACCCCCAAAATTATAAATAGTCCTACAGCAAACAGCCTCAGCACAATACAGAGTGTGAAAAGGGGGAATAAATTGTGATTTATAGATGATCACACCTTCCTTAAAGTAGGATTGCTGTCTCTTACTGATGTGATCAGGCTAGTCTCTTTAACTGACGTCATCGTCATATTGCTCAATGTAACTTATCAAGTAGAGTTATTCACTATGATCTACACCTGGACTGGAGCTTACGACATCTGGTTGACTTCCCTTAAACCTGTAGGGCGGCCAGGTGCCATTAATTGTGTAATAATGTCATAGGAATTATTTTTCAAAGAAATACTTAAAACCTGTTCTTCACATACACGTGTTCAGGTAATTCAACAGCCTATTACGTGTCAGGACAGACTTCTTTGTTATTGAAGTATAAACAAGCGGTCATTTAACTCAGTGGAGTTTGAATGTACCTCTGACATGTTTCATATTTTGCCAAGAATGTTGACTTACTTACAGCAGATCCTTTTGGGCCGACGTTGCAGCTGTGGTTGATGGGGTTTATAAATATGAGAGTGGTTTTTCACATTTTTCTGACACACTGGCATGTTGAAGTGGCCTTGAGCATATTTAATCCTCATCCATTGGGGACAGATGGAAAAAAGAAACTCTTGAGATGAAATTTGGGCGGTTATTATGAGTATTTTTTTGTGTGTGTCCGTGTTGTTAACCCCCGTGCCTTCCTTGACCATTTTGGTCATTTTAGGATTTTTTTTCTGTATTAATTTTTGGCCATGATCATTCCCCACCCTCACACACACATGCAGACGCAGGTATGCTTGTGCATGCATGCACACTAATTAAATAATTTGAAATTGTATATTTTACCCGTACCCCAAAAAAGTAGTTCAGTTTTCAACCAAACTTTATCATTAAGTGAATTGAAATGAATGAAAGTGTAAGTTTTCACACGACAGCAACAATGTAAGTGTCTGCTGCTCTGTAAAGACACACTGTTTATGAAGTTTGACTTAAGTGCTTTTAGTCTTTACATGGAGTTACTTATTCTGCTTCAAGCCTTTAAATTCTTAATATTACTATAAAATAATTGTATGCTGTTGTGTTCTTTTGTGCTACGTAATATGCCTTAACCACCTCCAGGGACAGTCCCCTGTCTCTGGCGTCCTTATTTTGGGGATCTGAGCTGAAAAGTTTGGGAACCCCCGATGTAAAACACAAATGAAACAGAAAATAATGTGAATGATTTCAAACATAAAACAGCAAAGCAAATAGCTGTTTCTCTTTTCCTCTCGAATGGTAACAGAATTAAAGCTTTCGGTTGTAGGGGAAATTACAAATTGATTCTGCATATTTCCTAACTTGCAGGTAAATGTTTTTCTTTATAATGAAATATGCAGAACACTTCTAAGCTTTGCTCAGATATATATGAAGTCACTTGCAGTGGTTTCATCGCTGTGCCCATTCCCTCTCATGTTAAGCTGCTGAGTTGCCACAGGGTAGCTGGACCTGGAGGTCAGCCGTGCTGTGGTGACTTTGGGCTAAATTTGGATCGTGGAGCAATTAGACGCACACTCCGCTGCATTACTCCAGTGCTTACTACACATGGATGATTGCGAGTGAGATGGGATGCAGATATCTTTTTGATGTTAACAAGCTTGAGTTGGTGATTAAAGATAGTGTACAGGTTCAACTGCAGCCCATTACTCACTGATAAACTCCTTTACTAAGAGTGCAGAAGTGGAATCACTTAAATCTGAGCCTGAATTGGGGTTAAATAATCACTTTTTAGTCCATGATTCTTTACTTGTTGTTTTGATGCTGACCCAGTTTCTCCATTTTACCAGGCAACCAGGAAAATAAAATGAGGCTTTGATCTTTGCTTAGTGGTTGAAGAGCTGACAGATTTGTAAATTGTGGCAGATGTTGGCTGGTGTTCATTTCCCACCCTGCTTCTTTCACTTATACATATCATCACTGGTCAGATTGTGGTAACTTGTTACACTTTTTCTGACGGCTTGTATTTTATTCCATCAGCCACCTTGACAGGAAACAAAGTGTCATTTTGGGGTCCCTTGTAGGGGGTTGGCCCAGTTAGAAGTAAATTGAAAGCAGATGTAATGTATGGTGGTCACATTTGTATACTAAGTTTTGTTTTATCTAACACACATCTTTATTCTTTCTCTTTTATTTACAGGGAAAAGGTCAGAAGCAGATCAAGCTGGGCCAGGCAAGGCCAGGCTAGGCCTACCTAGCCTTCTGTCTGGCCTTACCAGACAGGCCAGTGACCTCTCCAGAGGGTCTCCAACCATCATTTGACCTCACCAGACTTCCAAGTAGAGCTTTAAGGATTAAAAATTCCAGTTATATTCTGTCTTATCAGCCTTGGGGAGGCCACACTGGTCTGCTGGATCTCAAATCCTTCCATGTCGTGGTCGCTCCTACCTGGATGTTGGCAGCAGGATGGATTCAGGTGTTAATTTGACGTTTATCACTTCATTGCAGTGCTTGCATCCCCCCTCCCTCTACTGCCTTTCAACCTGCCCCTCCCCAATCTCGAAGAGAAGGCCCCTTCCTCTCTCTCGGGGCTTCCCAGAGCCCTGTTCAGAAGGGCCTTGTAGGAACTGTAGGCTGTCGTTCTGAAACTGCTGGCATTGAAAAGAGGAAGAAGAGTTAATAAATCTTTGCCTAAAAGAACACAGCACAATGAAAATGTCTGGATTCAATAGATTTGATTGAGCTTTATTTCCTGTAATCCACCCCCTTTAGTCTTCTCTGGAGTTAGATAAGAGGCTGGATAGTTTTTGATTTGAAAAAGAAACTTGCTAGTTGAGTAGTGCGCCAATTTACACATAGATTGGTAATAACTCACATAAAACAAATCCTTGTTCATACTTACAGAAGTTCTCTGTTTTGGTCCAAGTATTTAGGAGGAATGTCTGAAAGCAGCAGCAGCAGCAGCAGCAGCAGCAGCAAAGTAGTGAAATTCATTGCTCCGGCCCCCCCTTCGGCCTCTCCCTGTCCATCACCCCAGTCCGTCCACAAAAATGTGAACGGTGCTGCCAGTTCAGACACACATGTGGTAGAAAAGCTGGGTGGACAACCTGAGGTCCAACGTCGACGCCACACGATGGATAGAGACTCTAAAACAGCCGAGCACCGCTTCTTTCGCCGGAGTGTCATCTGTGACTCTAATGCCACAGCATTGGACCTCCCCAGCAAAGCGGCATTGATACTTACGTCACCTCCAGACTGTGAGGGGCTTCCCACCTTTTTCCCTCCACAAATCTCTGGTCCTGGACCTCAGGTAGGAGATGCTGAAGGCGGGGAGGTCCAAAGCATAAACCTCCAGCCTGGTCTCGGGATATGTCGGGCAGTTTCGGAGGGGGACTTTAGAAATGCTGAGGTAGATTTAGGTGAAACCAGTAGCACCGTTGCTGTTCCCATTTGCAGTGGTGTTGAGCACAGTGCAGATAGGGCAGTTAAAGAGCCCACCCCGACAGTATTGGATGTTACAGAAAAAACAGTTGGAAAACAACCTGATGTCACGTTGCATCCAGGGGACAGACAACAGGTAGTAAAAGATGTAAAAGAGGCGGACTCTGGTAGTGCTAGTAGTCCAACTGAGGAGAAAGAGAGGGAGACGGAGGAGGAGAAGGGGCTCGCAAAAGCCCGGGCAGAGCAGAGGGAGGCAGAGAAACGAGTGCAAGACGACATAGAGGAGGTGGAGACTAAAGCTGTTGGGACTTCACCAGACGGACGCTTCCTAAAATTTGACATTGAGATTGGAAGAGGTTCCTTTAAGACAGTGTACAAGGGACTGGATACAGAGACGACAGTGGAAGTGGCGTGGTGTGAACTTCAGGTGAGTCCAAGCTAAAAATGAGTCATTGTCTCTCCTGCATCCGGGCTCTGTTTCATCCTGCTCGTCATGCTTAGTATTTCATTAAGTGTCATTTTGTGGTTGATGTTGACCACAAAGTAACACAAGTCCATCCAGGTGCTGAATTCAACTTTTCATTTCTTTCCTGTCCTCCTTTAAACTTGAGATGACTGATATTTGATAACTTCCCTTCCTCCAGGGTGCTATCTTATAGAAATGTTCATGATGTGAGATCACAATGGGATCTAGATTGAGATATTTGTGCATATGAAGTCATGGCCTAAGCTACATGTTGTTGAAACCTTTGTTTTTGCTCCATCTTAGATAAAGCATTATTACCATGACCAGCTTTCCAGAAGACATCATTTTACACAGATGTTTCTTATCATGGAGATATTTCTCTGTTACTAAGAGGCTATTTGTCTCTTAGGTTGTGTGTCACGAGTTAAGATTGCATTTCAATGTGAGTGCTTTGTTACATTGGCATCACAATGGCTGTCAAACTGTTGTTTACCCCATGAAAGATAGATTCTACCTCCAGGTCAGGCATTAAATTTGCAAGATGAGCTGTCTCTCAGCGAAGGGCACTGCTTGAAAGTTTCAGGTTGGCTGGTTATTGTCTTTGTCTGGCAAGCTACTTGGAAAGTGAAAAGGGGCCAAGCTACCTGTTACTATATGTTAGATGAATAGAAAATCCAGCTTACTGAAACAGTGTTTTTATATTATCTTTTACAATCAATCATTAACCTGTTTTTGCTGTATTCTTACATTTGATCTTTCGAGGGTCTCTGATATTATTGGCAGTTCTTTTTTGATGTGTGTGAGCGGATGCTGTGGTGCTTCAGATAACCACAAACACAAGTTCCATAAATAGGTGATGTTTGATGTTTTTTTTTAGAAGTGCACCAAAAGTTAAACAGTCAGGCTTATGAGCCGGGGCGTTGGATAGTCTAGCGGTTATGTTGTGCGCGCCACATGTACAAAAGCTAGCGGCCTCAAGCTAGCGGCCTCGTCCCAGCGTCCGCGGGTTCAAATCCACCGTCGGCCCTTTGCTGCACATCATACCCCACAAAAAAAAGTCCTGACTCTCTTCAGCTGTCCTGTCCAATAAAGGCCGTAATGGCCAAAAAATAACTTTAAAATTAACTAGTTATCTAATGACCTGCGACTGCCTCATCAGACTGCCTGGTAAATTTAGGGTGAGGGTGGTGAAAACATGACATTGTTTTATCTCTCACCTACCTCTGGTACCCTTGTGCAAGACAGAAGACTTCCTACTGTAGCTGCAAAAAAGAACTGCCTCTTAACCACATCTAGAGACATGAGAAAGGATGGTATACAGTCAGCCACATGATGCTGTTGCTACATTATGGTTGCACTGATGCAACTTCTGCAGAGAGCGTGTCAGATAGAAAGAGGGACAGAAAAAAAAGTTTGTTTTTGCAGCTTGTCTTGTTGACAAGAAGGCACAGAGACACGGAGAGGTGTGTTCGGTAGTTGGAGATGTAGAATAACAGTCGGAGTTAGTCATATGACATTCAGTCCTCTGACTGACTTTGCAGAAAGTTTAGTGGAGGAAGAAAACATAGACATGGACTCACGTGGAACTGCTTTCCCTGATAAACACTTGTTTTTCTGTTTTGTGTTGTTTTGCAGAGAGAAAGCCCTGCGTTACCGTTAAAATAAAGCTGAAATAATCAATTGTTTTCCTTAGCTTTTAACTTTCTTTGATGACTGAAATTGAAATGCATTAGAACAAGAAAAATGAAACCACATGAGGCTGTGTAATTGAACATTTCCCTTGCAAACCTGCATGTGTTAAAATTCCTCAGTTAGGGTTATTTTCCTCTGGGAGTGAACCATGTTGTCCTCATCTCCATCACAAGATGCTTTGCGAGTCTTCCTGAATCCCAGGAGCTAAAATCAGTTTCGCCTGATGCCCTGCATCTTGGAAACGGCAGTTTGTTCATCCAAAAACACATGCCCAGAGCCTCTGCCAAGCTTTCTCTCTTTGTCAAACATGCCTCTTTCTGTCTTTCTTCTGGTTTCTCTTGAAACCCTGTGATTGTTGAATGTGTTCTGGGTCACTAGAGGTCTTTCTTCATGTCAGAGTAAGACACTGAAAAGGTCTCTAGTGGTGATTTCTAAAACATGTTTGATTAAATAATAAGAAACTGTCTGATACAGAATTGTATTGCACAAACCCTGGATTACTGGCATAAAAATGTCCATTAAACATTCAGGTATTGAAAGCCAGTGGTGACTAGACTACATACATGCAGAGACAAGTACTCCTTTACAGAGCCTGGCTGTAATCCTGTGTGTGTGCATGTGTGTGTGCATGTGTGTGTATGTCAAAGATGACTGAGCAACTGCTGACATGTGGCAGAATGGTGAGAGTAAAGTTACACACACACACACACACACACACACACACACACACATGCACACAGACACACTCATGACAACCAATCACATTGACACACTGGGTGGGCACGGGAACAAGAGATCTGTGGGAGACACGATCATCTGGAACTCGTTGGTTTTTCTTGCACATCAGTGTATGAGTGTCTTTTTTTTTTTTTTATCACTTTGACTCTCATATGCATACTTAACCCAGGTTGTTTAAATTCTACTGTCTGTCTGTGTGTGTGTGTGTGTGTGTATCTGATTCAGAGATGGATTTGAGGAGGTTGTGTCTTTGGCATCTGATCTGTAGCAGGTTAATGTCTTATTCCAGGAATTCAGGGATGGATGGAAACAGAGTAACAGTAAAAGATAGAAGATTGTTGGTTTAAGCAATAAGGGAAAATAGATTGATGAATAGATAGAAGCCGTGGAGTTAAAGAGCAGAAGGGTACTCAACAGCTTTTCTTACGGTGCTATGTTAAACAGAATGGTGGATGATAGCTTTAAAAGAAAATCGGACACAGTTCTCCTTGAATATCAGACTTATTAAGGACATATTAAATAGAAAGCATTTTGATTTGGTCAGACGAAACAAGCTTTTTCATCATTTTAGCCTCTCAGGGAACGATGTTGCTGGTCTCAGCAGTTAGCCGTTTAAGTGAAGCACATAATACAAAAATCACGCTACCATTTTAGGACATATTTGCATACATGGGTTATCAAACTGACATGGTGTTAAGATCGAGTCAGTCTTGTGAAGTAACTGAAAAGAGAAAAAGTTGTGAGTGAAAGGAGAAGAGTCTAGTTCCCAGCAATGGCGGGAGGAGGGGTACAAGTCAAAGTTCAGCCCCCGAGCATCCTATGTAATCTCTAGGAGTCTGTTCTGTGTTCAGCTACCATTGGACGAGGGGCTAGAGTCATAAATGAAGAGCAAAAGGTGGATAGGAAATTGCAGAAAAACTAAAGCTCAGTGTCAAAAAATGCTTCAAGGACAGGCGGTTGTGGGACGGGTCATGAGCGGGAGTTTAGGAAAGCAGGATCTGGTCGTGGAGGGGGTTCCACAGAAGAAGAGAAGTGGGAAATGATGGGAGGAGGGAGGGAGGAAAAAGTTAGAGAAAGACAAAGGGAGGAGGAGGGACAGGAGTATAGAAACTGAGGGCCCCCAAAAAAAGAGGGACCCTGTGTGTGTGTGTGTGTGTGTGTCAGTGTATGTGTGTGTGTGACCTTAGGCTCTTGGCTCCACTGGCAATCAAAGAGTTTGAAATTTCTCTCTCAACAGAGGAGGATTAGCCCCCTCCTCACACACACATACAAGGACACACACTTTGAGGCCTTCAAGGCTCTCCTTAAATAACGGTCATTCACTCAGGGCCATTAGAGGGAAAATGGTCGGAGACATATGCAAGTATTTCACCCACTCAGGCTGCTTGTGTCGTCTCATAGAAACATGACAGGTTGAACCAGGAGTGTTTTTACAATTTTATATAGTTTTGCAAACTACTGTCCTACAGAGGGAAATTTTAAAATCTTTTCACATTTGTCTCCTGACATGGAATTAGAATTTTGCATCGATCAAGGCTAATAATGTGGCTCACACTGTCCACATTTAGCATTGCAGCGTCCAATTTTAACCTGCTACATGTCCTGAACTCTGTCCACGTGATGGAAAAAGGCCAGCGGGATGGAGAAGATCATTTTTGGGGAGGAGGCAAAAAAAGAGTCAAAGACATATTTGTTGAGATTGTTTAAAAGGTATTTATAGTGTTATATCCCAAACACAGTTTCACTTAACAATGGAGTATCTGTTTTAGTGTCTCTGCAGATTGGAACAACAAGCAAATACTGTTATTGAATGTTGGATAAATCACCTTTCAAAAATGAAATTTGTTTGGGCATAAGACAATCTGCTGCTTAAACTCTTAGGTCAGGAGTTATCATACTGTTTGACCTGGTGAAATATTTCACAGGACTAAATGCGGCATCCTGCATTTTAGTGAAATATAAATATCTAAAGATTTCTCCCATGCAGCAGAGCTGAGGTGAAACATCCAGCCCTTTCAGGGGTTCCTATATCCCTGACAAAACAGCCAGAAGACGCTGTGTCAAGCCTTCAGTCTACAAACCCTATTCCCTCACTGCTGATTGATTCTGACGTAACAGCCACCCTCCCAAAACACAGACATACAGCTCCATACAGACCCTAATTAATAAGTCTGCATTGTCAGCATTTTCTAAAAATCTGGCTTAAGTAGTTAACCCAGTTCCTGTTCCGTATTAGCAATACGCTAATGTCTATGTGTTTAGCTGTATGTCTGTAAATGAGTTAATATGCTTAAGCAGAAGGGATGTGGTTGTTAACACACACAAAATACACATGCAGCTTTCTTCAGGGATTGTTAACGTATTCATTCTGCTGAGCTGAACTGCACATGAGCACAACTGTTAAATAATAAAACAACCTTAAGTGGAAGTATTTTTTCAGAATTCTGGGATATTTCCTGTTTTCTTTCTAATATTTAAGTTTAGTTGACGACACGAGTAGTTAAAACGCAAATCTGGAATTAGCACTTTGTCCGCTCTGCTCAAAATAACCACCAAACACTAAACAGTTGTTGATGAATGGCTCGTCAGTATGCACAGATCGGCTATCAATCTTGATGGTAACATCCCTCATAAATCTGTTTTGGTTTTTTAATAACTGTCTGTAAAATCTGTAAATGTTGCATCTCAGCTTGGGAATCTAGCAGTCATTGTTGCCAAACAAGTTTGCTCCCTGCCATATAACTGTCAGGTTGAAGCACATCCAAGAATATAAAGATGTGTACTTCAGTTATGTAAAGGACCTTAAGCCTAGCCAGCTGGATTTATGAGCGACATAAAAATCAAATGTAGCAGGGCTGAGGTCGCTCAGTGTGTGTGGTTCTGATGTCACATAATCAGGAGATGACAGAGGATAAGAAGATCGCATGGTGGAAATCTGTTTTTCCATCCATTTTATTGCTCATTCTCTCACTGTGGCTAGCGGTCGACCTCTTGCTTTGTGTTTGTCCCGCCTCAGATCAAACTCGTGCTCTGTCTCACTCGCTGTCCTGTGTGTCAGTGACCAGCTGTGTGCAACAAAGGAAGGGAGACTGAGAGGCTGACACCTCCTCATATGCAAACCATCTCTGCTCTTCCTTCCGTGAAAAGTGTGACTCTGGGTTTCCCCTTATGTTAAGTCGTAAGGTCAGGCCATCCTACTTTTAAGAATTTCATTAGTATTGATTTCAGTGGAAGGCTTAATGTCACATGTCCTGAGTGCTGTTTCAGATCTTCACATAATGTAATAAAATTCTGTTTTAAAGTAGCAAACGTCATGCAGAGATATTCATATACTGCATGAAGTCTTGACCTGCCACCCATGGGAGAGAGAGGCATTTTATCACACACTATAAATCTTACTTGATGGCTTTGAGGCCTTGGATGTGTGAGAGTGCTGTGAGTTCAGTTATGCATGTGACAGTGTGTGTGTGTGCAGAGTGAAAATGACTGTCCTCTCGTCCTCTCATCTGTATTTTATTTAGAAAAACAAAACAAAAGGAAGTGTAAAGTGAAAGTGAACTCAGACTTTTGAGTCTCTCTCTCTCTCTCTCTCTCTCTGTGTGAGTGTGTGCACAAATGCTGAGTGGTTTTTACACCTTTTTCTAAAGTCATGCAACAAATGAAGGAGCTGCGAGACTAAGAAAAGATGTATTGAAAGCTGCTGAGGGTTACACAACATTGGATATGAATGTGTATTTTATGATAATTACAGTGCAGTTTTATTAGCAACAGGGTGTGTGTGTGTATGCATGCGTTGTTGACTCAACTTCTCATACAATGTGTAAGTTACAGGGTGAGCGTGGGACATTGAATGCATCATGCAGATGTTAAATGACTTGCACAGTTAGTAATGATGACATAGCTTATGCTCTCTCCTTCTCTGTTTTTCTATTTTCTCACACACGCTCTCACTTTCCAATCACATCAACTCCCCCCTCTTTTTTTTTTCATCTCCTCCGTCTATTCCCGCTCTTATTATTTTCTCTTCTCATCTCTTCATCTGTTTTCTCTTTCGATTTTAATCCTTTCCCCCTGACATCAATCTCTGTCCCTAGTTGAATTTCACACGTTTTCGTCTGGTTCCTCCTCCCCTTCTGCCAGCTCATTCTCTCTATCATTGATCCTTTTGTAATCTCTTCTTTTAAAGGTTTTTTTTTTCTTATCAGGGAATCACTGATTGGTTGGACACAACATTTCTCAGACAGATTGAGCCTCAGAATACTTTGTATTTCATGTTTAGATACAGGACCTGCACTTGAACCCACAACATTATCAAGGCATGATTTAATATTCAGCGTTGTCCTTAAGAAAGCCCTGAATATCTTAAATTATTTGGATGCACTGCCTGCAACCCTGATTCAACCCCCAAAACACACATGCACACACAGACACACACACAGACACACACACACTGATGCCAGACCAAATGCAAGTGTGTGCCAGATTAGCAAAAAAAGAGGGCTATTGTTTTTTACCCTACTTTTTATATTTTTCTGCCAGGATACAGCAAAACAATACTGACATTGTGAAGACTAATCACTTCCTGGAAATTCCAGGCCATGATTGGCCAGCAGCTGCAGCAAAGAGGCAGGGGATTGGGTCACGTTGTTTTGAGCTCAAAATGACAAAGCCGGGATCAGATGTGCAGCTTTTAGGTCCCCAGATGGACTAGAACTACAGTGTATTCAGCAAACAAGAGCTGAGACACTTTATGACACACTCAAATGTTATATTCAACTCGAAAGAGTTAATAAAACAGCAGTTTAAAACAGTATTCCCTCAGATCAGTTAAAGTTGCACTGGTTGAAATTAAATCTTTGAATAGCTACTGTGACAGAGGATGTTTGCTTGATGCATGATCAATAACAAATGTTACAGTTTTTATGAAGTACGAGCCTTCACCACAACATCTGGGTGTCTGCTGACTTGCTCGTGAAGCTGCTGTAATGATGATCCATATGCAAAGACACAAAATCTGACATTGTCCATTTCCTGGCTGGCACCATATACGCAGCTAACTGTGACTGTCATCACTCAGCATTACTGAAATGATAATAATACATATTTTATGTCTGGGTTTTCAGTCTGTTGCCTCTTTCATCTCCCTGTCTGTTCATCCGTTTCTCCCTCTTTTTCTCTGAAATGCTTCTGTCCACTCTGCACAACATTTATTGCCCGTCTGTCCTTTATGAGAGATGAGTCTCCTCTGTTTCCCTTCTCATGGTTTCTCTAGTTTTCCCCAGGCAGGGCTTTCCTTATCCAATTTGAGGATAAAAGTTGCAGGACGTAACATTGTGATATGATTGTAGAACCCTTTAAGGAAAATGTCTTACGTCTGCTCCTTCATTTATACATAAATCATGTCGCTGGAGTGGACACCAGAATCTTGACCTTCCCTCTGACCTGCTGCTGTTCAGCCTTAAGTAACATAAATGTATATTAAGGGATTTGCTTAAATGTGGATTTAATATCAATTACATTAAAGTGACTCATCCAGAGACTGAAGAGTTTCTGTGAAGAAAGATAAACCACTGCCTGCAGGTTTGAATGTGTGTTCAATGGACTGTTGCAACTCCTGCATGAAAGAGGTGTATAGGTGCCTGTGTGAGTGTATGTGTGTTCATCCTCAATCTAAAATAGATCTGATGTCTGAACTATAGGTCGTCTGCATCAGCAGTAAAGTGACCTGTGCTGTGCTGCACATTTAGTCTGCTTGCTCTACAACTCTGTGTGTCTGTCTGTGTTCGTGTGGCTTTGCTTTCTGAGTCTGTTTAGTCTGCCCTTGCTTTTGTTTGTGCACCGACTGCACAGGCTATTTTTCTTTGTGTGTGTGCTGCTCAGTCTGTGTTTAGAATGTGTGTGCACGTGCAAGAGAGTTCCTGTTTCTTTGTGTTCACCTCCAATTTGGTGTGTGTGTGTGTGTGTGTGTGTGTGTGTGTGTGTGTGTGTGTAATCAGGGAGGGGGGGGGGGGGCACCTCCCTGGTTTCATGGTATCCTACATTCCAACGATAAGATGTCATTCTTTGTGGAATGAGGCGGGGGGAGCATCATGATGTGATCCCCTGCCCATGATAAATGTATGTGTGCTGCAGAGATTGATTATTCTGTGTGTGTGTGTCCTGTATTTACATTTCCTGCCTTTTTATATGACTTTTTTTTTTTTTTTAATCAAATCTTGGTTACATTTTTTGGGTAAACACTTTCCAGAGATCATTTGTAAGTCAAACCTTATCTCAAAATCTTTCCCAATGGAATTCTTTGAACAATTGTCTTTTTGTATCAGTATCGTCCATGATAGAGGGGACGCAGTTTTTAATGTTGTCTCTTCTGAATCTAAATGATTCCTAATAAGATAGTTGCGTTTGTTGTCAAGGATGTGAGTAACCACATTTAACTCACTCTACTCTCCTTCTTCAGCTATAGTAGCTAACTTTGCAAAGTGATAACAATCAATGTGAGGATAACTGCAGGCTACATGGGGCTTTATCTTATCGGCTGAATTGTGTAAATGCACTATTAATGTATACTGGGCTGCATCTGATAGGTCAAACGTCCAAGCCTGAGTGTGAATGCATGGCACATGTCGATTAGTCCTGTCTTATGATTGCATTTGAAGCAATCTTTTGCGTTGTTTATTGCGCACATCCATATGGCTATAAAGATGTGATTTATGGTGCAGCCCCATGTCTAACAGTGTTTTCTTTGTTCATGCTGTCTCATGGGTCTCATGGGTCGTTTATCCAGCTGCCGACTTGTTGACTGGATGTTAAGAGACTGACCACAACTTGTGCGTTTTACTTTTAAAGAAAATGTCAAACTTGGATTGAATGAGTCATATAGGTGAAATTATTGTCATATTTTCTCATTGGACAAGCTTGCATCCTGTAAATATCGTGGTTTGTTAATCACATCTTTCTGATGGAAAACCGGTGTTTTTGCACGCAGTTAAGTACCCACCGGCACAATGTCTGGAAGGTAGACTGTCTGATTTTAGTTTTTGTCATGTCTTTGATATGATATGTCTATATTTGTAAAAGTAAAAAAAAAAAAAAGCAAATGATTCTGAGTTTTGGGTTGAACAAGTTCACTCGCATCTGGAAATAGAAATCAAGAACAGAGAGACTGAAAGAACAAAGTGTCATATTGATGCTTTCTGTCTGTACAGCTGTGACTGTGTCTGTGTTTATCACTTTGTTCTCTCTCTCTCTGTCATTGCCTCCCCTCATTCTCTCTCTCTCTCTGTTTTTGTCTTCCTCTCTCACCCTCTTGTTTTCCCACTCCATCCTCCATGACCTTAACAAAAGCCTCTGGAGAGACGAGGAGAGACAGACAGAGACAGAAAGAGAGAGAGAGAGAGGGAGCACAGAGAAAGAAGAGATGGGATTTTTCCCTCTCATTTTTTCTCCTTTCCGTTCTATAAATAGCAGCAGACTGTCATCTGCTGAGCCATAACTAGAGCAGAATGAGTGGGGACTGTGTGTGGCTGCTAGTGTCAGTGTAGATGTGTGTCAGAGTCTGTTGTGTCTAAGTGTTAAGGGTCTACTTTCTGCACTTTCTGTAAGATTTAACACTCCTGGTCCTTTACTTTTACAACAAAAGTCAGAGGACATCCCCTACAATAAAGGATAAAAGAGCTTAAATCTGCCTAATGAAATATTTACTCTTCTTGTTTCAGCCTTCACAGAAATGTTCATGCTTCTTCATTAGTTTTGATAGTGTAGTTAATATTTCAGAGGCAATTTGCATCATTTTGGATGAAAGCTCGAATGTTCAGTTAAATCCAACTATAGGACTGTTGCCTTTTAAATGTCCTTAAACATTAAACAACATAATCAAAGTAGTATGGTGAGCTTACAAAAAAAAACTCAGTACATGATAGTAACAAGAAAGTGGCCTTGAAATGTATTCTGAAATTTAGATACATTCAGTTCACTGACACGTGTTGCCCCAGCTGGTTGTACATATTGTTAGAAATGTGGAAGTACATAAGCTTCTAACTTCAATGGTCACTTTAATGGTCAGGGGGAGTCTGCATGACACAATGCTGAGTCAATCTAGGCAGAATCAACACACATACACAATATCACACACACTGGTCGGTGGGGTAGGAAGTTCTCCTCACCAGATTAGGAGTCAATCCCCCATAAGCCACAGTCTGAATGATGTAATCACCACAGAGCGAGGTCACATGGATGGTATGCAACACTCAATACTGCTTGAATCAAATTAGAAAGACCCCCCCTGTCCTTTTAATGGTGTGGGGATGAACAGCTGCATGATTCTCATCCGTCATCTGCCACAAATGGTTTTTTCAAGTGTAACTGCCCCGTTGCTGTTGAAGGTGATCCATCCAGAGTAGTGGTCCAACAGTTGACAAGTTTTAAGGTTGAAGTTGGATGACGAGATTCTAGATGCAGGAAATGTTTGACTAGATTCAGCAGATAGCAGTTTTTTTCCCTCCAGCAGTGGTCCTGCACTTATCTGAGAAATTAGTTTCTGTGATGAGATAAGACAGGATGTTGTGGAAATATTGCCTGTTGGTGTTATCTCAGAAATGAAAGGTCGTATGTTTGATCCCTGCTGCAGATGATACATTTCCTTTAAAGGTAATTTCCCTGTGTTTTAATGTTTGCCTGATTTCTCTGGAAAAACAATAACCGATAGACTTGAGTGCACTGACACTCCCAGAGCTGTGCAGCTGGAGGTAGATTTCTTTGGAAATGAGCAAAGTTATCTCAAGGTAGAAGTCCCAAACTTATGATTTCGACCCAAAGAATACTGCTGCAGAATCTAGTTTCTATTCTCAATAAACTGTGGGATAGTAATTTGGTTGAATCATGGAGTTGACCATTCCCTGGAAGGTGGAAAAACATGTTTACTCCCTAATTGTTACCTTGTTTAATGTCATTTTAGTGCCACTACATAACACTACGGAAGAAAGTTAGAAATAAAACAAAATTAAGTTTAGATTCCCTGTTCCAGAGGTCAAACAAGTGAGTGGTAGTGAGTTTTTATCCCTGCAATGGCTCACTAAACAATAAAATGTTTTGCTCTTACAGCTAAAACACACACACACACACACACACACACACACACACACACACACACTCTGAACAGTGTCCCACTCGTCTTTGCTTCTCACACAAACATGCGTGCGGCCACACACAGATTCACAAATTATACCGGAGCAGGGTTGGCCAAGAGGTCAGCTCTGTTGTGTTTACTGTTGCCCTCCCTTTGTTTGTGTATATGTGTGTAGGTTGGGTCACGTTGTGTATTCATTGTGTTATGGGTGATAAACAGCTCACCTCTGTCACCCTGTTGTTGACTCTGGCTTAAGAGGGTGGTGTTGAGTGAGCTGGAGACACAAATCAAAGAAAAAAGAAAGATGGAGGGAGTGCAGAAAGAAAGACAGAAAGGATTGAGAGAGAAAAATGAATAAAAAGACATGTGCTGCTCTTTTCTTTTCTAATTTGTGGTTGTTTGAGTTGTGTTTTTTATTTTGAGTGTGTGTGTGTAATCCATGGCTTCATCAGAAAGCCTGCATTTGTTTACAGTTCATAACCAATTGATTGGAAATACTCTGTCTGCTCTGTGTTTGCATGTGTGTTATATGCAGTAGTCATGCAGGTACAAGTAAACATGCATATTGTTGTGTGTGTGTGTGTGTGTGTGTGTGTAAATCAGGTCAGTATTAGGGGGCTAGGACTATGCTTTATTTCAGATTCATTCAAGTGTTCAAAAATGTAATCATTTTCCAAATATCAAATGTAGTTTTTCACCTTTTGTTGCAGCTTGTTGTTTGTCTGTGTATCAGTAAAATCTGTATTCAGTGTAAACATTTGGCCTTTACTAGACATAATGGATTAGTTCCAGGGAAACAGTTCAAAACATGACAAAGAAGCCGGGCTGTCTCAAATTGCAAAGAAAAGGAAAATATTAGAATATGGCTGTAGCAAAACCTCAATGACATCAGAGAGAGACAATCAGAGCAACACACAGGAGAGAGATAAAAGCATAGACAGTCAGAGAGACAGCCAGACAATCTGTAGAGACAGAAAATCAACCTGGAAAGAGAGTGTGATATCACAGAGATAAATGCAGACAGACAGACAGACGGAGAGACAGCAGTAGACAGCGGGAGAGTGAGACAGAAAGCTAATGGGGAGCTTTAGAAGGTAATGGACTGTGGATCCCCTGTGGTCTGATGGTCATCCCATTCAAAACCTGTGTACTTTAGACATTGTTTGCTCCATTGTATGTTCAATATCCAGATGCTCTACAGCCCTGGGGCTTTTGCTCAGAGTACAGAGCTCACACAGAGACATCCCAGTGCTGCAGTGAAGTCTCTGTTAGCAAAGCAGATATTCAAAATGTTAGCTTGAATTTTGTGTTTCAGTTTATCAGGTTAGTTCCAGCAGTGCATGTGAATGCAAAGATCACTCTGCAAACCCACATGCAAAGAGGATGCTGGTGTCTTTATTGCCGTATATCACAGGAAAACTGTCTCACCAAGCCTCTCTGTCTGTTTGTGTTTTCTGTTTGTGTGTATGATGATGTGTGGGTGGCCATGCATGCAAACATTTGTGCATAGCCATGTGGCTCTGTTTGCAGAAGAACTGGTTAGGGTGTTGATGTATCTTTGAATGCAGACCACGAACAGCCTCTGTTTTACAATACCATAATCTGGATTCTATGATTATTTAAGGTGCATGAGCCTTTTTTGAGGACACTCTCAAAGAAGATTACATTTCAAATTTGTGACTATTAAGATTTTTTTTTTTTTTTTTTTTAAAGAAGCAGCTCCTACTCAGTTTTAGGCGGCTTTGGAGTGACTGCTGTTTGTTTGTGAGTTCATCTTACAAATACAGAGAATAAGGAAGCATCCAAACTTTGCAGCATTGCAGCTCTAGTTGATGCTATACCACAATCAGTCTACAGCACATCTGCTGTGGTTTCCTTTTGGGCAGACACTTTACATAAGGCTATTTTTGGATATTAAGAAGCATATTTTGGATATTGTGGTGAGCCGGCAGCTGCTACCTTCTTCTTATCTATATAGCTTTGTTATATTTTTACACTGCTCCATTTACTTTTAGCAGATTGACACATGGCTGTGTGATCATAGTTAACCGTTTGTAAAGTCTCCAATAAGACAGTTACTAAATAGCTTAGGAACTCCTCCAGATACATGTTGTTGACCGGGTCAGGATACGATTGATCTGTGAATAGATTCTACATACCTGCTGCTTTTGCTAATGTTTGTTAGTGTTCTCAAGTAATGTGAAATCAACTGCAAACTGCCGAATATGTAAATCAACACTGGTGAAAACTTGACATTTGAATGGGTTCACCTCTGACAGGCGTACACATAATAAACATGTAAACCATAATGTTGTGTAACCACTGTCTCACCTGAAGTAGCTCTCAGGTTATCTGACATATGATGCCAGTTATCTGTCTGATAACCTGAGAGATACTACAGCTTGTACTATATACAAATAGGCTTTTCATCATTGGTTAGTGCAAAGTATTTTGCTGTCATCAGTTAGGTGTCGCAAGATTATCAACAAACCTATCTGCTGTTTTGTTTCTTGTGAATATTTTTGGGGGTTAACAAATTTGTTTAGCTTATGAGATGAACATTTTCAACCTCGCTCCTTCTTTCCATCCATTCTTAGCTTTAAGAAGATCACTTGGTGTTTCCATTTAACATCTTGTGTAACTTACTTTTGTAACAGAGGGCAGCTTTGTTTTTGTTTTTTTTTGTTTGTTTTTTTGGGGGGTGGTAGGTCGTGAGCCGAAAAGACTAAGAACTGTTGGCATTTCTGCTAAGTATCTTCCAGCACATTTAAGGGGGGATTTCACTCTAAACTCTTTAGAAGGCTTCCTTTTTGGTGAAACAGCAAATCTGCTCTGACTGCAGCAGTAGGGAATGTCCTTAATAAGCCCAAACATTAGCTCGGTTTCAGCTCAGTAGCTTGAAGCGGGCGAAGTGGGGAGGATGAGAAAAAGGAGGATACAATAAGGGGACAGGGGTGAGAAGGGGGAGGCAGAGGGTGAAGGAGACAAATTAGAAGGAAGGCAACATGGAAGATCATAATCTAACAAAAAGTGCTTCAAGACTGGAGCTTGATTAAAGCCCTTTACCGGTTGTTTCTGCTCTTTAAGAAGAACATGTTTATGAATGATGATGGGAGGGAAAGGCGTTTTCCTCTTTTGCCACTTGTTTCTGAGAAATCTATTTGTGAGGTTTAGTAAAGTATTGCGAAATGTGTGTGTGTGTGTGTGTGTGTGTGTGTGTGTGTGTGTGTGTGTGTGTGTGTAGACAAATACCGTGTCTCAACTTGTTTTTGACTCTCTATTATTTTTATCTGCCAATCTCATCTCTGGTATTTGGATTTGTTTTTGATTCTTTTTTGTTTAACAAATCTATCTATGTCCTTTTCCCCTTTCTGTCATAAATCCAATAAATCAATTTTATCTTAGTTGGAAGTTTGTCCTATCAACAAGGACAGGTTCTGACAGCAAGTTGTTCTGCCTCGTTACAAATTGTTTTATATACGATTAACAGTACACACACACACACACACACACACCTACCTGTCTTTGTTAAAGGGGCTTGGCAAACCTGAACTCTTGTTTGTTAGTAAGGTTAGAACTAAATGAAGGATGCAGCATGAGTGCATGAATGGGTGTGTGAAGAGTTTTTGTGGGTGTGCTCATGACACTGAAGTGAGCATTGGTGCATTCATGATCCCTTTTGTGTTTGCTCACATCTATGAACTTTTGAAAGAACTTAATTAACACACTGAATTATATTTCATATTTGAATTTTTGTCCAGTATCAATAGTTGGGAGTTATTATATGAAGTTTTTTCATAAACATATTAAAGGGATCAACTAAACAAGTAAACAATGATCTTGTAGTAGGGATAAGCCCTCTTGCAGCAATTGATAAATCAAAGCAAAGAAATAAATAAGGAACAAATTCATTTGTTCAAACTTCTCAATTATGAAGGGTTTGCTGTTTAATATCACAGGTTTTAAGAAATAATTGGTTTGTGGACTAAAAGATCCATTGATTATTGGGGAATATAATCTTTTGTTGGTTCCCTTTCTTCCGTAAGGCATCAACAAAAGTAGAAAAAAAACATCTTGTATAACACAAAATAAGGTGTTTAGATTGCAATCAAACCAATTTTCTTTAAATCTGATAGGTTTATTTTGACTCATGCAACAAAAGCTTCACTTCTAAAATGACTTGTTGTCTCATGTTTACTGTTGGCGAACTCGGCGCTCTGCCTCCTCCCGCTGACTCAGCTGTGACTGAGACAGGTTCATACACCTGTCTGACTGTGTGGAATTACATGAAGTCTCTTCTTTAGGAACACACTTCACTTTTTCCCTCAACAAATCATTGCCTTTTTTGCTCTCTTTTGCTCTCGGATTTGTCATTCGGTCCATTCCCCAGACGGCTGCGGTTTGACCCTGTCAGTCTGGTGCACAGCTATTCGACCATATCTGTTATTCTCTCTGTCCAACTTTCTCAGTCACTCTGTTTATCCTTTTTTATATCCTGTTCCTTTTCTCATTCTCTTCCTGCTGTCTGCTCTCTGTATTATGCTCTTTGTCTCTGCTCTTCTCCTCTTTCTCTCTCTCTATCTCTCTCTCTCTCTCTCTCTCTCTATAAATAGCCGTCTCGTGGGCTAGAGGTGTTAGCAACAACAGCAGTGCATGATTCATATTTTAGTTCTGTCTTTTTATTTACCTTTGCTGGTCTCCTCACTCGACGATCCCTCTCTTTTTGTCTCGCTCCTTCTATTTTCATCTCCCCTCTTCTCACATTGAGGCATCTGGATCATATTCAAATTACTTTCACCCCAATAAACTCTGTGCCTGTGTGAGCTTGCTTCCTGAATCCATTGCCGTGAACAATCATGGCCTCCATTCATCAAAGAATCTCCTCTTTAAACTCCACCACAACCTCTGGCTGCTCTCATACGACATACTGCTAAAGCATGGAATAAAGTAGTTGTCGGAAAGTAAGACTTGTGAATGTGCGGCACGTATCCGCAAGTTGTTCACAGTATACGTTTTAAAGAGAGGGACAGAGAGACTTCTGTCAGCAGTATTTACAGCTAAGTAAAGTTTATTTCTTCTAGCTCACTGACCAAAAACACACACAGAGGTATATGGCAGAACAGCATGTCCCACTGAGCCCATTCAGAGGCCAAAGATCTCTGTGACAGTGTTAAAGTCTGGACCATTAGCATCAGCTGTAGCAACATTAAACACGAGGTATTCCCTACCATGAGGTGTGAAAGAAAATAAGTGTATTGTATGCCTGTGTCTTATGTATGCCTACCCCATGCTACACGGGTGTTTAGGATGGGGTTTGTGTGTTTGTCTTCTCTCAGTATTGCACTTGTAACACTTTGGGGACACTTGGCAAACTTCATGTGAGATAAATAAGTGAGAGACAACTGGTCTAATACTGTAGTTCTTACAAGTGTGAAAAGTTATGTAATGGTTCTTCCTGTTAATTGCCTGCACTATAAGGCTAAGAGGAGACGGTTGAAGTGAAAGTGTCGGACTGAGGCTGCTATATTCTGTCCATTAAGACAGCCGTACTTTTGAAATGAACTTTAAATATATAAACCAGAGAGTGTCTGCTGTACTTTGTTAGGATAGTTAAAGGTGCCTGTTGAATGTCCATGTAAGCAAACTAAAGTTATGTTTACTTTCAGTCTTACTCGCCCAAACATTTTGAGCTTCAACAAATGTACGTCCTTTAAAATCTAACATTTGAAAAGTTGTTTTTAAAAGCACTGGAAACCCTGTGTTCTAAAACTTTCATCTCTTCCTCTCTTGGTTTTATTGCAGCATATCTGGATGTTTTACTGCCACCTGTTGATCAGTGAATTACCTTGAAAAAGTGTGCAAGAATGTTTACAGTATCATGTCAGCCCTTCCCTGGTGACAATTTTTTATACTACAGCCAATTATTATTTTTATCAACTAACCCACCCTTTGATTTTCTATTTGTTTCAGTGCAAGTATAGGCAAGTATTCTGCCACCCCTCATGTAGACCACAGTCTGGTTAAATGATATTAAACCATTAAATAACTCAATTTAACCAAATTGTTGTTCAAGATGGTCTGTGTTTGCAGACTGCCTGACTTCACCTTTGCAGTTTAAGAAACGCTCATGGTCAAAGCTATAGAACTACAGATGGCTTTCAGTGTGACTGGTAATACTGAAGTATATTTACACATGTCAATACACCTATGAATGCAGTCACATGCAAACAGAGTATGCTAAAGACATATGCTATCCCCCACCCATCAGTGCATTCATATACTGACATACTTGGAAAAAAACACTTCCCCAAAGTTTGAAATATTGAGGCTCCTTTAAGGAGAGAGTTTAGGTCAGATTTCAGGTCGGCTTTCTGGTCATACTGGGGGTCTATTGAGGGGGGGGGGGGGGGCTGTCTGAATGATGATGAATTAGTAAAGACAGAAAGAAGAATGAGAAGAACAAACTCAGGGGTGGAAAAGTCACAAAACACATGAATCATATCTGATGTCCTGTGCTGACTACACAGGATGTGAGCATGCAATCGCACAGTCATTTCTGCTCTGTGTGTGTGTTTGTGTGTGTGTGTGTGTGTGTGTGTGTGTGTCCACATAATCCCTCATCACCTGATGATGTGTAAATGGTGGTTTGGTAAATTAGGACTCTGCTGCACTCTTTAATTGTTGCATTCAGCATTCTTCGAGCGGTAGTGTTGTCAAAAAGGTTACCAGGTCAATCTACAGGCTACACCATAGAAAGCTCGGATAAAAGGATTAACCCCTTTTTATACATTTCATAAACCCAGTTGAATGTCTCCCTTTCTAATGCTGAAAATGTGCAACTATTGACTGACAAAACAAACGATTTGTGGAAACAAAGCTGAAATACGGGTTAAAAAAACAGCGAAGGGAGTAAAACACAGCACAGAATCAGGGTTAATTTGTTTGGAAAAAAAGATTGATAAACACTGGTTTCGAGGTTCTGTTTCACCGGATGATTCTGGTTTGGTGTTAAAATGTCATGTCAAAGTCCTTGTTGGGAGTTTAACTCTGAGTCTTTAAGACCTGCTGTACTGAACTTTGCTGTAACTTTGCTTAGTCTTCTTCTTTGACTCTTCTTAAATAACTTAACCTCCTTTTGGTCATAGTTGAAGAAATCTTTGATACACCAAAGCAAACTCAATAGTGTTTCTATAAGCTACACTTAAACTCCCTCATTCCATCACTGCCCTTCTTCCTGTATTTTTAACCTTTGTTTTGACAATACCATCACCACCATGACAGCTATTGGCAGCTACTCTTGTTGTTTGTTACACTTGACACTTTCTGTATCTGTAGCAGTTACAGATGATCACAGATACGCAATAAACAGACAGTAAGACACGTGTCCGATCATACCTGGAAATCCTCAACGTTAAGATATTTTTATGGCGGGGTTGTTGATTGATCAACAAATCTAGATAATGACAGTGTACAGTGTTTTACAGCAGCACCTGTCAGTTAACTATGTCATTGTACAGTAGCAGCGTTTTCACTGCCACATGGTGACAGATTCATGAAGATTGGCAACACACCTTTTTGTATTGTTTATCCATCAATTTTTTACTCACCGTATCACAATAATGCCAAATAATAACACGTGACTCATGCTGTGTTATATATCAGGAAGTTAAGCTTGGCAGTTGCACTACAGGTTAGGTGAATGATTCTCTCTGCAGTCAGAAAATGAAACCATAAAAAGAGGATTAAAGATGGTAGAGTTGTTGTCAAAGGGTAGGGATTTCCCATGCCCTGATAATAATCGCTTCAGAAAATATCTGGGGGGGAAAAAATGTGTTTTTTCATTTTTTTTTTCAGGTGTAGCAGAGAAATGAATGTTTTACCCTGGACATCCAAACCCATAATTCACTCTCTTTGATGCCCATGTATGTGTTGGCACAGCACTCAGTGTGGCCAGGTGTGGGGAGTCTTTTGAAGCTGTATCTCTGATCGATCCTATCACAGCAAACACCATCTCGCTACATTCTCGGGCTCAGTGCCTGAATGAATCTGAATCTTTGCCAGTCGTCTTATGATGTTCGTGTATGTGCCTTCAGGAGCTGTTTTAACATGCAGCCGGTTATAGTAAAAGCTGCAGATAAAAAAAAACTAAATGTAGAAGTCTTTGTACGGTGTAAGTTAGCCTCGTACTCTGCATGACTCTGGAACTTTCGTACCTCTTTTCTTCTCCCCTCAGACGTCCACTGTGTTTTTCTGACCCCTCATAAACCTCCAGCAGCATGATGTAACGTGCGTTTGTGTATGTGCACGCGTGCTTTTGTGTGTTTTGATCTCGGCCAGAAAGCCTAGTTGAGGCATTATTGTTGACATTACCCACTCAGTCTTTAAACTCCCCCCCCCTCCACTCCCTCTCATCACACACATTTTCCAGATTTTTCTTTAGTCCTTTCATTTACGAGTGTGTGCATATGTGTGTGTATTTGGATCATATTGACCCTGTGCCTTGTACAAAGAGTATGTTAATTATTGATGTCTATATATCTGTCATAGGGAAATCTTTGTTTTGTTGTCATAAGCCCAAACTCACTGCTCTATGTATAGCTAATAAAGTAAAAATGTGGACAATCAATATTTTTCTTTATCTCTTCATCTTGTCCACTTAATAAATAAATGTCTGAACTAGGGATGTAACGACAGCCAAGTCAGGATATGAAATATATCACCATACTGGATTCACACAAAAATGATTTTATCCTTAATATGATGCAGACTGCAATTCACTTAACAGCCACCGGGGTCCATTAGCAAAGTGGGTTTTAGAGGTTTCACATAGTATATTTTAAAAGGCCACAATGAGCCATGGAGTCATTTTTAGACAATTTGAGACCAAATGATCGGCAGGCTTAATGATAACATAATACTTTTGTAACAGTTAATCAAACCACATACGACATTTGTTTTTGTTATGCTGGTGAAAACGGGTAGGGACAGTTACACCCAGTCATACTGTTGACTCTTCATAACAGCTACAGTCCATAATGTGCCACTCAGAAACACCCCTGCAGCGCCTGCTCATTCTGTTGATTGGATTTGACCTCCATCATTTACTCACCTCCTCTACCAGCAAATTCAAAACCGGCAACACTCAAAAGTCTGGCTCATTTTACCCTCAGGCCTTTGCTGCTGTACTTCGAGGTATCTTACACGTGAAGAGAAAAGAAAAAGAAAGTTTTAACATGACCCTGATGTCACAGTATACTTCATTGAGAGGATATTTTAAGCAGAAACTGGATCGCAGGCGTAGGAATCATATAGTCATCGCTCATTGTTCCTAAGAAAGAAAGTTGAACATTTTTTTAAAAACCTGCCTTCAAGCTGAGTAGGTGTTAAGTAGGTTATAAACACAATGGAAGTTCTTTGCTGTGGATGACACATGTTTTCACCCCTGCCTTTGTGACTTTTCACACTGTGTGGATGTTACCTGGATCCCCACAATTGTGTGCGTCTGCCCTACGTGTGCACGGTGACAATGCTCGGAGCGCAGCTATTACACAGCTCTGTAAAGATAATCGTAGTCAGATGTACTGTGTGATTAATTATAGGCTGTCTTTCAGAGGCAACCGGGCTGTACATTACTGTAATTATCCAGAATCTCTCCCCATGAGAGAGTCTGCCTCCAATTACACTGAATCAGAGGCAGCTGAAAAAGCGACATCTGAGTTTTCTGACGCTTCGGGTTGGGATCAAAAAGGGGTCATGGATTGCATTCTGGTTAGGTGGATTTAAATTGAAAAAGCAGCTCAAAATGCTTGAGTAATGGTAACTCTTCAACCCTGGAGTCCTTCTATAAAGAGGGAAATGTGGACTTGAGTACTAAAAGGTTTGTGCCATCTGCAAGTTTAAGAGCAGCAGAGAAATGAACAAATGACGCTTTCCTGATTTGCTTAGTTCATGCACAAACTTTAGGAAATGTACTATCTAAAAGGCAACATATTTTGTGAGTGGTTTGTGTGATAAAGGCAATAAGTGCCAGTTACTATAAAATGAGAGCAATACCTTTCAAGTTGAACAAAAGAAGCTAATTTCCTGCCTTATTATTTTAGACAATGTTGCCAGGCTTAGTTTGAGAACTTAATGAAAAAGCCATTTATCGTCTTGCATGATAAATCATCATTGTTAAAAGTTTTATTCAGGCCTGGTAGCACTTTAGTTTTACTCTGCAAAACTGTTTTTACATTGTATTTAAATCAGTTATTACCATAGTGAGCCCTCTTTGTCATAATTGGACTTACACATACTGAGGATGAGACTCATTATGAAGTTATACAATTCTGCTTTTGTCTCAAACGACGGCTCATTATCCTAACCGTCGTCACTCTCACACCTCCTCCCATCTCTCCCCTTCTCCTCCTCAAATCTGATCTTCTCCTTCTCACTACTTGTGCTCATTTGCCTTCTCCTGGTCGGCCGTTAACATCTGTCGCTCTGCTGCTTTTCCTCTCATCTTCCCGTCCTCATATCTTCCTCCGCTCTGCTCCTATCTGTCCCCTCCTATTATACTTTCATTACATGTTTCCCCCATTTCTCGCACTTTCATCCTGCTGCTCTTCAACTCTGCTACCTCCTGCTACTCTGCTCTCTCCGCTCTAATTTCCTGGAAGATCTGTTAAAAAAAAATTCCTGACCAGCGAAATAAAAATGAACTGTGATAACCGTGTTTTCATCCAGCATTGTTAACTCTTCTGTCCAGTGTTTCCTCTCGACAAAGGCAGTGTGTGTTTCTGGTTGATGTAAGTGTTAGAGTGACTCAGTCCTTGTGACATTGACATCTCTGTCTCTCAGCTAGGCATTGCTGAGACAGGCAGGCACCTCTGCAGTAACCCTAAACCTTGTGTGTGTGTGTGTGTGTGTGCTTGCTTGTGTGTGCATGATGTTCTCACAGTTATTGCATCACTGTGCCATATAATCCGACCTCCATTTCTGCCTCCCTTGTCTTTTCTTCTCTCCTCTTTTCTCCTTTGTCTCCTTCTAAATCTGCTACACTTGGCTGCACTTCTGCTGTCAAGGAAACTGTTTTTGTTATGGAAGCATCATGCTCCTTTTGGCTGTGCATTTTTTGAACATTTGCAAAGAATATTAGTTCCTCTCTATTAGGGCCAGTCCGATATGGAACGTTTGGGGCTGATACCGACATGAGGAGAGAAAAAAAATCTGATACTGATATATTCAATCTGTAGAGATAGATATAGATATACACATTTATTGCATTGATCCCTCAAATGTAGTTATCCAATGCGTGTTGAAAAGATATATAATGAAGACAAGATGGTCACTCAACTGGAAAGTAACTGCACATGTACGTGCGTCACCACTTGACCCTCTGGAGAATGATGATACTTGTTGTGATCCATATAGCACACAGCCAGAAAGAGAACTGCTAATGTAATACAATGAAAATGCTTTTTGATTGGTAAATAAAGACAATAATATTGGTCAATAAAAATTTGAGAATACTGATATTCAATATATATGCTAATATCGGCCTAAGTCATCAGTCGGGCTCCACTCTCTATACATGTGTTAATGGTGAAAGATCAGGCACTGAATATTTCTGCATTGTCAGTGGTCACTAACAGGAAAAGACATCATAGGAAAAAGAGTTCCATTTCCTAATCCTGTAACCTCACTTCCATCCTCTCTTCCTCTCCAAGCCCTTATTTGTGCTTCCACCCCTGCTATACAACTTACAAGTGTGCATCATGTCTTTATCAGTATAACTACTTCTTTTTTTCTATCCTTGTTGGGTTTTCTTGTTGCTAAAAAGGAAGAAAGGAAAGCCGATAATTTGTCTGTGCAATTTAGTGGTTTTCTTTGGTAGTATACGCAAATCCAGGCACCATTTACATTACGACAGATGTGAACAATGAACATATATTTTAAACCTTCCTTAGTTAACTTTTTTCTTCTTCAAATCACATGTGAGTGTCCAAAGAGAAAAAGCAAGAGGAAAAAAGTAGGCTGATTTCTGGTAAGAGCGTAGGCTTTGGCAGTAATGGATCCTCATCTGGAACAAATTAACCCCAAAAACCTGCATGTAACAAACCCACAGTCACTTGTCAGACAGACCCACAGCCAAACACACACAAACTCACATACCAACACATATACACACGCGTGCATTTAGCTGCTGGACCTCTTTTGGAGCCTCTCCAGTTGTCTGTGGCAGATTACTTGAGTTCCTAGCGCACGGCTCTATCGGTACCCTGTATCTGTTTAACTTCTCTGCTTACCCTGTCAGAGCTGCTGCCTAAATCAGTTCCTCTCACTCGTCTCAACTAACCAGCTGCAGAGGAAATATACGCCAGCGCGAGGGGAGGAAAAGGGCAGAGAGGCACAGGCGGAAAAGGGGGCACGCAGATACGGACGGGAAACGAAATCAATGGCTTAAAAGTTAGATTTTTGATCCATAATCTTTGTCTACCACTCACTCCTTGATCATTTCTCCCCTTGTCTAGTTCCCTCTCATCTCTTTCCAACCTTTCATGAACTAATCTCCTTTTCTAAATTTACTGTATAGATTAAACTTTTGTTGTTTGTACAGGTTGTGTGTCCCTTCAGGGTTTCTGTTAATCCATTAAAAACCTCAGGGTCTTATGGAGGAGTTAAAAAAACAAGACACCACAACAGTAGAACAAACCATTCAAACGCAGCACTGACATAATTGCGTGTAATATTCTTAGAGTCAGTATGTGTTTGTGCCAAAGCAACAGTGAATGTAAACAGGCAGCTGATAGACTGACGGAGCATAATGAGGGCTTAAAATATTCAACATACAGCCTTCATTTTCAGATTTTATTTTCTTCTTTGTCTCTGAGTTAAACATTTGAAGGCATAATATGTGACTTTTAAAACGGGTAAATCTCACACTTTTGCGCCAGTCTCTCAGATTTAGACATACTCCCTCAGTACACTGCCACCCCCCCTCCCCCCCCTCCCCGCTTTAGTGTTCTGACCAAGTGCAGCCGTTTGTAGGACTGATATCCGTTCTGATATGCAGCCCAAAGATGATTTTGTTCTTATTTCTTTGAAGTATTTTAGACTAAACAAAGTCTTTCTTTGGTTCAAAGTCCGATGGTTCACCTGCAGTAGCACTCCTGCATCAACACTCCTCCTTCATGCCTCGACAAACTTGGCTCTTGAGTGGGCAGGGAGCGAAATATTTGACAGGGAGGGGTTCATGTATGAAACATCTTTGAGCCTCTGAGAGAAACATAAATAAGCCAAAAGAAGAGCTGCCCTGTCCAAAAAATGTACAAACAGACATGGTTACCTTGATATAAAGGAGAAGAAGACTGAGTTCTAGAGACGCCTGATCATACGGCCATCTTACATGTTGAAACTGTCTTTGAAATATTTAACGTGGTCTAGTTTTCAGCCTTTTTCAGCCTTTCTTTCTGTCCCATATTATGCCCTTTTTGGAGTTTGTATATTTAATCTATGTACCTACTGAAGTATGTTCACAATAGCTAAAGTTCTAAAAAAGTGTCTGTTTTCATGAACTGCCGCTCCATGCACCGGCTCGCTTCTGACTCTCTCTCTAAGGCTCTGAAGTGCCCACGTTCAGAGTCCCCACGTGTGCCAAGTCTGGTCTGGTTGGTCGGCCTGTCAGCTCTGCCGTAATTGGTCAGTCGCTCAATTAAGATGAATGTGTTGTAGCTGACTGGAATTGTTTAAATAACGATAGGTGAAAGAGTTGATGCAATATAGCTGCTTTCTAACACACATCTCAGGTATGCTGTTTGGATGTGAACATGTTACATTCTGCTGTCAAATTGTGCATTTTATGGTGATTGTCTCACTTTTAAGGTGTGGAAGAAATCAACCTGATGTGGCCATTTGACAAACTGCTGGTTTTAGCAATTTATTTTTGTCTTCCCTTTTCAGCCTTGCTGCAATCAATCAAGGCAAGTGGATAATTTGCTAATGGATTTACTTAACATTCAGTCGACTCTGATAAAAGGTTTAGACTCTGGGATTAATTATACGCTAATTTATCTTGTAAAGAGTGCGAACTGCAGAGCTTTTAGGTACAAATAATTTCACCTAATAGCAAAAAGTGTGGAATTTAAAAAACAAAAAAAGCATCTACCAGTGTCTTGGGTCAAATCCCTACTCAATCTTCCATTCTACCTGTTTAAGTGTTTATTTTCCCACTGTCTAAATAAGAATAACAAATCCAAAGGTGAGGGGCCATAACAACATCGTTTTCCTCCTAGAAAAACAGAGTGCTGCTGTGTGATTGGATGCCCATGGCTGTTGATGCTCTTTAAAGTGAAACCTTAGAAGTGCTAAAGTTCATCCTGGGCGTTTACAGTGGAGGAGGCCTACATTTAAACGAGTGTAAAGGGATAGTCCTCACAGATTATGTAATAGTTTTATCTGGAACAGCCCTCGTCCTCTCTCCACACAGGCCTGACCCTGTGTTAGATCACCACTTACTGTTACAGTGTCAGGGCCTCGCTTTAAGATGTCATTTATACCCTGTGGAATCCAGAGCGACGTGCACACACACACACACCACACAGCAACATGCACATACTGTAGATACAGTATGTATGTGCTGTGAATTCAATAGCATCTGTTACTGTGTTTTAAACCATGATCCTTCCTTGTTCAATTTTGTTTTGCTTCATAGCCATGCAGTTATTTTGTACCTCGTTCAACTGTAGCAGTAGTGAAAAAGATTTAAAGGTTCTAGCCGTAGACACTTTTAGAAAGGCCTCTTGTCTATCAACACTTAAAGACATGTGTTTGTTTATGATGTGTTAATGCAGAGTCAGCTGGATGTGCACTATATTAAGTCTGCAACCTTGTGCATGCAAATATCTAAGTTCATGTACTCTTGCACATACAGACGCTTTATTCACACTTGACATACAAGCAGCATAAAGCCCCGCGTGGCCTCTTCTGCAAAAGGGTGGGGGTCAAATCCTTAAAAGTTCAAAGACTTGTGTGTCCCTCTGAGGCAGACAGGATTTCTGATATATTACTGCCATTACTTCAGAATGTCTCATGTTTCAAATGAATCCTCAAAGAACATTTTTCTGCTTCATCAATCACAACACGACAAAAAGATACAAGAAGAATTTAAGGGGATGCCATGTTGATTGTTAAGAATACTTTAGTTTAATTTCTTTTCATGTGAAAATGGATCATACAGTACTTTATACTTTTCCCACCTAATTCTTTTTTTTTTATATATTCAAACAATATGGTGTGCTAACAATTTCCCTTTCATATAATTTCAGAAATATATATATATATAACATATATTTTTTAATATAATTATTGTTGTGAAGGATCTAAATGAAGACCATTAATTACATTGAATCTGTTTAGATATTGATTTCAAACTCCCCCAAACTTTCCATATAAAAAGACTTCAGATTATCTTCCTGTAATACCAACGTCATGAAGCTGACGCTAAAAACATGTGATCAACACAAAAACATTTTAATGTGATCAACACAAAAAACATTTTTAATGGTATCAATGCAAAAACATTTTAACGTGATCAACGTCAACCTTTTGACCAAAAAAACTTGGCTCCTTGTTTTCTTCATGTGACTTCATTGGATCTTTGTTTCCTGTTTATGGGACAAAGGAGACTATTGTTGGTTGATCATTATTTCAATCAAAACCACAATCAGTGAATAGAGCTTTATTAGAGTCTTGGAAGCAGGTCACCTCAGCTGACTCCGGATTTGGGCATTAGATTGGACGTTTATTAGCCTTCAGAAAACGAGACAATAACCTTGAACTTTCAGATTCAAAAACCAAAGCACTGAATCCTTCTGTCTTTGTTTTTTAAATGTAATTTTTTCAGCATGTTTTTGTCCTCGAGCTCTTTCTGTAAACTTGAAAAGCCTGGCATGTCACCATGTTTACCCATTGGCTCCAGATTTTGGATAATTCCTTGCATAATGTGATTCTTTGTGAACGGCATGCTGTTCTGCAAAGGATTACCACTTTGGAGAGGAAGAATTTAACATTAGAAGCTTGACTCATTATCCTCAGATTTCCTCTAATTATCCTTGGATCAACACGACTGATTCAAGCAGGATAGATGCAGGAGAGAGAGAAAAACATGCTGCTTTTTATTTTGGAGAAAGGGGGGGGGGGGTTCTGTGAATGAAAAGATGGAAGAGAGAAAAGAAGGGGGTAAAAAGGGAGGATGAGAGGAGTAGGGAGGGGACATGGAAGAGTGGAGGTGATGAGGCGAGGCCAGTTGAGCAGAGGGAAATGACTGCATGAGCACATGGTGTTTTGGCCTGTGTGTAGCTGTGTGTGTGTGTGTGTGTGTGTGTGTGTGTGTGTGTGTGTGTGTGTGTTGCACCGCCAGGCACAGAGAGATGGGACAATAGGGTGAACAGTGAGTGGCAGGCTGAGATGGCACCTATTGTTAACACCCATGAGTAAACAGCATGTGCGCACACACACACACACACACACACACACACACACAGGGTTGTTATTGAACCCATCCTGATGAACGGGTTTGTTTATAACGACTGTAAAAGCTCAGACATCATGGACATTTTAAATGTCCTGCATAGTTAAAATACATGTAAAGTCAACTATTCTCGTAATTGATTTATTGTTTTGGTCATTTTTCAAGCAGAAAAGTCAAATATTTGGTGGTTAAAGATTCCACATTGTGAAGATTTGCTGCTTACCTTGACATTAAAGAAAAGTAATACAGATTCTTTGTTCTTTGAAACAAATTTGAAATGTTCACACTGGGCTCTTGGGCTTTGTGATGCATTTTCACAATTCTTCTACATTTTATACAAAAAAAAAGTTCACTGATAGTTTCTTAACCATTCAGCAGATTAATCGATAACCAGAACCATTTTTGTTTCTAGCCCTACACTGGAGTTAACAACTTTACCAATATCAAAAACATATCTTCTTAAGTTAAAAAAGGGAAACCGTCATGTATGTTTATCCCCACGTGTCCTTCAGAAACAACTAATTTTTCAGCCACAAGTAGGTCAGATTAGAATACACACACGTGTGCACACACATGGCCCTGGTTACTGCAATATGTAGAGCGGTGATTGATGGGGAAACCAAAAACCACCTAAATAGAAGGAAAGAAGGAGGGAGGGCTGGGGAGAAGGAGAAACACAGAGTGAGTGAGGCAGCTGGAGAGAGAAAGAGGACAGAAGAAAAGATATTAGCAAACATACGGGAAATATAGAAGAAGGAGGGTGTGAACTTCAAACTTATTTCAGTACCCTACAATGCAGATCCTGACACTTCTCTTTAAACGATGAGATCCATCACTTTCTCTCTCACCTTTGGAACTTATTTATCCTCTTTTCAATCATCTTTATTTATAATAGATCCTCTCGCTCTCTCTCTTTCTCTCTCTCTCCCTCCCTCTCTCTCTCTCTCTCCCTCATCACTCATGCTGGCTAACCATAACAAGCTGTGGTAAAGGTCTCAGAGAAGTGTTGGTTTGTGTGCACGAGTGAAGCATGCATGTATTTTTGTGCCGTGTTTGTGTGTGTGTGTGTGTGTGCGTGCGTGCGTGCGTGCGTGCGTGCGTGCGTGCGTGCGTGCGTGCGTGCGTGCGTGCGTGCGTGCGTGCGTGTCTCTCTTTGCAGGGGGTTTGTGGTTCTTTGCAGGAGAGTCTTTCCAGACTCCAGGGGGGCTAAGAGACATATTGGCAACATACTGACTAAAAGCACACACCAGGCCTTTTTTTCATGAGCACACACACACAAACACACACACACTGTACCGACCCACCACACATGAGGCCCTATCCTCCTTCACTGCTACACTGTAGGTCTTTTACTGCCTATAGAAACAAATCAGCGCTTCACTCAGTTGAGCGTAATGCAATAAAGATTTACAGGTCCTGATTTTTTTCCCCCAGTTACTGAGCAGCATTCTTCAAAATGTGGGTCAGGGACTCAAAGGTTTATCAGAGACAAATCGAAGTGGGTCAACCACACGTGTATCGGTCATGGAAGTTTCCAAAAAAGATTGCTCATTCATGGCAGGAAAAAGGACGCAGCTGGTTATTTTTCTATAATCATGTCAGACATATTTATTGGGCTAAAAGAGATTTGCAGTATTTTTTGCTGTGCATGGTGTATTATTGTTGTTCTCGCCTTCATACCACTTGTTGTACTGTTCAAAAAAAAGGTTAAAGAGTATTTCAGTAAGTTTCTTATCGAGTGTAGCTAAAGGTTTTTTGGGACAGAATTTGTATTTTTTTCTTAATCTGATTCTAAACCAAATCCTCTCTCAATGCTTTCAATTATATCAACTCTTCATAAACTGACCAGGATTTGAACTTGTTATTTTAGTGAGGTCACAAGGGTTCCACAATTATCCTAGATAGCAGACTAAATAAACTTGTAGATGTGTTTGTTCATTTTTGGGCTGTCTTGTTTGAACTTTTCGGGCAGTAAGGGAAGAATGTTTCCCTGTTTTTTCTCCCCAAATGATCCCTTAGAAGTTTATGCATCTTTTTTTGTGGGAGAGCAGGGAGTCATCAGCAGGATAAAAACATGAATCAAAGTGTTTTAACATTCAACAATAATTCATTTGTATTGTAAGATTACATTCGGTTTGTGTTTTCCCTTTCATGCTTGTTCTTAAAAAAGAGCACTATCTTTGATGAGGAGAACACGAAACCAACCGTAAAGAACCATTTGATCCCAGGATATTCTCAGTTTTACGTCAGAGAGGATATATTTATTCATTAAGCTGTGTGAAGCTGTTTCTGTGTCTTATGTCAGTGGTTTAGGAACTTGGATTATTATTGCTTTTATGGATACTCAGTTTATAATTCAGGTTGTTATACACTTGATGCTTCATCTGTAATGTACTGCCTACTAGATATCAGCTTTACAGCTCTTGTTTGTGATTTCTTTGTTTTACCTGAAAGTTCTCATACTCCAATAAGTTTATTCTATAGGTAGGTGTGACATGCAGGGTAAAAGCGCTTTGAGTAGACAGAAGACTAGAAAAGCAATATACAAGCACACGTTTATTAACTATTTACTCCTGCAAAAAAAAAAAAAAAAAAAAAGATGTAGGTACACAAAATCAATGACAGTGCAGGGAAATAATGTTAGGAAAAGATATCCTGGTGTCAGTACAAATGTCAAATTTGAGCTTCTGGGGAACACAACAAACACATGAATGCTAGAATTACTGGAAACCCTCATGTCTTATTTCTTAGAAACATTAACAGATTTTTATGAGCATAACTGGGAGATACTGACATATTGAATCCACATAATAAATCTTAATAAACACCTGCTTTACAGACCGTTTCGCTGGTAACATCTGGTCATCTTTTTTTAAAACTTGCTTGGCTTGTAAAACTGTTTTTTAGATGATTTGTTGATTTCCCATCTACTGATGCTATGAGATCTGCCCTATCCTCATGTTCTGCATCGGTTTCTCTTATATAAACCAATCTAATTCACTGTTATATCATAAAACGCCTGAGAAACAGACAAGTCTTTGGGTCACAGACAATCATATGTAATCATTCTAGCTATATTTATACTTCCAATTTCCCCAGGAGAGATTTGACAATTTAGACAACATCATGTGAGCTTAATACCCAGAAGCTCTAAAGCTCATGCATTAAGGGACCAGTTATCTCGTCTTTTAGAGTTTCTTCATTTCTGGCACTCGTTGTGTGGTCTTCTGTTACAACCTCCGTCCATCTGGTGCTGTTAGCGCTGCTCACTTGCTGGGGGTGCAACAAACCAGAGAAGTAGACGAGCGCGGATGATCACTGAGCGTTAAAGCACAGTGGGAAGTCCAGACTAGACCAGTCGATCAGAGGGTATCAGCTTACAGCTTCTCTGCAGGAAGCTGCATAATGCTGTAACACTGCTGATTTGGTTTCTTCCTCCCTGCCTGTCTGGCTTCCTCGCTGGGTTCATGTACTGTGTGTGTGTGTGTGTGTGTTCATGTGTGTGTCCTCGGTTGGCAGAACAGAAGTAGAAGAGGTGTCAGTCAAACTAAGATGTATAGGTGGCTTCTTTCAAGTTCTCAGATAAACGACAAGAAGATAAAACTAAAAGGAAGCCAGAAGAGTGTTGGTGTGCGCGTGCGTGCGTGCGTGCGTGCGTGCGTGCGTGCGTGCGTGCGTGCGTGCGTGCGTGCGTGTGTGTGTGTGTTAGGTAAGAGGCAGCAGATTAAGAGAGTAAGGGCTCATGTTGCTTAGGTGTGCGTTTGTGTGAATGAGAGAAAGAGAGCGAGGCTTGGACAGAGAGGGAGAGGATATTGTTGAGGTAGTCAAACTCAAGTCTCATGATGTTTTGAAGCAAGATGGAGAGAGAGTGACAGACAGACAGAAAGAAAGGGAAAAAAAAAAACCCTGTCTCAACGGGAAGATTTATGCGTCATGCATCAAATTAATCCTTAAATCTTTACAACAGTTTTATTTTTTTATGCAATTTTCTTTCAGCATTTACTCTCTCTCCTACAAAGCCTCTTCTGTATGTGCGAGTTGTTTACTCTACCCATTTTGTACACTAGAATGAAGAAGGAAACATTAATAATGTATAAGGAGGCCCCTTTAGACTTGCTGTCTGTCCACATCTGTGGAAACACACATGCATGCTCACACACACACACACCCACACACACACACACACACAAAATTGGGAAATACACACAGAAAGAGGGAGAAGTAATCTGCTCGTGCCCGAGGGAGGTGTCTAACAAAGATGCGGGTGGTCAGGGTCTGTTCTAAGTGCTGCTGGGAAATGGACTGCCGGGCTTCCAATCAGTCATGTGACCTCAAGCTAACGTCATGTGACCACAGAGTCATGTGATCATAATAGAAGAGAGGGTGAGCACATGCGTGGACATTTCTGCGTTGCTAATGGGCCATCATCAGTGAAGTGGTTTCTGCAGGATGAAGGGATAAGCTCTTACACATGCACACAACACACACACACACACATACACACATAAATGCACTTAGAAACACACTAAGGCTTTTAGACTTTCTCTGTGTGTGTGTCTGTAAGTCATATGATATAGTTGAGGCCCTGGGTTATACAACATGACAATATGAGATCATCGTCATACTAATCTCTGAAGCAGCTCACAAGGGTTCCTCAGAGATTTACAACATTTCAAAAGACTTGAACACCGTGACCTGACGTGGCAGAATCTTCAGTCTGTGGTTGATTGGTTAAGTCTGGATTATAGAGTAGGAATGCTACCTGATGATTAAATTATCCCTCAGGTTATATTAGATCTCTGGATAGTACCACCATATCCCACAATTCTTTTGGTTTGGCGCCTCTGTTTTATTAAACACCGTGAATCATTCATGCTGAGCTTCTGCTTTGTCTCGGATTGCTTGCACTAAAATACTTCAAGCTTTTTTTCTCCTTAATGTTTATTTCTTATTAAAATTAATAACCTGAGGCATTGATTAACAACATTTAACTGTGAGTGTGAACATGACTAAAAAACTTCAGATTTTGTCAATGAAAACAAGGTTCCCCTCATTGGTCCCGTTTTTTTTTTTATAGCACTGGTTGCCATGGTGATAATCCTGATAATATTCCCATGAGTAGGTGTCTAACCTCCAACGTCTGATCTTGCATCACCTTAAGGATCCTGTTGCTTCTCTAAATGCGCCTCAAATATAAATATAACATTTCTTGTTGCTTCTTCCTGTCGTCTCATTCTGTTTGATTCAAAGAGTCTGTCATTTATATTTCAGCAAACACACTCCAGCTCCCCCCTCTGTATGTGTCTGCAGACCAGACTATAATTACATCCTCTAAAAGGGTCACAGCATTATGAAACAGTTTAAATGTGTGTCGCGATTTACTCTCAAAACACAAATCTCTATTTTTTTTCAGGTTATTTTTTGGACATGTCTTACACATTCATGTTTTAAACCCTGAAACCTTCATGTAACTGCAGATGATCCTGTGAAGACAGGTCATTAATTAAGAGTCAAGGAGGAAGTGGGAACCATATTTGGGCTTACATCTTCTGAGAATTCAGGTTTAGCACTTTATTTTGTCATCCTCAGCCAGCCCAGATTTAGTTTATTTCGGGGCCGGTGATGTGCTGAATGTGTCAGCTACAGTAAGACACAGAGCTGGTGAAGCAACTAGAAACTTCACTTTGCAAACAACCATATATACACACATTCTTATTCAAACCTATAGCTAACAAGTGTTAACTAAGCTATTTGTTGAGGTAGGGCGATGAGTGATTCCATTTTTAGTTTTTCTATTACATAATAAACTGACATGAAAACAAACACAGGCTAGACATGGCTGAATGCATGACTCCTTTTACGCACATGCTCATGGACAAATGGCCACACACTCAGACTTCTTTACAAGATCTGAACCGCCCACTCTGCCCTTTGCGTGCATGTTTATGGAAGTATTAGGGTGAGAGCTGGAATGCCTGTTAAACTTAGTGTGTTGGACTTTTCTTAGAATGTCAATCGTAACTCTCACTGGGTGGCTACGACCGCTACTGTTAAAAAATAATAATAAAATAAAAAACCACACAGTTTAAGCCTGATGCCAGTGTTGTGGAGTACAGTTGACATCCAGACATTTAAACTGTGAAGGACAGAAGAAGTAGGAGCTGATACCTGAGGGAAGAATCGTTTATGTCTGTTGGTGGGGAGCCAGTGAGGGATCATGTTGCTTCTCAGAGAAAACACATGATCCCTGACTTAGAGAAAACACATGAAAATACATCATCCTCAAAGTGTCCTATGTTATGGTCCTCTTTGTCTTCCTTTGTTCTCCTATTTCCTTAAAAAAAAAAAACAATTAGAGCTGAAATACAGGCCAATTAAAAATTGTTTAATAGACCTATTTATCAGCAACAAATTAAGCAAATATACAAAACAATTTTTTAAACAAATAAACTTCATATCAATCTGTCAAGGCAAGAATAGTATCTGCAGATACAAATCAAGATTGCAGATTCAAACATTTAGTCTCCAGTGAGCACATATTTCATTACTGACTTAATTGCATGAAAGAAAATTAGTAAATGTCGGGTTACCATTTAGACTTCTTCTTTCCATTTTTTTTTTCAGAGCATACATTGAATTTCACACTGTAATCTCTACATACTCTACAGTCTTTTCTTTAAATAGAGAGGTGTTTCAGACATGGCACAATAATACCAGAGGAGAAACAAGGATGAACAAACTCAGAAACATCTCACTTAATTTTGGCTCTTTGTTTTAGCAGAGTTAGTTTATTTATAAAATGCTTTTATTAAAGTATCACAAGGTACGGCTCAGAGAGATAGAGCATGCAGTCTAGTGATAAAAAGAAGCCACATCAAATATCGGCCTCAGGCTCTAATGGATGTGTGTGGCGTCTTTGAGCAAAGATGAAAGGACGGTCTACAGTTTTATCCTCATCCTCCTGTACTGCTGTTTTTATGTCATCTAGAAGCATTTTCTAAAAGTCTGATTTGATTTGTCAGCTGCATTTGTATTTTATAGACATGTTAAGATGTTGTCAGACCATGGATGTGTGTTTTCAAAGTGCTGGATATTTCTCTATTCCTTGCTTTATCCCCTTCCTCTCTTGTTTTGGAACCTCAGTTAATGAGCTCTCCTTTCCTACTTAATGTGATTGTAATCACTCCCACCATTTAAGTACTATTATGTATTTGTTCTATGAATAGAACATGTTTGTGTTTCGCTAAATACTTCTTGTGTGATTATTGCAGATGAACAATGTGGCCCGTGTTGTGTTTAATGACTAATAATCGTCCTTTTCTGTCCGTGGTTGTAGGATCGCAAGCTGTCCAAGTCGGAGCGTCAACGCTTCAAAGAGGAAGCGGGGATGTTGAACGGTCTCCAGCATCCTAACATTGTCCGCTTCTATGACTCCTGGGAGGGACCGTGCAAAGGAAAGAAATGTATTGTTCTGGTCACCGAGCTCATGACATCAGGCACACTGAAAACGTGAGTACATGACAGATGAAATGATTTTTCAAGATGTTCATTTTCGGACCTTCAGGATGGGGGGGAAATAATTTGTCGTCTAAAAAGTGGTATTGTCTTTTTGGTGTTGTTTTTCTGCTGTTAGGGTAAGGCCAGTGTAAAAATGTCAAAGCTGGTTTGATTTTAAGCTAACCACAGGATGGGACTGTAAGCGTCTTCCACTCCTCTTTCCTCCTCGGCCACAATCTGATCTTCTTTATGTTTCCTGCTTTGTCTGAGAAGAACTTTTCACACAAACACTGTTGACTGCTAGTCCATCCGTACAACCACAATAAGGTACTTATGTGTTATTATTGCTTGAAGTAATACAATGTAACTTGGGTTAGGCTCTGTAATGCTACAGGCACAGTGTGCTGATGTGGGCTACTTTTGAATATGTCATAGTGACAGATGCAGGTGGAGTCTGTTTGTGTAAAATCCAACCGGTTGAAGCTCCTACACCGGACCAGACAAGGAAAACTGGAACAACTACTCCAGCTCATTAGGAAACCAACCAGAACAATGAACATAAAGCTGTTTATGTGCAACTCTTGGAAAAACAAAAGTCACTGCGATTACTTCAACAGAAAGGAACACCAATATGAAAAGTGTTTGGGTTGATAAAGATGTGGTCATAACATGCATGGAAAACATGTTCATGCTTATCTCGCCCCAAAGGAAAAAAGAAACGAGGGTGGTGTTCATTTTGTGCAACACTTTAGTGCACATCAACAACACATGCACACACTTTAAGTAGAGGCTCTTGACCACCTCTTTACCCCTTTGCTTCTGAAAAGCACTTTCAGTACAGATGATGACTCACCTCCAGTTTTTGTTAAAGAAAACGCACACACTTATGTTGCCATTATTCATGTCAAGCCAATATGCAGTTTTCCTTCATTTTCAGCTGTTAAAATGGTCTTTCAGTGCCGTAAGCACCTCACATCCAAGCAGGTGATCAGCACTGAGTGCATGTGTTAGTGGGTCAGCTTGTGTGTCTCGCTCATTACATGTGACTGACTGAGGGCCTGCTTATGTGTGTATGTAACGTCAGCAACATCAAGGTGTTGTCTTTTATTTAAGCATTAAATACACAGGCCAACCTTCTCTGTGTGTGTGTGTGTGTGTGTGTGTGTGTGTGTGTGTGTGTGTGTGTGTGTGTGTGTGTGTGTGTGTTAATCAGGTTGTGCTGTACGTGTGTGTGTTTGCATGTCGATAGCAGGGGCGTCTGTAAGTGGACAACCGGTGAATCTGTGGCAGTCATTGTCCATGCTGTCACCGCACGCACAGCAGTCTTTACAGAGTCGATGTGTGCCGGTCTGTGAATGTGATTGTTGAGCTCCTGATACAATGAGAGGCTACAGTAAATGTCCGGCATGCGGCGCACGGCGTGTCCCGTGCAGCATGACGTGGGGACATGGGCCCACCTGCCAGCTGCTGCTTCTGCTGCAGATTCCTCTCATTCCTGACAGAGAGACCGACAGATAGACAGAGGGGGGGACCAAATGAGGCTGTGGGGAGGCAGATGAACAACCCGTCTGATGGTTATTATCAAATAGTTTAAGGAAGACAGAAGAGAGAAAGTCGTGTTGAAAATCCGCCGTACAGGCAGACATGTAGTCAGATGAAATACATGGATAGATAAATCATGTTGAAAGCAGGTAGACAGAGACGCTAATAAACATATGAACCACCTGTGACCACATAGTGGGAGTATAAATCCATCAGTACTACCAAGGCCACTAGCGCCCTCCACTGGACAGAACAAGCATTATAAATTAGTTTTAAAATACAGTACGGAGCAGACACTTTTCATCCTGCTTCTGTCTTCATTTTGAAAGTGAAATGTGTAGCACAAAAAAAGTCGTATTCAAAACCTTTATTTTATTTTCAGCTTACTGACTGTGTCAAAAGGGAGGGGGGTACAGGAAATATAAATAACTAAGTCTGGAATGAAACGTGTGATTTAAATATTTAAATGAGTCATGAGAATAAGAGCTAGATCCAAAACTTGCCTTGACATCAATTTTAATAATGAAAGAATACAAAGAAATCTCTTCATTTTTCTTGTTTCCCTAAATTAAAGCTGTATTTTCCCCAAAAGAATATGCAAATATTCAACAAGGTGATCAGCAATAAACTTGAACGATCCATTTTTCAGTTGTATAATTTACTCCTTTACTTTGTAAATATCTAGGAAAGAAATTCTGTCAAGAAGTTGCACACATTGTAAAGTTTGTCCAGTGCATGCATGGACATATATGCACAGGGTCAAGGCTGCAGGGGTTTGGCTGTCATCCAGATGAAGCCTGTAAAAGGAGACAGGACTGTGTTGTAGGCTGAAGAGGTGGAAAAAATGAAAGGGAGATGGCGAGAGGGAGGACTGATAGGGAGGGAGGGAGACGGTGAGGATGGAAACACTGACCAGCGTGGGCTCAGGGTATTAGGGGCCCCTTATCTATGTATGTGTGTGAGAGAGACAAAGAGACATAGAGGCATGTGATTGTACCTTCTCTCCTGTGTGTCTGTGTATAAATTCTTGCCACTCACGCTTGAATGTGTACTGTATGTTCTCTGTATTCATACTTCCATACATGTGTATTTAGGTTTGTGTGTTGAAAAGCGAGCACGGTTGAGTGACTGTGTGTAGGAGCAATGCTTTGTGCAGCGTCACTCCAACATCCCATGCCGCAGGGCGAGGTAGAGGAGGCTGTAAGGTAAAGAAATTAAAGGAAGAGGGGGAGAAGGAGGGAACGAGATCGCTGTTTGATATGAGTTACCTGAGAATGAGATGTGGAGTGTGACATTACCTTTGGCATTACAGAAAGGGAGTCATTTTTTTAATCACAACACATGACGCTTCAATTTCACAGGTATGCATTCTGTGATATGTTCCCTTAGAAAGTCTCCATTAGATTTTTTTTAAATCATAATGTGTCCTGAAGGAAAACTCCCAGTTAGAATATGTGAATCCACCCAGATAGTTCTGCCTGATAAAGTCTTCAGTGAAAAAAACAGCGACTTGGTCATTTCTCTGTGAACTGAAGAATTTTAGAAAGAGTTTTATTGTTGAATCATTCATTTTGATTTGCATTTCCATTTCTCCCAATTCATTTTCTTGTCAAATTAGAAATGGGTAGTCACCTTCTTGAATATTGTTATTGTCGGTGCATTGCTTCATGTAAGTGATATATGGCAACAGCTGCAGCTGCATCCCTTTCTGAAGAATAGAAAGATTTGACACCTAATTTTCTCCAGTCAGTGAATTATAATCTGGGATGAAGTTTTGTTTTGCTTGTACATTCTTGTGTGTGCCACAGCAAAACTTTCATTCAGCATATATAACAAATAAGAGGAAGCAAGTTCCACTTTCTTATTTGCTACATTTAAAAGAGCAAATTGAAGACGTATATTTGGGCTTTAAGAACTTTGATCAGCTTTTCATTGTTTTCAACTATGACTAACTGGGATTTTACATGTAACTCAGAAGAAGAACAAGTTCTTTATATGATACTGCAGACTGAGTCAAGGCTGGTTATGTGAGCAGCTCTCTATTAAGTGAAGACAGATCTACAGTTGCTTCAGTGTTAACACTCATGATCCCTGCATACAGTAAGTGGAGCTGTGATGCTGAAGCCAGACTCAACGATGCCGCTGTGCACAGGCTCGACGGTCTGGACTTGGAGAGCATTGCTGGTGGAGATAAGATCCTTTGCAGGATCCCCGAGTGGTTCAGGCAGCTGCCTTTTATTCATCAGCAACACTATTCAGATTTAATATGACAAAATGAAAGAATTGCATTAAAACATAAAGGGGTGAGTTGATGTTCAGCTCAGAGAATTAAAGTGCTTAAAAGATTAAACAACAAGAAACAATCTTATTCTGACGGCTGTAATGCAGTCACATTTGCACACCAGCTGAACAAATCTAAAGATTATTTTGGAGAAGTTGATCTCATCATCTGGATAATGGAAGGATGTACTTAAAGGGAACACACTATGCTAACTCTGCCTGTGTTTTACTCTGCGCTTGAATACAGCTAAAGAGCTGAATAGAAATATGCAGACTCGAGCGTAATGTGAATGAGCTCATCAAGAGTGAGTGAGAGTGAGATTGATTTAAAATAAGTTCTCGAAGCGCTTTAAAAGAATTATGACCGAATCCCTTTTCGTCTAATGGTTGCATCTAATTTAATCCATAAAGATAAAACTGCCAGTTAAATGACTGAGAGTGAAAGAGACGTTCAGTCAGTCACATGCTTGTATGCAGCGAAACAAAACATACTCCACACAGTTATGGACCTGGGGTCACTGGGTTTCCTCCCACATTCCAGAGTGGGACTAACCAGGTGGACTAGAGCTCCTCATCAGCCACAGGTGTGGATCTGTGTGTGGATCTGTGTGTGACCTGTCCAGGAGGGTCTCACTGATTTCAAATCCTGTGTTATGCTGGGAAATGTTCCAAACTCATAACTCTGGACAGTGAAGTGGACAACTCCCTCTCAGGAATCATGTGAAGAAGTCTTTGTTGATGTGCATTAACAACTTTTACACTGAAAGCTGTGTAAAATGTGACATTTCCATGAATTTAGTTTTATATTTTTACTTTATGTAGTGTTAAATTCCCAATAATAAATGGTAATAATTGTTAAAGGAGTGCTAAACCTTCAATTATGTTGAATAAGTCTGTCAATAAATACTTAGATTTTATCTATTTGAAACATATTTGCATATAAATAAATGTTTGTGTTTTCAAGCTGTAATTATTCTGTTACAGTTCTCCACCATCTGTCTGTCAGTGACAAACTGTTTATCATGAGTTGTGTTTCATTCTTCTTATATTTGAGTGTTAATGATGGATCCCTTTAACAAGGAAATATCTGACAGCAACCGCTTATGTCTGCGTTAACGTTCATTCTTAATTGAGGTCTTTGAAAGGTATCATTTGTGTTTGGGCTTCTAATGGCCTTGTGTTGCCTAGTGTTGGAATAATGACTTCCCCTGTTATACAATCATTGATTACAATCAATGCAGTTCAAAGTGTCACCTCAATGCCTCCAATCTTAATACAATGCCCATAATACAGTATGTCAACTTTGTTTTTACAAGCTTTTGTAGCATGTGACTTTCAAAGAGGAAACCAGTTGGCAGTAATTGTGTCAAACAAAAGCCCACTTGAGCTGGATTCATGCCTGATGTTGTCTGGTTGAACCTGCTGCTGTCTTTATAGGATTATACACTTGATCCTTCTTTGACTGACTCGCTCCTTTATGTGCCGTCTCTTTTGTTTTGCAGCTACCTGAAGCGTTTCAAGGTGATGAAAATCAAGGTCCTGCGTTCATGGTGTCGACAGATCCTGAAAGGCCTTCACTTCCTGCACACCAGAGCCCCGCCCATCATTCACAGGGACCTGAAGTGCGACAACATCTTCATCACGGGGCCTACGGGTTCCGTGAAGATAGGGGACCTGGGTTTAGCCACGCTGAAGAGGGCCTCGTTTGCAAAGAGTGTCATAGGTAAGAACACTGCAGCACTCTGTTGCATGCAAACAGGCCTGCAAGCAGTCTTTATGAAGGTGGAGAAAGTGAAACAGTTTACATAATGTATGTTTTTGCAATAATAACAACCAATTTGCACACACACACGCAGGTTGACACAAGCTGTCTCTTAAGAGCACAGACATGAACATTCTACACAACTACACACACCTACTGTAAATCAACTTTACTGCTTCCAAAGTGTCTGCTTGTAAAAGCAAACCACAGGTATTTCAAAAGTCAAATATCCAGCAGCTTAATCCTGCTAGAAAGCTAGGATTAAGCTATCTGGAGATGTGATGAAGAGAACATCCCCAACACACACCCTGCACGTACAGTGATGCACACTGAAACTTAAGCTGTGCTCCATATATCAACTTGGCTGCCTTTCAGTAGTCAAGTTGCAAAGTTGACCGCAGATATTTTGGTATTCACACATTCTCACACTCAATTACATGAAAGTGCATTTTCTCATGCACTAGAGGACAGACTGCTATGCTTTGTAAATCTCGCAGCTGCTTTGTAGTCATTCAGAAGACCTCAAGCACTTGGACCCTCGCAGAAATTCATAAACAACAATGCACAAATAACATGGCACAATCAAAAAATACTCCAAGCCTTTAATGTGTTGTTGTTGTTTTTCTCAGAGGAAGACACTCCAAACCAAAGAGGATTTATGATATTAAGGGCTAGATCCACTAAGAATGGATCTTTCCACTATGCAATGTGCAGAAATAGCCCCCGCAATCTGCCCCTTTTTATCACCCTATCCACAAAAGAATTTGCACTAATTATATGTCCATCGCTAACACTCCCATCAAGTTTCCTGCTACGAGCAGTTTGCTCTTGTCTTGCATCTAAATGTGGAGAAAAACAATCTGCACCTTTCCTGATGAAGCTGTTTTGCCTACATAAAGATGATGAGCTACAGTAGGAGGGGTTTCTTCTGATTTGCGCGTGCTTTGTGGATTCCACGCCGTCTGTTTCTCTCAATTTGCGCAGGTTTAGTGCACACAAAAGCAGCGCAATCCTTTTTTGGATCTGGCCCTCATTGTAATATGTTGAAATATCAAAGTTTTTTGTTTTGTTGCATCTCCTTTTCATCAGGTACTCCCGAGTTTATGGCTCCAGAGATGTATGAGGAGAAGTACGATGAATCCGTAGACGTCTACGCCTTCGGGATGTGCATGTTGGAGATGGCGACCTCAGAGTACCCCTACTCTGAATGTCAGAACGCTGCCCAGATCTACAAGCGGGTCACTAGTGTAAGTCTGACTTTCTGCTACGGAGTGTGTGTGGCAGAAACAGAGTGTCTTTTGCATGCTATAGCAGTGAATGGTGAAAGAAGTCATCAAAATACAGTATTTTCATTTGAATCTTCACCTCCCCCAACAGCTCTCTCTGCCCCCTCACCTCCACTTACTTGTTTACTGACTATACAGCATGAACTGCAGGAGATCCTGTCATATGACTGTGTTTTTGCACCACTTAGTCGCTCTTGCTTACTCTCCCTCTCTACCTAACTCTCTCTCTCTCTCTCTCTCTCTCTCTCTCTCTGTCTCTCTGTCTCTCTCTCTCTCTCTCTACCTAACTCTCTCTCTCTCTCTCTCTGTCTCTCTTGCTCTGTCGGCCTGAAGTAAAAAAAAAAAAAAAAAAAAAAGATAACAGTAGCACTGTGGAGACGAATAATTTTTTGGCTGCACCTCTTTTCACCATCGCTCGAGAGCAAACATGTCAAATCAGGCTAAACAGATCTGACCTCGAGGGATGTTGCTGTGGTGGCAGTTCACCAGTAGCTTTGCAGGGTGCTATTTTCGAGGAAAGTGAGGGTAATTGTCTCGAAGTAAAACAGAAAATCTATTCAAATGTCAAAGGCTTAAAATAAGGACAATACATAAAATCATTCAAGGTTTGTTTTTGATGTCTTGAAAGGTTGAAAAAGGGTTGTCAACACACACCTACGTCTTACTATGTTAGAGGAATCTAATTCGACTTAACAGTCTACTTCTTGACAGACTCCAACATGTCGAGATAAAACACCTTACTCACGTTGAACTTGTCTGACATTTTGTTGGAAATTCTAAGAGGCTAAAAAATAAGACAGAGACCAGAATACCGGCAGACAGAGAGGATAACAGATGCAATCAGAGGCCGTTTTAAGTTGAGTGCTTGTGAGGTCATCACCCCTACTCACTAACGCACTCTCTCTCCTCTTTCTCTCACACTCACACACACACACACACACACACACTGTTTCTTATGGACGAGTGCACCCACCATCCCCCTCAGCTCAAACAAGCGCTCCTGTTACTGTACCTCTGGTGAACATTAAAATTTAATGGAGACTTCACACACACTGACAGAAATGGGAGGTTTATTGTCCTTTAAGTTGCACACAAATAATAAAAAACTGTGTTAAACAAGTTACTGTGCGGATTTATTTCTAACATTTTTAAGGTAGTGTAGTAACTCTTTTCTCAGTTTCAGCTCAAATGTCTAGCTCAGTCTGACCAGTAAATTCATCTTGACAGGATTTGTATTAAGATTGCATCCCCGCTGCTGCTCACCACCACAAGACAAGAGATTCCTGTTAGACTGTCTGTCTTCTGTCATCTTTCTTTCTCCGTATCTCTAGATTTGATTTAAGACGCTTCATGCACAGAATAAATCCACACGGTATGTTCACATCCTCAATTAGATCCAAGAATATTAAATTAGCGTTGTGACCTCAGCCTTTGGGGCAAACATCTTTTTATGTGTGTGTTTTTCAGGTAAAAGTAATCACAGGATACACAGTATATGATGTTTACTGAAAGCAGGGAACCTTTAGACTGCGTTGTGACAGAAAAACAAGTAGTTAAACAACAATCTGAGGTTGTCTGTGTTTGTTAGTGTCACCCGTGTACACACACACACACACACACACACACACACACACACACACACACACAGAACCTTGTGACAACCCCAGGGTGCCCCAGTCACCTGCTCCCTTTTCATTTCGGTGCCTAATCCTCCCTTACAGCTCTCCTCCTGTGTCCTCACAAAGCTAGAACCCTCAGTTAACTCCTGATGTGTTTAAAATGTTTGTTGCGATGAATAAAACAGAAACAAATAATTTAAATACATTTCTTTCACACACTGATAGTCTGCTGTGTTATAGTGCACACCATAGCATACAAGCAACACTAAGTCAACCAGAATCGTCTAGATGGTTATTAAGACTATTACAGTAACCCTTAACAGACCACTGTGAGGAATTTGGCTAAAACTAGTTTTTTTGTTTTTTGGTCTATTGTCTTTTTTCTATTTCACTGATATTTCTTGTTCATCTTGGTCCTCACAGTGCATTTATCAAGCTCTCTCATCATCAGATGATATCTGATTTTAAACTGTAGCCTCATCAGCCTATTAGACATTACAAAATCTGATTTGAGCCCCAAAACATTTCAGGAGCTGCAGGATTAAATAAAAACCAATAATGATAATTACTATAATAAATAATACTCTTTAATTATAGACCAGGAGTGATCACAAGATTATTGTGCACCCTCTATTAATGTTCATATACTTGACTGAAGATTCAGGAGCCTTTGCATTATGATGTATATGCTGATAGCTGCTCTTACTCTATAACACTTTGACATACAGTGTTGTTGACTTATGGCCTGTAACTTTCTAGAACATTCCTAGCGTCCAATCAGCCTTGTTAAAAGTAAAATCTCAAACTCTCTGTCTCTCTTTCTCCTTCATCCTCTGTTCTTCTGTCAGACTTAATACCATTACTTTCTTCATCAGTCCTAACGTTGTTTGGCCCTGGAATCTCACAAGGATTGTGTGTGTGTGGGTTAGAGAGTGATGGGGGGTTCTTATGTAATTGTGAACTGGGGGCTGCAGTAGTGAAACAAGCCAAGAGAGTAAGAAAAGAAAGGGATCAGAAGGAAGAGAGGACAGGGCTGGAGGAAAGGGGGCAGGCTGAGGTGGTCATTTTCTGGAACAAACAGCAACACAAACATTTCTGTCTGTTCTGGCACTCACTCAGTCAGTCAGCTATCCAGCAAGTGTAGTGAAACTTTTCTTATCTTAAGTTAGCTGTCAGTCTAACAGCTTCTAGTGTATGTGTCTCAGGTCTTTTTAGGTAAGTGACTTTATTTGTTAATCTTGAACACATCCTTTCTCGTGATTTTACTTCTCTTGTTAGTGCTGTGCTTATACAGCTTCCAAACACAGTCTGTGTTTGGGAGAAAGTTTGTGCATTCGTATATGTAATGTGTTATTTGAGGTAATTATCCTTTTGCAGTGATTTCATTTGTGTGTTAGAATCACATTATATACCAGAAAGCTGAGGACATTATACACTGCAGTATCGACCATACAGGTGTAACACTAAAATGTCTGTTGTCGTTAAATGTCGGACTTTGTTTTCTCTGGTTGCCTTTCATTTCTTTTAGATTTAGTTTCAGCTCCTTTCTTGGATGTCTGTTCTGTTCTTCCACTAACAGAGTTTGAACAAATGGACTGGTCATTAAGATGCCGTCTGGCAAGCTGTGTAACTGAACTTCTGTTCACTTTTGGGCTACTGATGAGTGCTGGGAAAACTTTTTGAATGCCTTCAGAGTTTACTTGTTGTACGTTACTTGTGAGTCCCCAAAAAGTCGGTTTGAATGACCATTCTTTTATCATAAGGCCTCAGAGAAGTTTTCACTTAGTGCCAGACTTCTGAAAGGGCCCACTGGTGCTTTTATTAATCAAGATAAGATGAAGTTGTTGTTACTTCTCTTTGCAGATTTTCTTGGTTATATTTGCATTTTGTGGGGGAGGGTGTAATTACATTTTTTCTTACTTAATTTCCGTGTGATTAGTTTTGGTTTATCCTGCAGTTATTTAACTTGTTCTATATTTGCTATACAGAAAAGTCATTTTATTATGCATTACATAACGAGGCAAAAGGAAAACACTAAGCATCACTAAAACACATTAAAACACTCAGAGAACGAGTGAGCATAAAATGCATTGACAGTATGTTTGTGTCCATTGAAAGATGACAGCCAGGTAAACATCTGAAGTGAAGTGTCTCTTCACCTGGGTGGGTTTCTCTTGAAAGTCATCTCTGGAGATAAATAAAGTACAATAGAAACTCCAGCAAGTTGCTCTACCTTATTATGACCTGTGTGTGTGTGTGTGTGTGTTTGTTTCTGGGCTATTGATTTAGTGTTTTTCTCTAAAAGATTCTCTGACTTCACTGCTCTTTCTTTGTGTGCAGGGAGTGAAGCCTGGCAGTTTTGACAAGGTAGCCATTCCTGAGGTGAAGGAAATTATAGAGGGCTGCATCAGGACAAACAAGGATGAGAGGTGAGATGTGAGAAGACACAACAACACAAACCCAAACACACACACACACACACACACACACACACGTACAGACTATCTTTGCATTGCAGTGCATTCAGTCTCTTACTTGACGAAACAGATGTGATCACAAAAACATGATCAAATAACACATTACTACAGCAAACACAACATAACAGAAGAAGAGGATCTGTGTGACTTCCTCTAATCCTGTTCTGATTCACAGCCTCTCGGTCAGAAATAAGAAGTCCTCTGTTCTCTCATGCCACATGCCAAGACATTCACTGTATCCTCTCCTGCTTTAGAAATAAACCAAGGCTTAACTCATACGTGTCTTTGTTTGTCTTCACATCCTCCCTATTGTCCAAATTCTTGGGCCCCTTGATGAAGACAGGTTATCTAATTTCATTTCTGGGATCTGGTTCAAGAACACTCAGTTGTCATTGTATTTGTTTCTTTCGTAATCGATTAGCCTATTTAAGACCCATTAGAAGGTTCCAGTGCATAACATGTATACAGCTGTAGCAGGGCTAGATGTTGTTGCCATGTTGATTCCAATCAGAAGAATGAATCACCACATCCATCCTATTAGCTTATCAGCTGCGGGCCAGCTCACAAGGCACTGCTGATCTTGAAGTCATTGGTATAAAATCAGCGCATACCTACTTTTTGTCTCTTTTTTTTTTTCTAGGTATGCTATAAAGACCCTGCTGAACCATGCGTTCTTCCAGGAGGACACAGGCGTCAGGGTTGAACTGGCAGAGGAGGACGATGGGGAAATGATCGGCATCAAACTGTGGCTCAGGATAGAAGACGTCAAGAAGCTCAAAGGCAAGGAGTTATTTGTTTGTTATCTTATTTATTTACCAAATCCAAAATCGGATTGAGAGCTCCCTGAACGTCTTTTTGTACTTGGTTTGCAGGCAAATACAAAGACAACGAAGCCATCGAGTTCTCCTTTGACCTGAATAAGGACGTCCCTGAAGATGTGGCCCAGGAAATGGTGCGTCCAATGCAGGGAAAGAAGTGATGAATGGTTGGACAGATGGACACGTAATGGGAGGAAATGATGGGTTTTTGGCAGAGAGAGGAGGCAGAAGGGAAAGATACTTGGTAGAATAAACAATTTAGTTATAGAAGAAGCAGAGTGTTTTTTTTTGTGGGAAATGCCTAATGGAAGGGGTTGAAGTTTTTGAGTCTGTTGGGTACAAAGAGCATCTGTATGACTTCACTTAACTCCCCAGGTTGAATCCGGCTACGTTGCTGAGGCCGACCACAAGACCATGGCCAAAGCGATCAAAGACAGAGTCTCTCTGATCTTGAGGAAGAGAGAACAGAGACAGCTGGTACGAGAGGAGCAGGAGAAGAGAAAACTGGAGAGCGAACAACAGCGGCAACAACAGCGGCAGCAACAACAACAGCAACAACAACAACAACAGCAACAACAACAACAACAACAACAACAACAGCAACAAGAGGCACTTAAATCAGCACACACACAGGTTTGTTGAGTTGTGAGCTAGTTAGCCTAGTGGATGTTTGCAAAAAAGTTTTCACTTTAAAAGTAGATTTTCTTAAATTGATTTGGTTGTTGTGACATCAGACTGGTTAGGACGAATTAAGGTTTTTACTTTTGCAGTCAGCAAGCAAGAAGTCTTAATCATTGGTGCCTCACTTAAAATGTTCTATTCAGCGCCATTTCCACCTCCGCCAATGGTTCCTTTTTGTAGTTACATTTTTTATTTGAACTTTGATTGTGTAAACAATTGTATGGTAAATAGATCTAAGCTTGACTCGTCAAACCCAAAAAGTTTTTATTTCTATAAACTGAGCTTGTGTTTGTTCGTCTGCAGGCAGAGGTAGAGGAGACTGAGGCGGAGCAACAGCAGCATCACTATCAGCAAACCGGCATCTCACACACATGTAAGCAAAACAACAAACAGACCGTCTTTACAGGACAGCATGAGCACAAAGAACAACATTATTTTCATTTTTTTAAACTCCACCTGTGTTAAAGACAGAAACATATATCTATATAAGGATCTGTAATGGATTAGTCAAAATCATTATATTGTTCCATTGCATCCATCTTCAGAAATATGACACAGAACTGAACACCTCTTAGATAATATTTGCTGGGCAGACAACCATTCTTATCAGAGCCAGGAGGGTGATACCAGCACCATATTGTCTTTGTCTTCCTGTAAAGCACCAGCAGCCATTGTTTGGCTACACCTATCCTACTGTTTACTGAAACTATGAATTTTTCCTTCCTCTAATTGTATTCCATTAAAGTTGTTCAGAAGTTATCATGGCTTTTGTAAACAAAGCGTCCTCCCTGGTGGCCGATGCGCCTTTTTATGCTTTTTATAAATGGCCAACAGAACCTCTATTACATGAGATTATTCCAGTGTCAAAGTCATTTTGTAAACATAATTAGATTCTGACTCTGACACACACTAAGTGTCCTAATATCTGAACACCTCTCTTTCTGTCTTTCTCTCTCAGCTGAAGGAGGTTTGGACAGCGGGCAGAGCTCCTCTGTTTTCTCCTCAGACTCCTTCCACCTGGGTCAGCTGACCATGTCATACAGCGGCCCCCCCTCCAACCAGCCCCCTTCCCAGCCCCAAACCCCCTACCCTCTCCCCCCCTCTTCAAACCCTCAGCAGCACCCAGGCTACGCCCAGCCACCGCAGCCAATGGTGAGTTGTGATGTCATCCAAATTACACATGCATAGATTGTAGTGCATGAGTGAGCACAGGGTCATGTTATACTCGTGTTGTGTTGCTGTGTGTTGAAGATGACTGATTAATTTGAAGTGAGCACTGCTTTGGAGTGAAGTTTGCAGTGTTTAAAATAGGTCCTTAAAAAAAGCATGGTGTTGCGAGGATTGTTGTATATGGAGAAGGAATTCATCCAACGTGAAGATGACAATTTCAAGACAGCTTGTTTATCTTATTTCAGTCAACATCCCAGTTAGTTAAATGTACTGCCTCAGTCAGCTTAATAGTCTTTTCTCAGCCAGCTAACCAGGTAGACAGTCAGCCACATACTTTAATAAAATCCTTGTTGTTAAATAGTTATTTTATTTTCTGATGTTTTATATCTTAAAAGTGTGCAGGTCATTTTTTCCTCCCAGCGGATGTCATGCTCCCTTCAATCCTCTTCTTCTTTTTTCTTTCTTTCTTCAGTCCTTCCTTTTGTATGATTATATCTTTCTTTCTTTTACAATAGTCCATCATTTCATTTTTTTTATTTACCGAACTCCTAATTGTAGTTTTAAAGTTGTTTATTGCCTTTATTTATTTTATTGCTGTCTTATTTTGAAAATGTTTAATTCCTGCATATTGGCTCAGAAACACATACTTTTTACTTTGCTCATGTAGAAGTAATCAGAGAAGAATGACACATTTGAGACACATGTAGATATGTTGTTGTTTATCCACTTTGTTGTGCATTAATTTGGCTCATTTTTTAAAAGACACACAGAAGTAATTTAGACTTCATTGATATGATAGGTGCAATTGTTTAATCCCAGTGTACTGTATAGCTCAGAATTCATTGATTTACCATCAGAAGCGTTGGATTGGCAGATGGAAACTCACTAATGGAGATCTGACCATTTGCTATTAGATTTCTCTCTCAAACTTTTCCATCTGGTGTCCTTAAAGCCACAAATGCCGTCCAGCCTCTGCTGACTGATTTATTACTAAACTGACTGATGATTGTGTTTGAAGGCTGATGTACTGAATAATTAAATTGGCTTATTTTCAGGTCTGTATGTGATGTAACATGACATTCACCAGTAGACCAATTCCCTCCCCAAAGGTTGTTAATTCAAGCTGCCAGACTGGTTTATCTTCATTTAATCTGTATTTTACTTTTGTTATTTTGCTTTTTTGTTTAAAAGCATTTTAAACTTCTCTTCTCTTTGTTTTTTTATTGTTTAGTATCAGTCATCATTCGTACAGGTTTAATTGTGTTCTTTATTTGAAGTTTTATTTCTATCATTTCTAAATTGTATATTTCTTTGTGTTCATATTTTGTAAACATTGTTACATTCCTATTTGTTGTTTTAAGTTGTTAGACATGCTATAACTGTTACTAGTACAAAGTCCCGGGTGCAATAATTCCTCTAAACCCTTTAATTATACATTCTATAACTCAGAGAATTATTCATGAGTTTGTTAATGGCATTTTTCATTTAATCTTTAAGTTCCCATATGATTGTCCATTGGTTGTGTTTACACTTTGTTTTGTCCATTGGTTGTGTTTACACTTTGTTTTGTCCATTGGTTGTGTTTACACTTTGTTTTGTCCATTGGTTGTGTTTACACTTTGTTTTGTCCTTTGGTTGTGTTTACACTTTGTTTTGTCCTTTGATTTTGTTTACTATTGTGTGTTTTAATTTCTTTGTGTTTGTTTTCCATGTGGGCCCCACCCTCCTCCATCTCCCCTCCCCTACACACAGCCCATGTTGCGTCGTCATCGGAGTCGTAGCATGTCTGTTTGCGTCCCCCCTTCCTCCTACTCCTTCTCCCATGCTCCTTCACCCGTGGCTGTTCGTCCAAAGCCGCCCTCAACTCCTCCTCCAAACCTGTCCTCCTCATCCTCCTACACCAACAGCTCCCCCTGCATGCCTCTCGCAGCTGAGAGGGACACATTCGCCGGGCGCCTCTCAAAGGCCCTGGAGTCAGTCCTCCCCCTTCACTCTGCCTCCTCCTTACCCGGGGCCAGGCAGCGGAGGGCCAGCCTGCCTGCACTGTTCTCCAGCCCTGTAGGTTCAAAAGCCTTAATCTCAAAGGGGTCATATGGTCTGTGAGAACCAGAGAGGGAGGGAGAGAGAGAAATATGAAGGATATTATCCACACCTCTGTCTGAAAGTAGATAGAAGTGTTCACTTTTCCTGTGTTCTTTTTTTTGCGTCCAGAGAAGTGTCCACTGTGATTAAGATACAAATGACCGTTACTTGAAGCTGCTCGATAAGGATTGTTTATGAAACAGCTTGCATTACTCATGCTGATGCAGCAGGGTTTTTTTTCCATTACAGCTTAGAACAAACTTTCAAAAGACAAATGAGTCAACAACCACATGATTCAGAAAATGTCATTTATTTTCTTAATCCAATTTCATACCTCTGTAGCCTCTCCAGCATGGTTTACTTACTGAATGTGTAGACTGTCCTCCTTAAAGTAAATGTTGTATAATGAGAGGTCAGCTAACTCTTTTTAAAGTTTAAAATAGTGTGGGCCGAGCCAATGCTGTACATTAGCAAGTAATCAGATAGTTCAACATTACGTGAATACAAAATACTGTCTATTCTAAATTGAAGTGGATTAGTGTTACTTTAGTGTTTGTCAAACTTGGTTTGCTTTCAGACACTGCTGTGAGTATTTCATTTTACCCATCCATCTCTCTTCATCCCTCTTTTAGACCTCCATGTATTCAATTATACTCACTGACTGGCTTGAGCTTTAACTTGCTCAATGAAACAGGCGTCCGCTATCAGGAAAACTGCTCATTTGACAGCAACAATTAGCTAAGTGGTTTTATTAAATTGTAAGTCCTTATTAGACAGCTGGAAGGAGAGAGAGGACAGGACACGAGGGAAAAGAGCAACAAGCTAACGTTTAGACTCAAAAGACAAGTCCCTAACACGACGTCCCTAAGGCGACCACCATTACCTAAAATTAGAATTTTACTTTACATGTGAAGACCACAACATGTTAACTATTGAGCCTGGATAGTTAAAAAAAATCATCTGCATGCACTTCACAATGAGTATACTTGTCTCGTAAATATTAGTCTTAGCAGGTGAAAATCCTACCCTACCTTTGAACACTTTGAGGTGAACACAGGCGGTAACCACACTCCACATTAGGGAATCAACATTTTCATCATCTCCCTTATATTCACTCAATCTTTTTAACAACGCTTGAGTTGTGAGCTGGCAACTACTTAAAAAAAAGTCAAAGTTAGGTCAGAAAGAATTTCTTAAATCAAAGACAGTTTTCCTGAGTGCAGATTCTTTGTGATATTATTGAGCCTATAGCCATCATTTAGTCTTGCTACTCTGTATCTTCTAACCAACTGTGTACCTTTTACTGTCTTATCGTTTGGTTGTCTGCTTGTCTTTGTGCTGTATCACTCTGTCTGTCTTTGTCTGTCTGCCTGTTCCTCTGCAGCTTTGTGTCTTTACACTACCTCCTCACTTCATCTCATCATTCTTTGACAGCTGATTTGTGTATTCTGACTTATTTAAACCACATCATTTCGTTTGTTATGATGATATGTCTCTTTTTTTCCCCTTTATATTCTTTTTGAAATGATACTCCTTAATGCACTATTTTCTCCATTTCATGTTGGGGCGTTGCTGTGGTTCTCTCTCATTCTCTGAGTCTCATCCTTAAATCCATTGTATCTCATTGTCACAGCAGCATACAATGCCGCACCCCTACAGTGGCGGAGCAGGAGGAGGAGCAGGAGGGAGCAACCCTCTTCCAAATCTCCCAGACCCCTCTGCTTTTTTCTTTCCCTCCATCCCTGAACGCCCCATTTCATTCTCACCTCCCCCCACCGGGCCTCCCAAGTCCTACAACACACAGAGACGTAAGAGCACGTCCATCCTTGAGGCACACACAAGACACTTCCAGCCTGCCTACCCTCGCTATGGCAGCAGCCTGCATCCTTTTTCTGGGATGGAGGGGGTTGAGACCCCTTCTTTCTACATGGTAAATCCCAGTTTTGCTGCAGCTGCGCAAAGACTTGGCGTTGGGGAGCCGCTGCATCTCCCAGGACAGTCTGATCCAAGTATGTATGCCTATAAAGACATGAGAGCAGAGCACGAGGAAGCAGTGAGGAGATTAAGTCTGAATCAAGCTGCCTTATTGGACCATTACGAAGCAATGGCATATGGAGGTTACCCAATGACTGCCCACCAGCTTTTCCATCAGCAGAGGCAAGCCGCCGCTGCAGCTGCTAGTTTGGTATATGAACCTGTTTCTGCACCACAACCAGCATTCTTGCACCCACACCTTATCCAAAGAATGAGTGCACACAGCCCAATCCCTCAACCCTTAACACCAATGAGTGCACCCGCAGGTGCCGGTGTTACTTCTTCCTCATCAGATGGGTGCTATCCTCCACCTCAGCATGCATCTCCGTCTGCTTTCTCCAATTCTGCACCTCCAGTAATGTCTGACACTCAAATGCCAACTGGTAGTGTGTTTGAGTTCCATTTAGCTGCAGCTGCCGCAGCTGCTGCAGGAGACCCGAGCGTCCTCACATCCAGACTCTACCGGGCCCGGAGGAGCTCCATGGATCTCCCTCTAGAAGACAACACTGGAACTGGATCAGGAGGTTCAGGCACCTACAGCCGTCTCCAACCTGTGACAGAAGAGCTGTACTCATACATCAGTCCTGAGCTCCCCCTACCGCCAGGAAGTCTTCTTTTCCACCACACAGGTTTAGCTGCTAAAGACAGAAGCCCAGAACCCTCTAGTGATTCTATGGCCTCTTCTGACGCAGGGGAGTTTCAGTCGCCTCCTCCCCCTCCCCTCCTTCCATCAAATGACTCGTCTGCCGCTCAGTCCATCCCTCACTCCTCATCCCTGTACGAGTCATTCGGAGTAGTTTATCCCATAGATCCCCAGGGACATCCACCCTCCATGCAGAGCTTTCTCCCTCCCACTCCATCCTCCGAGCTCCCGCTGGGGGAAGCATCAGCGAGTCAGCTGGAGTCTATGATCCAGAGTGCCTGGGCCCGGCACGGAGGGGTGGTACCAGCCCAACCTGATATGACGTACCATGAGTCCTTGCTGGCCATGCAGGCCACGAACCCCAGTCTGGTACTAAGTTTAGACCTTAAAAGTTCCCCTACACCTCAGGGTCGATTACTAGTGAACATTTAATCAGTTGCTTTTTAGCAAAGATCCACCAACACCTGTAGATGTTAAGATTATTTTCAAGTAATTTGGTAGATTTTAATTGTAAATACACATTCAGTCTTTTTGAATGAAGATGAATAGAAAGCGGTGTACTGACAGAGTGGATCTGTCTTTGAAAAGCAGCTGATTGAACATATATAAGTAATTTGAGCCGAGGTTGAAGAGGTTGCCCAATCCCTGTTTTTTAGTTCACCCTGCCAACCCAGGAGCCCCTTGCTGAAGCTTACTTGTCGTCATGTAGTCTTTGGTTGTGATTTTAATCCCCACCAGAGTGATTCTCATACTCGCCTTCAGAATGTCTCACATAATTCATCCCGTTATAGATAATTCAAGAGCATAACTTCAGTCAGAAAGAAGTATTAAGATTTACAGATGAGGGCACGACCAAGGTCACATCTGTGTCCAATGAGGACCAGAATTATTCAAATGTTTCATTCAGAAGGCCGTCTTTGAGACACACTCTGGTGCTCAAGCTTTACAAGCCAACAGTCTAAGCCCCCTTCTTTCTGTGTTTATTTTGTGCATTTCATTTTGGTTTATTTCTGTCAGTATCAGTAAGTAATATTTTGTCTGTATGTTCATATATGAATGTATATGAGAAATGTGTGTTTGTGGGAGTATACTGTTTGAATGGTATACTTGAATTTTTGCTCATGCAAATCCAAAGTCCACTTGGTCCAAAGACAGTATTAAATCCTTCAAATGAAGAGTACTGAATATGTTAAAAACCTTAAATAACAGCAACATTTTCTGGGAAAATGCATGTAAATATAATGTGATAAGAAAACACAATTTATTAATGATAAAACTGTGAGACTTTGTTGATTTGTATGGTCAAACACACAGAAACATACAACAAAACCAAGAGGGCTTAGACACCCCCAGCTGTGTAACCATGCAGATAGACTTTTCATTTGTATATTTAGACTCCTGCTGTTGTTTTGTGTTGTAAGTGCTAAAGATATTGGCTTTAAGTCAGTTCTTTATGGAAGCATATTGTGTTGTCATTTTCCTGTTCATACTGAAAATCATCTTACTATAAAAGGTTCAAAGCTCACACAATCCTTAAACCCTTAGAATGCTGAGATCACAAGTGTCACTATTACTTTCTTCATTTGATACTTTGAACCACTTCCTATCACAGATCTTTCTTCTTCACTACCTCTGGTTTTATTTCATGTCATTTAGTTTTCTATTTACTTTTTTATTTGTGCTGTGAAAGTATTGATTGCGTTAAAGTGACCGCCTGTGTTTTTTTTTTTTTTGGCTTTTTTTTAAAAGGTAGGTGACAGTGTGTGTTGTGCAAGCTCCCATCAGACTTTGTAAAGGTGGGCTTCACTAGATTTATTAAGAAACAAACAGCCTTCTTAAGGTTCATATCAAAAGAAGAGTCATGACTCTCTGTCTGATGCTGTCCTGCAAATTTATCATATAATGTAGGAAGGAAGAACCAGCCACATGTTGCTTTGTTTCCTGCTTGAAATGTAACAGAATCAAAAAAATGCAAACAGTTCCAAAGCTTAAGATCTGCATCATTTGATTGTTTCAGGCTTAAAAACAACTTGAAATAAGTGTTTGAGTTGGAATAATTCTCTAATGATGGTAAACATTCTCATGTTTTTGTACAGTGAGCTCCATAGATTGTCCAACACCAACATGTGATTACGACAAATGCAGAATATTTTCCATCATCATCAGGAACTGGAAGAGTTAGCCACCATACAGAAGTCACCATTTATACCCTTACTTTTACATTGAACCTAATGCAGCAGGTGTAAAGTGTCAGCAGTTTCAGTTTTAATAGTTCAGTGTTTGGCGTCAGTACTCTAGCTTCTACTCTGTGCTTTATTGATGTTTTATCACCTCCAATCACTTAGGACCTGCATGTGACAAACCCTGTACTTACACCCTGCCTAACCCCAGTACTGTGTCTGTACTGTTTTATATGCTACACAAGCTGTGAATTTGCATATATGTGTTTCTGTACAGATAATTGTGCGATGTGTTGTCTGTGTGCATGTGTGCATACACAAGAAGAAAGATACCAATCAACAGAACATTAGACGTACCTTGTGTTTGCACTCATGTGACAATTCTGACCTTTCAGCTTCAAACGTATTCTCATTTTGTTCTTGTTTTCTCCTCTTGATTTCTCCTCCACCTCTGCCTGTCTCTCCTCTCTTCTCTGTCCTTCAGCAGCAGGTTCAAGCTGCCCCCCCTCAGCCCTCTCCAGGACCCCCTCTTGTCCCTGCCACCAGCCAGCCAGCTCCTCCCGGCACCTGCCAACAAGTAAGAAAGCCAGAAGAGGAACTGTAACAACCACTTTTCATACATCCAAACTTCTCCTTCTTCTTTGATTTAATCATTTTTCACACTTTGATTAATCCCACATCCATTTCATGTTCAAAGCCCACAATGATAAAATACCAAAAATAAGCCCACCCTATTCTTGTGCTCATACAATAATAACTTGTACATCAGCGTTCTCTTTGAAGTTGTTGCTTTTACTTGAAGGAAAACCCTCCCACAGAGCTGGCACTTTGCCCATAGTAATATCAGAGTATTCCTGTGTTTGCCCCCCAGCACCAAAGCACTGTAAAAAACTAATTGCAGCCATTGAGCATGAAATCAGTTACCATTGATCAAATGTTTCTTGTTATAAAAAAATGTTTTTTCAGTTTCCTCATTTGAACCAGCCATTCTCCCCTAATTACGCTCATCATGTTTGATATAAGAGTTGCATTTCAAAGCTGGAAGTGCTGTCACATGTTGTTTGAACTTTCTTAAAGTTTGAGTGTTGAGATAATGTTTAACTGAATTTAACAAGATGAATAGGATTTTTTTTTTTTACTGCTGAAATGTCCGTTTTATTCTGCTTTCCCACAACTGGGATTTCAGTTAATCCAGGTTATTATAAGAACAGCATGAAAGTGAACTTTACCTGCTAAAAACAGCATCACACCATACAAGGATCTTTCTGTGCATCAAAAAGATTTACATTTGATATATTTGGTAACATCTTCTCCCACTCCTCTCTCTGTCTCTCTGTCTCTCTCTCGCTCTGTTTCTCTGTTTCTGTCTCACACGCTGTCTCACACTCTGTCTTTCTCTCTCAGGTCGCTTCATCCAGTCAGAGTGTTGCATCAGTTCAGAGCCCCACACACACATCTCTGCCGCAGGCGTATGCACAGGTGCAGAAAGTAGCAACACATTCAAATGTAAATGTCACCCAATACTGCATAAAAAACACAAGCTATCAGTAGATTCTGGAAATTCAAGCTCCACATGCATGCCTTCGTTCATCTTTACCCACACGCACATAGTAATTATATGCTTGAACTTTTGCACCCACAAACATTGATTTATGACAGAGTTCATCACGGTTTGATTAACCTTCAAATAACTCTGAGTTGTTTTTTTTTCTCCACTGGAGATGTATTCATACATGGACAGATTAAATGAAAACAAGATCCACATTCAGAGAAATCATGGCAACAATTCCTCCATAATGCTCTGAACTGTACAGCATAAGACATTATGTTTAACTTGTTTGGAGAAAGATACAAGACTGGAAGCTAAAGTTTAGAGTATGGTTGAAAAAGCTTATTAAAAAGAATACAGTCCCAGATAAACTGCACATTTAAGCTAATTTGATTAGATGGTCCTTTGACCTTTCAGTCCTGTTATTGGCCCAGTCTAGGGACTTATTCAATCAGCTTTTCAGTCAAATATAAAATATTTCTCTTAGCTTACAAGTAAATCATGTTGATTGAAAACAACTTCAACTTTAATAAGTTTATATATAAAATGATTTTGTTCTCTTTGTCAGTATTGCATGATTTGCCTGTCTTAAAACGTGCGTTCTTTATTAAGCTCAGTTTCTTCTATTTTCCTTTCCATTCTTTGTCTCTCTCTTTTGCATGCTGCCTGTGTTCATCTCCGGGTTTGTTTGGTTATTTGTGTGTGTGCGCGTGTGTGACTCTGTCTGTATGCATGTGTGTGTGTGTTTTTATGTTTGATATTAATTTCATATTTCTGACACAAAACAAACACGCTTATATTTTCAGTTTTGTGACCTCAGTCCGTCTCCCAGTTTAGAACATCTTTACTTTCTGTACCAAGCTGCTCATCTAGCTCTGGTTAAGGTATCATTAAACAATGCAGTGTTATATATATGAGTGTGTGCGGGTGCCCCTGTGTGTCTGCATAGTCCAAAACAAATTTCCCTTAGAGGACAATAAAATACATCTTATCTTAGCTTTTTAGAAGGTATAGGAATGACTTGAGTCATGTTTTTAAGTGTTTAAGCCCTTCTCTTGTTGAAGCCGTACTGAACACGTCTGTAGAGATCTGACTTGTTTGTGGTTGCATGGTCTTACTGAGCAGTCGTGTATGTTTCACAATCAGTCACACAGTTTGTGGTTATTTTCTTGTCACTAATCGCCTCATCACGTCAGACCACCTTTCCGGGTTGACCTACGTCCTCCTCCTTCCTGTAACTTTGCCGCCTCCCTTTTTCTCACCTTTACCTTCCAACCTTCTCCTTCTCCTTTCTCCCTTTTTTTTCCTTTCTGACCTTCCCTCTTCCCTCTTCCCGCCTCCGGCCCCTCCTCCTCTTCTCAGCCCAGTGTAACTCCATCTGCTGTTCCCTTGGTGACCCCGCCCTCTCCGCCATCCCTCCCCGTTACCATGCCGACTGCGGCGATGGCCTCCCCTCCCTCTCCTCTGCCAACCCCTGTTAGAGTGGTGCCTACTACTGTTGTTTTCCCTCCTCCTCCTCCTCCTCCTCCTCCTCCTACTCCTGTGCCCACACCCGTGCCTCAGCCGTTGGCCACTGTGGTGCCAATCATCAGTGTAGTCACCGCCCCGCCTGATACCCCCATGGAAGCCCCTCCCCAGGTACTGGACAGTCAAACCCACCAAGTGGATGCCTTGTCCTGTAGCTGATTGCAGCAGGCTTGATTTATATCATTTTAATATATGAATTTGGGGTTTATTAATATCATTAAGGTTTTTTTTTCATAGAACTACTACTACCTGTCCAAGCTTCAAATCACAGAGTGGTCTTTAGAGTGTGAATAGCCTGAAACAATAAGGAACGATAAGTAGTCTATCTGCCAATGTGTCATCTGAACAGCATGATAGTTTAGTTTCCCTAAATTCATTTCTTGCAATCTAGATCTTTTTCTCTTACCTTTGTCTCACTTTGATCTTATTTCATGCTCTCCTGCTGTATCATCTTTTTCCCTTTCTGTTCTTGGTAGCAACTTTGCTGATTATCTGTGTGTGTCTGTGTATTATTCATGTACCTGTGTGTATGTTTCAGTCCGCCTCTCAGTCTTCAGAGCTGTCCCAGTCCCAACTACAGCCACCTCAAGTACTTTCATCAATAGAGAGGTAATGAATGCATTTACAAGAAAGCTCATGCATTGACTGAATTGATGGTCACTTTTCTCAAAGGATTTAATTTAATTTTTATTTTTATAATGCCGTCTCTCTCTAAATGTGTCCTCTGTGTCTCCCCCGTTCCTCAGTGGTCACTCTGAGACTTCAGGCCTGAGCGACGGAAATGAAGGTGGAGGTCGCCATGAAGGTCGCTCCACCAAACGACATCAGAGACGCTCTGTGCGAAGTCGATCACGCCATGAGAAGATCTCCAAGGCCAAACTCAACGTTCTAAGTGTAATGATTCATTCTATAAATCTATAACGTCATAACTGAACAATAAAACTTTAATTAAAGGGTTTGCTACAGAGTTATGAGTTTCACTAAAAGTAATGAGAAACATCTAATCAGGATACTCATTCTCTACCCTTTCTCTCTAACTGTGTCTTCTTGTTTGTGTTTTTTTCTCTCTGTCTGTGTTGTACATGTAGATCTCAAACCGAGGAGACAGGGTGGCAGAGTGTCAGCTGGAGACCCACAACAGGAAGATGGTGACTTTCAGGTTTGATCTGGATGGAGACAACCCCGAGGAGATCGCACAGATCATGGTACACAACTGCCTTGTCCTTAAGCTCACATTGAGAGATCACCTGGTTCCCATATACGAAGAAATACTGTAGCTTTGTTGCTGCCACAAGTTACACACAAATAAAACACACGCCTTAATGTGACTGTTTTTTTCTCTTGTGTGTTTGTGTGCAGGTCCAGAGTGAGTTTATCCTGGAGAGTGAGAGGGAGTCGTTCATTGAGCAGGTCAGAGAGGTGATAGAGAATGCTGATGAGAAAGGACTGGAGAGAGACCCAAACAGCAAGGTCAGTTCAACACTTGAAATGTATCAATTCTTATCTCTCGTAATGGTTTGAAAAAATTACATATTAAGCTCTTTCTCAGCAATTTTAAATAAGTCTCAGGGGTCAACAAAACTTGAAAAGTTTCTATTTCAGAACGGTGAAGCTTTAAATTCAAGTGAGTTGTGTTTGACCACGCCTGTCTGGAAGGGCTAGGGTGGCTCCATGCCCTATTGTTTACAGTGAAAAGGCAGACTCAGGGCAGAACAAACACCCAGCTGTTGCAGAGTCACCAGCCTGGGGGAGGAGTTACTGCCCTTTGTGATGTCATGAAGGGAAAATCTCCAAACAGCCTGTCTGAGCACACAGAAAAGTTGAGGGAGTAGGTAAAATACAAGGAGGATGGGCTTATCTCATAATTAGGTTGTTTGTCAACAGGCGAGAGACGTTAGTTTTAGAAAAACATGATCAAGTGAATTTGTATAATATGTGACCTTTAATAGAAAGTTCTGTAATAGGTACTGTTTTTTTTTTTAAGTAAAACTTTGATTGCTTTATGTGTAATGTTTGTGCTTTTACTGTTGTTTCCTCTCTAACAGATGGGAAGTGATATGGTGCAGCAGATTCCTGTTATATCTGTTCCCATGCCAGGTAAAGACAACAATGTAGAATACAAACAAACAGCTAATGGGGCTAAATGACTTGGTGTACCCTGAGCATAGCATTTAATTATAACAAAATGTATAAATAAGACAAAACTCCACACAGAAATAAATTGAGGGCTTCTTTTTAAGCTCCCACAAAGTGTCCTGATGATTATTTTTAGATGAATTGAGGTAAATCAAAGCGTCTTGCATATGAATTCTCTCTAGCAGATAACACTAATGTGTAACTTTAATCTCCCCACAGACATCCCTCCCAGTGCTACAGCACAGGTGGTCCATTCAGCAGGGCGGAGGTTCATCGTTAGTCCCGTACCTGAGGCAAGGCTGAAGGAACAGACGTTTCCTCCCTCTTCTTCTCCTTGTCATTCTCCTGCCCCTGCACCTCCTGTTGAAAGTGGTAAGGATGGTAATGTCATTATGTTGAATGCCAAATGAGGAAGGACAAACAAATTAAGTACAAGGTTGAAACAAAAAAAACAAACAGAATTGCCCTTTAAACACAAAATGCAGACTGAAGCATTGTACTTTGAAACACCCACACACTTATCAGATTAGGCTGTAATGCTTTTAGAGGAAATAGCAAAACAGTTCTGTATGGCTGCAATAACACACTGGCATTTATTCAATTTGATACCATCGGAGTATAACAGCTGTATCTGATCTTCATTTGGATATCGTGAATTAAGCAGTCGTCTGACCAAATTTGTATTTAAGTTTAAGCTCAAAGAAAAGAAAAAAACACAAGCTAAAGCAGTGATTCTGAGCCTTTTAGCTCTTCTTTAGATTTTCTGAATGATGATACACTGATCCAGCTGTATTATTTGTTACTGGATTTACATACCTCTATGTTAACAAAGCCGTTTCATAAGTGGTGAAAAATCCATCATTTTAGCCATACACTAACATTTCTTCTTCCCAGATATTTATTTTGAAATGTAGTTTATAGACCCAACAGACATCTAAATTTATCAGATTTTGTGCAGTGTCTTCTGGAGCTCCAACTTCTCATATTCTTTTATAAAGTTAAGACTTATTTATTTAACTCCATGACCTGCTTTGACCTTCTTAGACAGGAACTTTCTTATTTTGAAGATAATACTTGCAAACAATAAAAAAGTATTTTAAGGTCCTGTGTGTTAAAAGTAATTAAGACACAGTCTCTTTTTTTTCAGTCCCTGCAGCTTCAGCTCCAGCTCAATCCCAGACACCAGGCCAGAATTTGCTGCTGTCCCAATCTGCCGGAGCAATCAGTTTACAACAAGCCTTCTCTGAGCTCAGACAGAACCAGACTCAGTTTGATGCTGGACCCAGCACAGCCCCAGCTTCCATCCACTCCAGTCATCCTCCTCTGCAGCCTGCAGCAGCTCCTGTCCCCACACAGGCCAGCTCTGTCACTCCTCCTGTGGATTTAACTGCTGGACTTGTCCCTTCAAATCAAAACCAGACTCTGGGGCAAGTCCCGGAAACCCCCTCCTCCGTCCCCCCCTCTGTGTCTGCTGTCTGTCTCAGCCCTCCTTCTTCCTCCTCCCCTCCTCCTACTGTGGTGAATCAGTCCATCCTTCAGTCACAGGTACTTTCACAGGCAGGGATTCAGGCTGTGTCTCAAACCCAGGGACAGGTGCAGGTCCAGGGACAAGCACAAATTCAGCCCCAGGTCTTCACCCAGCCTCCCACTCAAACTATTTCTGCAGCCGCTGCTACTTCAGTCCCTTCAACAATGCTCACCTCCCCTCCTGCTGCCCAGACTGCTCCTCGTGTAACCTCTCCACCCTCCTCATCCTCAACTTTTATCACCAGTGACGTCTCCTCCGACCTCCCATCAGGCTCCCCCATCACCTCCTCCACTCCCTCTCTGTCTTCCACCGTCATCCCCACAACCGCCATCCCAGGCCCCCAGCTCGCTCCTTCTGCAGCCATATCCTCCCACCCCTCTCCCCCTCCCTCCACCACTTCCTCCTCTGCTGTGGGACTGCAGCCAGTGACTACAAATGTTCCTTTGGTTCAACCAACATTGGTCCACTCCCAGCCACAGACGGCCGCCATGCCCGGTCAGACACACACGCACTGTGGGGAATGTGATGCAAGGTTAGAAGTGACTGATGTGTTTTTATTTTCTGTCATTACATTATATTTGACAAATGAGAAATTCTCAAGATCTAAGCTACTGAATGTCTTGCAGAAGTTACAATGCCTTGAATAAATATTCACCCACTTCAACTTTTTCCATGTAAAATCCCTTTACAACTACGAGTTAAAATGTATTTAATTTGGGTTGTACGCAGCAGAAAAACACACAATATTCCACAACTGAAATCAGGTGACATTGCCTTCAGGTTAAACTGTGCATCAGATAGGCGTGTGCTTTTTAGCCTGCATCTGTTTGTTAATCAAACAGTAAAAAAATCCAAATAAGTCTACTGGATATTCCATGTTGTAGGTCTTTAAGATGTAGAAAAGTCACATTGGGGTCATAGATACAAATCATTTATTGATCTTTTTCTCAGGTGTGAGTCCTCCACTGATTTACAAGGCAAACCAGACGACATCCAAGCCCTGGAGATGAAGCTGCGCTCGCTCTTCATGGACCTTGGTGGCGGGGTGTCTTCAGCCGACATGTTAGCATCCGACCCTGCTTCTGGAACCCATGCAGCTGGTACTTCATCCCCAATAGGACCCTCTTCTACCTCCGGCACATCTGTCACCACACCTTGCTCCAGTCTGCCAGCTAATCCTCCTCAGCCCCCCTCCAGTTTAGCACTGGGGTCACCTGTTCCAATCCAGGGCCCAGGAACACCGATCTCCACTCCTGCACCCATTGGTACGTGTATGCATAACATTATGTGGTCTGCATATGGGCTTCTTTCAGTTAATAATACAGATTACTGACTTTATTACAGTTTCTACAGTCAACCCTGCTGCATCCTTTGGCCAGACCACTCCATCCAAACCCCCTTTATCCAGGGTGCCGGTAAGTTATCATAAAACTATACTCTTTCTTTAGGTCTAGCATAGCATTTGCAATATTGATTTAGTTAATTATTACCAGGCTAGTTTAACAATGCTTCTATGAATCTTTAAATGTAATCTTTCGGAGTTCAAGATGTTCTAAATCTTTCTACTCACGTTTCTTGTTCTCATCCGGCATGAAAATATAACATTCTCCACAACGACCACCATTCTCACAACTTCATCTCCAAACCTTCTCTCTCTCATTTCTCCCACTCTGTCTCTGTCACCTCCTCTTTTCTTCTCTGGGATTAGGCCAGTTCTCCTACTTCAGAACTCCTGCCATCTTTCCCTGGACCTTGTCTAATACAGGTGTTTGTTTTTTTTCTCCTCCTATTTAGACTTTATTTCCAATGCATTGCTCTATACATACTGTGCCTGTGATGCTTCTGGTTACAGTTCCATGTCCTATCTGTTGTGTATAACCAGTGCTTTCACTGTGCTCGAATATATTTCAACCCTAACTATCTGACAAACACTTACCAGAGAAACTCTTTCAATTTAAACCAGTCAGAACAACAATATTTCATTCTTAGCAACTCATAAGAAATGATGAGAGAACTCAACAAGGGCAAAGAAAGTGACATCATTTAACTGCAACACAATGCAGATACTTCTCTGTTGAATGAAGAGTAATATAGATGTTATTGTGAAGGGCCAGACCTGTCCTGTTAAAACATTTAGGTCTCAGGAGGCTCGTGTCGTTTGTGTGTGTGTGTGACCTCTACAACACATATTGAAATATGTGTGTGCTTTTGTCTTCTCTGTGCTAATCTTCACTTATCAATTGCGTTTTTCTGTATGTGCATGTAACATGTTATCCTCTTCTGACAGTCCCAGCAGCCTCTGGAGGACCTGGATGCTCAGTTAAGGCGAGCACTGAGCCCAGAGACGGTTCCTGTCAGCACGCACACACAGGTAAACACACATATGGGATATCAGCATGGTATCGTTTCATATTTCAAATTCAACAACTGTGGTGAATTAACAAATGTTCCTCCGTCTCCTTGTGAACCCCAGGCCTCTCACAGTGGAACACATGCAGCGGGACAACCAAGTATGTATATTTTTATTTGAAACTTTTCATCAATGTGTGTGCTTTATCAGTCCATCTAAATGTAAAAAAAAAAAACATCTTTCAGTTCCCTTCTCTCTGGAGGAAGAAACGATGTCCTCTGCGGCTCCTCCCCCTCCTGTTAAACTGGGCAGATTTCAGGTAAGATTTCTCTACTGTACTCGTACATTTCTGTTTTTAAAAATACTTTTCATGAATTAAATACAGATTGTCTCTTTTCATTTAATTGTTTTGTCTAAGAGCCCATTTTAAGAATCATCTTCTCTTCTTAGGTCTCACTGGCTGCTGAAGAGCCTCCTGTCAAACGCCCCGCCTGCACCGAATCCTCCTCCACCACCTCCTCCTCTTCCTCTTCTTCCTCCTCGTCCTCCTCCAGCCTCTCCAGCCCGGAGAACACGCTGCACAAGGACTCCTCGTCTCCTCTGAGAGTCGGAGGAAGAGATGTTGTCGATGGACTACCCCAAAAGACCCTGGAAGGGTGCCGCCAACCTTCCCCTATTGCCTCACCCTCCCCCTCTCCTAAGCCGCCCACCACCATCGGACGCTTCCAGGTTCCTCCCTTTTACTGTGTTTGCTCTTTAAGTGTTGTGAGGATTTTTCTCTGCAGTGGTTTCCCCGCATTTCCCTCATTTATCAAAAATATTTGTTTCTCTTTTTTTTTCTTCAGGTTACTACTAGCACTGAGGCTCGTGTTGGACGATTCTCTGTGAGCCGAGCCCAGGAGCAGAGCGCTGAGTCGAGACAGACGCCTCCACCTGCTGCAAAGGCTACAAATGGACCCAGTGATCCTGGGCAGCTTTTGAGTCCAGATTCTACTCATAAAGCCTCGCTACCAAGTCTCAACAACTCCTTTAACAACTCCTATGTCAGCAGTGACAATGACTCCGAATTTGAGGATGAAGACTTTAAACGGGAAGTCGGCCGCCTCAGAGAAAAGTAAGTGATCGCTTCCTCTCTTCTTTGGAAATTTCAGAGGAAATGCTTTCTGTTGCTCAGTCAACACGTTTCTTTAAACTTTCACCAACTCCTCGCTAAAAGTCATCTGTTTTGAAGAAAATTGGATTATTTTTCTCTTCTCTTTCTCTGCCTCTTTGTCCCAGAAATGACTTGACTGTCTTCTACTTCAGCTTTCTCCTCTTCCTCTTTCCCCTCACCCTTGTGAATGAGGTTAACCACTCACTTCCCTTCATGTCTTCTTTCTCTTTCTCATTTCATGAAAAGAGATGTTCAGGGCTTCTAAGACACCAGGCCCGTCCTTCTCTCTTGTTGCTTCCTAACCCTCAAAAAAGCTCTCTCTATCTTGTGAGTTAATGTTTTATTTCTCAAATGTGTATTCCCTCTATCTACCGACAGGCACATGCGTGAGATTCAGGCGCTACACTCCCGCCAGAAGGAAGAAATAGACTGCCTCTTCACAAAACTTGGAAAGGTCACTCACTTTAGTTACATCAGTGCAGACAACATAAACGTAACAACACATGCAGTGCAAAGTTAACAGACAGTCTTCCTTTGATGTTGGTGCAGGTTCCTCCAGCTACTGTGCTCCCTCCAGTTGTATCCCTGACTGGCAGGAGGAGACGACCTACCAAAAGCAAATCGTCCAAATCATCCAGAACCAGCTCCATGCATGGCAGCAAGAGCCCTTTACAGCCAGGTAGGCTTCTGTTCAAATATAATGAAAGAAACATCACTCAAAATACTTAATTCTAGAGGTTACTGGCCTTGCAGTGGGTGGTTTAATTTGTCAGGGGTTTAAGATTTTCCTCTCTGAGATTTCTGCCTCAACCCACACACAAAAGGGATGATGAATCAAATACGGCTAACGTTGATCTCAGGCAGAATTGATTTGGAAAGATACTTGTAATCTGTTAAATTAGTGAAGATAACCCACAGAGCTGTACATGGCCCTCAAGTCAATGACATCTAAAAACTGTAAACATTAGCACTTCACATTCAGACCAAAAAACAAGCATCATTTTAATGGGCTAATAAGTGCTTATTAGCAAATGTTAAATGCTAACATGCTAAAGTAACATGTTTAAATTACCTGCTTAATCTCAGTATGATGGCTCTTTCATGCAGAGCATACCTCATCATTAAGTATGAACATTGGTGAGCAACACAAATTCTACTGACCTCAACGAAGCCCACGCAAATTAAACCAAACATTTCTTGCATAGCTTCCAGAAGATGATGATGAATTATGCAAATTTTCATTTGATTGAAAAACAAAATCAAACAATTTATCTTAGTCTTGAAGCCTACACAACACAAGAAGGGTTCTAAAACTGTTACCCTAACATGACACCGTCTCTGTGTTTACGCATCTGTGTGCACATATGTGTGTGTGTGCGTTTATCTGCTTGGTTACACGTGCATGCTGGTGTGTGCTGGAGCAGGCTCGGTGCTTACACATTTCTGACTGCTTTCCCTGTCCGTCTCCCTCTCTGTGGTCTCTGCGTTTGTGTTGGTGTCTGTGTAACGTCTGGGGTGATGGGCGTGCCATCTGTGTTTTGTGTGTGTGTGTGTGTGTGTGTGTGTGTGTGTGTGTCTCGGTCTCTGCGGTGTGTCCTTCCTGCCCTGTCCTCTCCTCCTGCCTGTGCCTTGTGTGCCATCTCCAGGCAGCACTTTATCCGCCCAGAGCGTCCCCACCATGTACCCCGGCCAGCTGGTTCTGTTAGCCCCAGGAGGATTAGCCGATTCGGGCAGCAGCACAATGCTCCAGCCAATCAAACCCTCTCCCTCCAGCAACAACCTGTGTTCTGCCTACACCAGCGAGGGGGCGCTGTCTGTGCCCAGCCTGTGTGCTCCCACCCCAGGTAGGCATGGGACTGCATATTTCAGTCTGCAAACTGCCCCACCAACTTCCTCACAATGTCAGAAACACTTTGAATGCAGACAAACACAAACGCATGCCGTATGTGTGTCTTCACTCCCTCACACCTTTGTCTATCTGTTACTGTCTCTGTGGAAAGCAGTGTGATGACTAACTGACTGTTACATTCTTCCTTTCTTTGCCTCTGTCTTTCTCTTACCTGTCTCTATTTCTGTCAAAAAAAAAATTCTATCCTCTCCTTCCTTTTTCTCTACCTTCTCTCTACCCCTTTCCTTCTCTGTTTCCTCAACTCTCTCCTCTTTTTCCTTCCTCCCTCTCTTCAGGCTGTGTAAAGTTCAGCTGGGGTTCGGAGCGTTTGGCCCTCAAGCCTGGCGGCAGGAGGACGCGCTTTCTGAGTACGCCCTGCTTGGCTCTTTGTGTGTAACGCTTTATTCCTTTGCTCTTCTCTTTTCACTCCTCATCCCGACTAACTTCTTTTATTTCTTTTATTTTTGTTACTTTTATTTTCCTACCTGTATTTCTTTCAAGTTATGGTCGTCCTGTCTTCCATTGGGTTTCCTTCCTTGATGGAGGAAGACCCTCTGCCTGGTGTCTTCAAATGAGTTATCTTTATGGAATTAGTAAAAAAAATAAAAAAACATTTCTCCTCCTTTGCAAAGTTAAACAGCTTTCACGGCTGACCACTTTCTCACTACAGCATTCTTGATCTTCTTACCAAAATGATTTCAGACAAACTAAAGTTGTATTTTAACTGTAAACCGTTTGCTGTCTTCGACCTACAAATGTTTGTATTTGTTGGATAAAACAAATAACTTTAGGTAATGAAGAAACGTATCTATATACAATAAGATAAGAGCTTAATGCAGGACTCAAACAGGTAGCAAAATTACAAAAGTAGTATTTACAGTCCTGACATTACTGTCTTTACTTACTATTGAACTTGTTTTTCTAATTCTCCTTTCCTTCTTTAATCCTTTCTTTTTATTTTTTAAATAGTCTTAACTAAGCTTTCATTTCCAACCCTGTGCACTTCTGGCAGAGGAATAACAGCCCTGCCAAAAATCAAACATGAAGATGGTAGAAAGGCCACAGTTACTGTTTAATGTAACACACTTTAAAGGCTCTTACCAGTAATTCCACTGACGTCTGAACGTCTGAGTGCACTGTGAAGTGTGATGACAGAAAAACAACAGCTGTGATTGTGTGACAGAAAAACTTTCTGTATCAACCCCAAACATCAGTGACAGGGAACTGAGTGTGACTACTACATTTAAATGCGGAATTAAAAACATCAGTCCTGGGTAGATCAACACATGCAGTGTTACTCCCGGTGTTAGCAGCAGCACCAGAGTAAAAATAATTTAATGATATCTAGTGTTAAAGGCAGAAAAAAGAAGCATGAGGAACTACATTGTCAGAAAACCAACAGAAGAGCAGCTTGCAAATTGACAAGGAAGTCAGTGTATTTTTTCCTACGAGTGACCTCGATCTGACGTCAAGCTGCATACACTGAGAGTTGTTTTGTAATCAACCAGATAGACAGATGGATGAATGGTTTCACAATGACTGCTGCTTTATATGATCAGATATGGTGTTTGGTTTCATACATTTCATGAACATCTGTGCGACATAGAAATAAACAAATGAGCACGTCAGGAACCATGGAAATAAGACTGGTGGAAAAAAAAAACTGCTTAATAGCAGCTGAAATGCTCAGGAATTTTGTTATGTGCCCTCATGCAGTACATTTACCTTTTAACATTTTTTAAATGCTCCTTGACAATCTGTTAACAGTGAAAAACAGTCCTTGATAAGTGACACTGTAAATCACAAGCTGCATTACAGGCAGAACAACATCCACTTCATATCATCTCTAGTCTTTAACAGTAAGAGATAGATGGCGTTTCGTTTGTGCGTTTACAGTAGCGTCTTCCATCTCTAACCCCAGACTCTGTCTCAACAAGCAGACTAACAGGAAGACAAGCAGAGACCTGAGGATTTGAGATCCCAACAGTTTTTTGTTTTTTTTAATTAAAATTCATCAATTGCATTTACTCATTGAACAGTTGTGTTCAAATACTGTGATACTCTTTTTATTTATTTCCATTTTTCATTATGAAAAATCGTTTCTTTTCTTCAGTCATATAAGACCTTTATAATAATATGTAGTGTTGGTTAATTGTTTTGTGCTTGATGAAAAGATGTTTATGAATGCTTCTGAACCCTCTGCAGCTCGAAGCCTTTCTGCCTTCCTTCCTTTCCTCACTCCCTCTCCTCACCTCCTTGTCTCTCTCACCTAGTCCCCAAACCACTGCACAGCCAGGAGGGGAGAGAGACAGACCTGGGTCTTGTAGTTGTTTCATGATGTTGGCTCACCTGATTCTATTGAGGTGTCTGACCAGAAATGATGTGTGCAGTAACTAAGAGGTCTGGAAATTAATACTTTAACTGTTTTAAAGCCTAATTTGGACCCAGTTCTGGGGTGGCCCTGTGAGCTGCAGAGAGGACTCAGAACCAGGAGTTGGTTACCCAAAAGCGTCGCTTCACAATATTGATATTCCAATATTATCAGCTTTTATTCCATTATGTTATTGGCAAAGAAATGAGCTTAAAGTAGGTGTGTGTACTTTGTCAGAAGGTTGCCTTGTCAAAAGAGAAAGTTACTATCTTGGTTGTTTATCATGGCTTCAATTCATACTTTAAAATTTTGCAAACACATATTCAACTCCTTCTTTACATTTAGGGTATTAACCTTTGCACTGTTCAAAAGGTGATTAGATGATTTTGGGTAACTCAACCCCAAATGTTGTCAATGACTACATTAAGCTCCAGTAATAATGCTTGGGTGCATTGTGTTTGGTTGTTTGGTGTTTGTGGGCGGGGTTTAACTCTGACTCTCTCCCAATCCTCCAATTGTTGTCTTCCGGCCACACAGGGAAGATGGTGAAAAAAGTCTGCCCCTGCAACCAGCTCTGTAGTAATTATCGCTCTTTTTGGTCCTTCCTCCCTCCCTCCATCCATCTCTCCTACTCCGTCCTTGCACTTCTCCTCCCACGCTTCCTTGTGCTCTCTTATTTATGTCTCCTTAATGTGTAAACATTGACCCTCCTCCAGATTTGAATTCAATTCAGTCATTTCAGCTCACAAAAACAGTATTACTTTCTTGATAATAAATGATCAAAGAACAAATATTCAAGGACTGAAACGACTGAATTGGGCTGGCATAACATATTCAATCTTACAGTGCATGCACACACACACACACACACACACACACACACACACACACCTCCTACCTTCCTTTTTTATTTCCTCACTCATCATGACTGCATTTCCCAGAGTTCCATGCTGCTGAGTCAATCATGACTCAGTTTCTCCTCGTTCTTATTTTCCTCCATTTTATTTAGCATGACATGACAGTTTTTGTCGGACCAACTGTATGATAAGTGTTGATCGGCTTATCCTGCATATTTTGTCTTTTCTCTTGTCATATCTATTAACTGAACAGATCTTAGTCAATGTAAAAGGGATGTATAAGGGATAATCATTTTTGTAAAATATGTTGTACCTTTTTCATGATGATAACAGACCAATAATAGATGGTGCTTATCATCTCTCACAATGGTTTGAATGATTTGAGAAAACATGTCATATTTCATATTTTAGGATCAGGATTAGAGTGAAGCAGAATTTGAAATTCTCAGACGACAGTTAAACATGCGGAGGTTGTTGCACAGAGCTGTGAGATGTTGTAATCTTCATCCTTAAACAGAAGTAATTAGTTAAACACACAAAAGGAATACACACAGACAGAGTGCAAATACAAACAGATAAATAACAACAACTGATAGACACAGAATGACCCATAAAATGACAGAACTTCTATAGGCAGACACAGACACACTTTAATCGTCCTCCTCCTCTTGAGGAATGAATTCAAACAGAAAGAAGCAGAACAACTAACAACAAACACAAAACAACCACAAACTGATCAGAAAAAAAAATCAAAACAGACACATGAGAAAACATTTAAAAAGAGACAGCAGACAACAATCCAGGATTATGTAAGAGACACATGACTTCATGGGAACAAGCCATGATTTTAACTTACAATGGTGAACATGAATACGAAGCTGCATTGTATTCAAGCAGAGCACTTAAGTGCAGTTTGTTTTGTGTCCTGCTTGTTTTCTTTGATGCTGAGGGTTGACAAAAAGTAAAGCAGCTTAGAGCTTGAGTGCCCTCTTCTGGTCAAAAACATGAATTACAACTGTAGCCCTGCACAGTACAGCACACAGTGTTAATGCAGCAGGCCTGGCTCAGCACTGCTTGTTTGGTGTTGCAGCAGTTTGCAGGTGAATGCTGCTGTGCATGTCAAATTATATGTTAAAGTATCATTTTTTTTTTTTTATGTTGGTGCTAGTCATCATTGTGTCCATCATTACATCTAAACATGTAATACTATGTCATCATTCTGACTTACCCTTAAAGCCGTCCCCGACGAGCCTCTGTCACCATGTAACTGCCTCTTTCATGGTCAAGGCAGGAAATACATTTTCATTCATTCAGATAAAACACAATAATGATCCTCTGGTTTTAACAAAATCTCACATCCTTTGCTCTTCTCCTCCCTTCTGTCTCCGTCTACAGGGACTAACAGCACCAACGCAGTGAGTGGTTCAGGGGGTTTGGGTCAGAGCCAAGGTGGTTCTCAGTGTCTGCCCCCCAACATGTCAGCCCCACACCAGAGGAAAGGAACCTTCACCGACGACCTCCATAAACTGGTAGACAACTGGGCCAGAGATGCCATGAACCTCTCACAGGTTAACTGCAGACTTATAATCCTGTTTTCTTCAGTCTTCTGAATATTGTGCCAGTCCTGTAGTTCAAGTTGCACATTGTTCCAGCCTACTTTAAAACATTCATTGTTCATATACTGATCCCTCAGGTATAGAGTACAACTGTTTTGCATGAGGGTAATAATCAGTGTAATGGAAACTGAACTAAATATTCACTTTCAGGGGAAGAGGAGTGCCAAACAGCTGCAGCAGACCCCAGCACAAGGACACAGCTATGAGGTTAGTTCAAAAATTAAACACATCTCCATATGTGTTTGGGGAGGGACAATGAACCTGCATAGTATACAATTTAGTGCCTTTATGCTGTAATTATATCAACAAGGTATATGTGTCTATTAGTTCTCTGTAATTGGTTTCAAGACAAGTTTACTTTGAAACATGCATAGTGTGATCACTCTATGAACTCTAAAAGACAGACCTGCAGGTTGAGATAATCGTTCAACAAATATGTATCTGTAATACAATGTAAGAATTTCCCTCGGGATCAATAAAGTATCTATCTATCTATCGATCTAAGTTAAGATGTATGACTGCGGTGAGACATTCGAGGAGACTGTAATACTTTAACAATTCTTAAAATTAAACAATTTTTCTTTGAGATACAGGTTAACTTAATTCAAATCAAAAAAGATAAAAAGATAAGAAAGTTGATACAATCTGCTTAGTTGTGATAAAAAGGAAGATCCATGAGAGTAAGCATGAATAAACTTTTCTCTTCATGTGAACTCCCACCTCTCCAGGTGATCCAGTCTGCCAGTCTGGGCAGGAAGTACTCTGCACCCAGCCAACTGTGTCCCAGCAGCATCGGAGGCTCCGCCCACCTCCCTTCAAACCCCACCACCGCTACCTCTATGGCCGTCCGCAAGGGCTCCCTGTGCCATCCGCCCGCTTCCTCATCTACACCTCAACCCCAACCTCCCCAGTTCATCCACTACACCCCCACCGCCGCCTACAGTGCACAGTGGTCCGGTCCTGCTCACGGCCTCTCGACTCCACATCAGGCCCCTGCACAGCCCGGGCCCCTGCTGGTCAGCACTTCCCAGCCCTTAGGCCCCTACCCAGCAGTCTCGGTAGGAGGTCAGGGCCAGATCCCCGGGCAGGGTCCACTCCAGGCTTTCCATCTTGCCCACTCTCTGCAAAAATCTGTCAGCAACCCAGGAGGACCCAACCTGAGGACCACGTAGGGCTGGGGGAGAGGGCTGGAGTGAATCACGGCCCGCCTGGTCAGAACAGAAAAACAGAGTGTTATACGCTAGATCTGCCAGAGAGGATGGAAGAACTGGAGGGTGCAATGAGTTTGAAATAAAATCAGCAGAAAGAAAACAGGAAACGAAATACGGAATACAAACTCTGTATCCATCCTTTTGTGCAAGAAGCTGTCGCAAAAAGCAGTCCATGATCTCCTTGGTCTGTTGTTTTGGACTGAGGTCTTGTGACAGCTCAAAGATTAAGAAAAAAAGACTGATGAGTGCAATGTTAAAGGCCAAAGAGGTATTGACAGGGTGCAGGATTGGTATTAGTAACTCTTGCTGTTATGTTAAGGCACTTATCGCTTGGTCACACTTGTTCCATTTCAGGCATTAACTTAAGTGAACAACAGTCTGTGAGGCGGGTCAACCAGTTGAGGAGATGTTATAACATTTTGAGGGGGAGGAATGTGGGGGCCAGCCTTTAAAGAAACCAAATTTAGCCCTTGTGTCCACACAGCAGCTCTTAATAGCTTCTCGTGCTGAAGTAGTTTCAAAGATTTGAATCTTTTGGCTCTTTTATTGAGTATTTTGAGAAAAAGAAAAAAGCTCTCAAGCTCTTAAAGCAGATGCTAACATGTCGAAATTCCCTTAAATGAGATTGGGACTCCACAAAGAGAGGAGCATGGCTGGTCAGCACAATCAGGTTGTCTGTTTGACTGTAACATGCTTGTCAAAAAGCTGCATACAGCTGCAGATAAAAGCTTTGATTACAGGTGGAAGCAAAATGAAAAGGTGTTGGATACAGCGTGTGAGTGTTTGCTCTTCAGTATTTACAATCTGGTCATTCCCTCCTAACCATTAAAAGCACAAGAAAGTCCAAAAAACAAACCACTGGGAAATAGAAAGTCTGGATCTTAGCTGCCTAATTTAGAGTAAGTGTAATCCAGCACATGGTGGATTTGTTCACCTGTAAGCTCGAGTCATGACAGCTACTCCTCTGTTACCTTCTGTGTCTTGCTCCTCCCTTGTTGTGACAAACTGCTCAAACAGGTGGAGAATGATGGAGGAGAGAAAGAGGACAAAGAAGAGCAGAGAGAGAGTGTGCTGGTTTTACATCAGAATCAAACACCTCGTCCACTGTCCGATTAAAGTACTGAATGGACAGATGCTTCTGCTCGACAAACGCCTCCTCACCATCACGACTCCACCTCTTCCTCCATCTCTCCCTCTGTCCGCCTGCCTCTCTGTTGCCATTTGAAGCAATAACAGCAGAAACCTTTTAGAGAAAACGTGAGCGGACTCGGCGTGAAACAGTGGCCTTGTTATCAGAGTAATATCGAGTCCCTGTACAGTTTGTGTCTCGGTTCATTTTTTAGAATGTCAGCTATTATGATTCCATTTTGTTATTTTTATTTTGTTTTGTTGGATTTTGTTTGGCTTGCTGCACTCGCACACACACACAGACATACAGTACATTACACACACACACACACACACACACACACACAGACTTATGTACAGACATGCACATTGAGGCGTAGCAGCAGTTTAACAGAGTGACACATTAATGCCTCAGTTCATCATTAGTTTGCTTTCAACATGTGTGTTGAAATGATTGCAATGTACATTAATGTCATAATTATTGTTGTGAATGATTATTATTCTATTTAAAAAGAAACAAAAACAAGAGTGTGTTCTGTCGACGGACCTGTTATGCGAGCACATCGGTGTGCGATGTGAAAACACTGTGATTATTGTTGTTTATTCTCAGACAATGTTGTTGGACAACGTTAGTTTGAGGATGAAATGTCACAAATTAAGAAAACAAAAGCAAACTGAGGACGGCTTGGTGAGGCTTTCACTTTCAATTCTTTGCAACTTTATAAAATAGATTCTTTGAATAATGTGAAAAAAAATCCTTCTTTACAATAATCGTCCTTTACAGTCAGCTTTGGAGGACGTTTATCCAAACAAATGCCTTACAACAACTGATCGACTGCAGCTTCAGTTCCTTAAAAAACGGATCATATTGAAAGTGGAAAGTGACCTCATTGCTGGATTATTAAAACAAACCGGGGTGAAAGGCAGAATAGTTGATATTTAGATAATAAAGTAATGCTAGCTATTTTTTCTTAATACAGTACTTATATATCAGACACTTTAAATAGCCCTCCTCTTCCCTTTCTCCCCTGGTTCTGTTAGATGAATGTGAATGTATAAACCAATGGTGTCCATTTTAATGTACTTGAAAACTGTCTTTAATTTTTCTTTTTTCTTTTGCTTCCCCCCACCATCACCTATCGAGCCTCTGGTGAAATCTAGAGGTGCTCACTAGTGCCTTGCATCTTTCCTGTTGCTTGTTGTGTTGGGGGTTGACGACTTTGAGTTAAAGTAAGCACACTAGGCAGCATGTGTGGAGAGTTTTTGGGGGTGTCACTTTGAAGTCAGTGGTTGGATTACAGGCAGGTAGTAGATGGCTGTTAGCTGTTGATGTGTGTGCTACAGCTGGTTTGTGGTTTATTCTCTTTGATAGTGTAAAGAAGAATGCTTCCACATGTTGGATTGAAAAAAAAAAATTCAATCGTAACTATTAACCTTAACTTAGCCTAACTCTGCTGCCACTGAAGGCCGAAACACAGGAGGCCTGACTGTGACTTTAGCCCGGTTACTACACCATAGCTAAAAGATGGAGGGAATATGAGAGTTCATCAGTGACTTTTTTTTTTCAGGGTTTTTACATGTAGATATTGGAGGAAAAGAGGTGCGTTTATATTTTTTCAGGAGGGAGTCATTAAAGATTGTATTTGAAGCTTGGACCACTCTGTACTTTAGGCACTGGCCCACACAGGAGCAGGATTCAGTCAGCGGAGGACAAATCGCGGTAATCAAAGTGAATTCATCTATTAGGTTTGACCTATCTCTCGCTTTCATTCTATCTTTACCAAAAAAGTAACGATGATGTGACCTCTGGATTAGAGTCACCCATTCAGTGAGCAGTGAGTGCATTTACCGAGGCACATCTATTATAAACTTTACAGTAAAATGACTACAGCCCAAAGCCCCTGAAAACACTTTCATTTCTAAACAAGCAGCAATCTGTGCAAAAACAAACATGTTAAGGTATCTTTTAGGAATAGTTTGACACTGAAAAACTCAACTATTCGGCTTTATCAGCAGTATTTTGGAGGGTGTTTGTTACAGTTAAGATTGACAGTGACAAAACGTGCCTCCATCTGAATCCTGATTGGTGCACAGAGGAAAGTTTTTCCAACTGAGCTCCACCCACTTAGAAAATGTGACGAAAGAAATAAATAATTTTTCTCCTGTGAAATAACCCAAACTTCCCTTTTTCTGCAGTATTTGATTTCAATCTAGGAAGTTTTCAGTGTCAAAAGCAGCAGAAAGAAATGCTGACTGCAAAGTTGCAGGAGCCGTAATGATTCTCAAGTACAACCCATTTTTTAATCCCACTAGGAACATGTTGGCTGTCTTCCATTTTATTACCCCAAAAGCATTTAAAAGGCCGCAGAGCTACACTGTCTTTTTAACAGATGTTGTAGCCTAATCATCTCAGACGTGCTGCTTGAGGACAAAAAAGCAAATCTGCAAAAGGTATGAAAACTGTCTCATTCACAATCTGCTGTATAGTTCTGCAGCTGCAGTGTTGGGGGTTTATTCACAAAGAGAAGAAGAAGTGTTTTAAGATGGGGGTGTCACAGTGCTAGGGGTGGTGTTGGTGGTGGTTATGATGATTGTGATGATGATGATGATGGTGGTGGAAGTGATAATGGAGTTCTGGTGGTTTTAGATTCAAGGCCTTAGACACCCTGTCCTCTTGTTTTTTTCTTTTATCAAAAACATGTCTGGTACAAACTTAGACATTCACTTATCTGTTGATATTCTGGGAATAGGCGTTACTTAGTACAAAACAAACAAACACACATTGCTTTTGCCTGAGACATTTTCCATTTCTTGTGAATAGGCAAGTTTGGTTGAAGCTGTGAATAATCATTGAGCCACTTTGCTTTAGTTAAGAGCATTTTCTATTCTTTGTGATTAGAAGTCAGACCTTTAATAATCGGAGGACAGAATACAAAAAAACAAAAGAGTGTATGAACCTGCTTTTTCTCACTGGAGCTGCTTTGATTGACAGGTAACAACCTGGATTTTCACGTTGTCATTGCTCTAGCCTCGATTGATTTCCGCAGTAGAAGTTGGATGCTTTTTTTGCCGTGTTTCTACGTCATTACTACAGACAGAATAAAGAAAGCAATGCAATATTATTTAAAGATACAGTTAGTTTAGATTACAGATGGCTTCAAAGTTAGGCACCTGCTGGAGGACTCTTATTTTGAAAGCTCTATCAGTTGTCGTGAAGTTGTTTCAGAGTCGTGATGGAGGGCTCTTACTGTGAAAGGCTTGGGAGTAATGTAGTTAGGGCGCTCTTATTGTGAAGTATCCTGAAGGTGACACATGCAGTGTAGCAGTGGTTGTTTTTCTTTTACTCACATTACATTCAGTTTTTGCCTGTTTGGGACTTGCTTATCTTTTCTGCTTTTGACTGTAGAAGTGCCCACATGTACAAAATGCCTTTCAGATCAACACACACACACACACACACAGACACACACACACACACACACACACACACACACACACACACACACACACACACACACACACAGACTCAGTGCATAACCTTGCTGTTTCACATTGCTCTCTCCTGTGGATTGATGTCGATTCTCGAGCACAGCGACTATTTCTCCTACAGACTGTTACTGAAAACATGTTGATTATGTTTCTGCTCTCACTGATGTTTTATATTTTATTTGTTTTATCAGCAGTTTTAATGTCTCTAGCGGCACCTAACTTAATTCAGTGGTTTCATTTTTTCTGTAACGTGTTTGACATTGTACAAAGTGGTTGCATAAAAACAAAACAAGGATGAATGAATGAAAGAAAATCAAAAAGATACATGTAGGGAGTCATCGGCAGCCTTTCAAGGTATGTTTTGCACTAAGTATAGAGTGTTCAAGCTTCATATTAAAAAAAAAGTTTGCGCTTTGCGCTACAAAACAATGAAATTTGTTACTTTATTTGTAAAAACTTAATGAATAAAAGTTGTTCAAATGAATCGGAGTGACTGGACTTTCAATCAGTATGAAGATAGAAGTGAAATGAAATAATATCTCTGTGCTCATTATGTTTTTAATATCTTTTTTTCACAGGCTGCTGCGTCATGATGAACGAGCAAAATATAGGAGATGTGGACATACAGGTACACAGTGACACAGACAGTTAGAGCTGGAACACCACAGAGGAGAAGCTTCTCCTATTTCTTATTTCTGTTTAGAGACTTTTCAAGACATTTCATACAACGGTTCTACACATTGAAGTGCAGTTTCATTCTTTGTTATACTAGACTTACAAATGGTTGAAATTTCTGTAATTATAAAAGAAAGAATATTAAATGAATCATCTTGACAGCACTGTGTTAAAAGAACATTTTGAAGAGTTTTAATATTACGTTTATAAATCCTAATTGAAGTCAGTGTCGTTTAAATGGTTTTCAGCAGTTCTAGTTATTTTTCATTATTCATAATTTGGGATTAGATAAAGCATTCAAAAGGCACTAGGCACTAAAATTAGTAAAGTTACAGTGTTCACCAAGTGGTAAGGAATGACCTCAGAAATTAATTGCAAGACACTCTGAAACGTATTGGAATCATAAATATTTGATAGTAAATTGTAGATTTACTTTAAGGTTTAATAGCATTTTATTCTGCAAGAGAACCCAAAAGTCAAAGTACTAGAAATGGCTCAATCAGGCTAAACTGAGCACAAGTGTTATCAGAAGTTTAACCCGGCTCAGATCATCACTGACAGACGCAGTTGTTTTGTTGCAGTACCTGTCCTGTCCACAAGGCTGCAGCACCCATCTTCATTAACTTCATTGCATTTATTGGTCTTTGTCCTGTTATCCAGATTTATTGAAAAGTGTCTTGCTTCAAAGCCAATCAGGATACAGCTCGTTGTGAGGTGTGAATCTGGACTTCCTATCCGTCCCCATGGAAACAATGAAAACAACAGTCAGCGCAGAGAGAAAGAGGTCAGAGGAAGGAAGGGGGGGGGGGAGGAAAATGAGACTTAGTGGTACACTACAACAATAAATTTCCATCATGCAGTTTTCCTGCTATGATATGAATACTGCTCTGAAAGAAATGACACACCTTTGGATTAGATTTGAATAGGCTTTGTCAAAAAGCTTTTCTTCAAGTTAGTTAATGCTATTTATTTTTGAATTATTTAATTATCAGTAACACAAATGTAAACTCTTCCTGCTGTATTTAATAATAAATTATGTTTAGTCGTGCATGGCCTGTTGTGAGGTTGAAAAACTGGAATATAATTCTGATATTTTTCATAATAGTCTTTTTTTTTCTTCACAGTTTAGTGCTTGATGTGCAGGCGTCTGTCACCCACAGCCAAATACAGGGTTTACAGGTGAACCCCTGTAGAGATGTTCAATTTCTCACGTGTAGTTTGCAAATGTCTACATATCTATCTGTCTGTCATAAAGGCTTCTCTGTTCTGTTAGATTCAGTCGAAAGTAAAGATCAGATGGGTTGCACAGAAAATGTGACAGGCTGAGTGAAACCAAACACACAAGTTCAAACACACAGTTTCCTGGATGACCTACAAATTCTCACATCCCCCTTTTACTACACACCTCAAACATACTGTGTCAGAGATGGCTCATTTCAACTCCTGTTTCATAAGTGCGTGCTTTCAGGGCCGATAACGATGTTTGACATAACCATTTAGCCGATTCCAATACAGATGTTTGTTTCATGACTTCTTTTGGAGTGAGACTCCCCACAATGCCACTCTTTTCTCTTATAGTTGACAACGAAAACAAGCCAGAGGTCTTTCAACAGGTACGTGTACTTCATCTTTTGCACTCGTTTACCAAAACGTGTGAAATGTGCCTGAATGAATAAGAAATTATAATCTGTTGTGGAAAACAAACTAACTGACCAGACATTTGAACTTAATGTTTTGAAAAAGTATTTAAGAATGTAGCCAAAATGAACAAGAAAAACTTTAATATGTAAGACACAGATTGTAGAACAGTTCAATTCCTAGTGTGTGCTGGGACATTTGGCTGCAGCTAAAACCAATTGCAGTAAAATAATTTGTGTAAATACAGACAGTATATACCTGTTTTGCTTCCCATTTTTGCAAGAAACTACCGGCATCCAGGCTCCTGTTTGGTTGGCCTGGGGACAAGAGTGACCTTGCTAACATCAGAAACGGAGGTGAATTATTAACAGTCATCTCAAGCACCATTAAACACTAAACGGAGCTAGAATAATGAATTTAAATATGAGATGTTCAATAAGACACCCTCACACAAACAGAACTACACATGAATACAGGACATGGACCCTTTAAGTTCTGTACACCGACAGTCACACACTTGTTTACTTGTCTGAAGATGGACTGACTTACAGGAATGAGGGAATGAAATAAGTGATCAAGCTATTTTTAACCTTAAAGAGGAGAAAAGGACTTAACATAGGGACATAATCAGGTTAGAAAATCTGTTTTTATTTGTGTACAGTAAATGTCTCCTCCTTTTTATCCTGATGTCGTGACCAATTAGTGAACCTACATGACAAAGGCCTTGTCTCTATGGCAGCATGAAATGAAAAGACACCGTGACACAGTAAAAAAGAGAGAAGTGATGGTGAGGGAGAGAGAGGGTGACAGTATAAGAGGGGGGGTCTTCAGATGTCACATGTGTGGGAGATTGTACAAATGCACAGACGGCCGATGGAAAGAACAGCCAGCTCCCGTTCTCCAGTTTATGAAGATGTTACAAGAATGAACTTGAGAATCCATTTCAACAGCAAACAACCTCACCAGAAATTCAGGATATGCAGCGGAAAGTCAAAAATAAGAAACATTTGAGTTGAGTTTTGACTTTCTTGTTCTCACTAACTTTTACGTAAGGAGGCATAATATATCATATTTGTGAGCATGTTTAGAATCAAATATAAAAAAGGGAATGGCTGAAAAGATTGGTTTTCTTTAATCAACTTCATAATGTCAAAATATGTGGTGAAACTATGACATCACACGCTGTTTAATACTTCAGAATAAGTGTTAATAAATGAAATAGGTTGTTGTATTGTGTGAGTAACCTTCAGACACCTCAACTGTTAGTGAAACAGAAATGGCAAAAATGATATTATCATAACAAGGCAACCTCCACTACACTGGTATCATGTAGCAAGGCCAACTACTGATTGTTCTAATATAAACTTAAATAAATACCTTTTACATAACCTTCAGCTGACTGAGAGTTTCCATATGGGCCTGATGAAGAACTGTGTGTGTGTGTGTTTACTAAACAGAGGTCACCCTTGCATTTCTTGTCCCTTCAAAAACACTCTCAGGGTTGCCTGATAGTTTACATAGTAGTGGTTGGTGGCGAATATAAAATAGATTTAATCTCTTGACGACTGCATTTCATTTTAAAAAAAGATATCTTTCACTATATTTCACCGAGGTATCTGAAGTATAAAGTGGTAATAGTTCCTTAAGTTTCTTCTTGCTTATTAATATATTATTTTAACAATTCAAATATTTTCTTTCTCACTATGAATGAAGCGTTTAACCTTAAAGTGCAGCCGGACTGTGACTTGGATGTTCATGCTGACTTGTGATAAAGGTAAATACAGGTTTAGTTCTGACTTTGCTTAGGAGCACTGATAAGGGTTTTAGGTTGACAGGGCTTTTGTTTGACTTATCAACATTTCTCGTCTAAGTATCATTTTAAGTTTAAGCTTAGTTCACTTGTGTCTCAGGGTGTAAATTGAGGTTAAAGCATTACATAAAAGAAGTGGACAGAAGTGACTTAACCCTGCATTCTTCTTAATGGCAAGCAAGGAACGACTGCACTGTTTACAAAAATATTTTTAATTTTATAAAGCAGATGAGAAAATGACTCTCCCTTATTACTGATTTATTTCCTCAAGTGACATTTTCCTCATAATCATATTGTCTCAATCTTTATGTTGAGTCTTCTTCCATACAGTGTGATGTTTGTTTTGTAAATAATGGTCTTTAGTCTCGCCAGGGACAGGGGATGCAAATTAGCCACAGCTAGAAACCTGTATGCAAGTCGTTTGTATTTTAGATATGAAGCAATGGAATAAACACATAAATACAGTGAAATAGATCATATGTATAGTATGATGTTCTTTAGAGCATGCTATCTGTGATTAACAAGATGCAACCCCAGCACCTTGTCAATATGGTAGAGATGTAACAACGTGAATCTACCTTCTTCTGGTGATAGAAAAGATGTGGCTGGCCAAAATGTCAAACAGAAGGATTGAAAATGATACTAGGATAATCATAACATAAGAGAATTAATAAGTATTAGGTGCATTTTATTGTTGAAATATTAGGTTGAAATTATGTTGAAGATAGTAGCTTCTGTGTGTTTCATCATGACACACAGAAAACAAAAACTAATGACCAGATTGTTTACAGTGTTGGATTAATTTGAAGGATAATACCATCCCTCCCCTTATGATGATGTTGCAACCTCCCTGTGCTTGGTGTAATCATGGAGCACAGGCTGCAGGTATGTGCTGGGCGATGTGGGCTCCTGAGTCAGAGCTGGTTTCAGCCCGCAGTGTTTCCTTTGGCTTGGAGAGCAGCTTGGTCCGTTGACGCGGCCCTGCTTAACATGTAGACGAGGTTTTAGTGGTGCACAAGTTTGTCTGCAGGCCGAGTGTTGGTGTCTGAAGTTGTCTGTGTAGAGGTGTGTTTGCGTACATTTGATTCTAAATAAGCATCATCTGGTAGATGACGTATTTTTTTTCCGTCCACATGTGGCTGTGACAGTGTGTGTTCTTGTTCCGTGTGTGTTTGTTTACATCAGCATGAAAGGAGTTTGTGTGTGTTTAAATAGACCAGGGGAGATGGAGTGTAGTTGAACACAAACAAACACTGTGTATCTCTATATACATCAGCCTCCGTCACCCAACAAGAGGCTCAGCACTTTGGTCTCCAGGACGACACTTTGTCCTGCCAAAGCGCACTTGTGCAAGTAATTGAACCTCTCATTGCTCCCAATTTAGGTGATGGTAGTTTCTGTGAATATGAATCTGACAAAAATAAGTGAGTTTAGACTGCACTTGATTGACCGGTTCTGCAAATTTTCAACCCAATCACTATGGCTTTAGGTAACCACGGAGGAGAAGCCCTCAACGCCTGTAACCATCTGAAACTTTATCTTTTAGAGAGTGAGAAGTGTGTTATTATGTTGGAGAGGAACTGAAAGTAGAGAGACTTTGAGCAACTCCTCCTTATATGAGCTTGAATATTTCACACATGAGTATCAACATGTGATTTTTTTTAAATTCTTGATAACCTTAAAAACCCACGTATGGTTATCAATGGTGTTACACCCAAAAGAAAAACACGCTTACACACCCTTAAGGTGTGATTAGGGGTGTTTGAACCTGGTTGTAAAAAATCAACTTTAAGGTTAGCAGTAAAAGAGCAAATGATGAGCCCTAAAGCTTTAGCAGAAAGAGTTTGAAAGCAGTGTTGCAGCCACAAATCTAGAGAGAATGCAAAGCAGCATTAATTCGACTATAGGGGCATATTTTTGCATGAATTCCTTTAAAGTTTAATAAGGAGTGGACTGTGCACAAACAGGTTAGTTCATACAATCAAGTAAATCACTGATACTATATTAATAAGTACCTCAAAAACACTAACAAAAACGTTGTGTATCAGCAAATCATCATTGGCATATTCTATTAATATTCCTGCTTTTACGATTGAGTGAAAGAGCAACTGTAACAGCCACATGTTCCCTCAGGCATAAATTGTGCATTTCTAATTTCTAATGATGATCAAGTTCAGTTAGAGAAGGAATGTAGGTTCATCCTGTATTTCCTGGTTACACAATACACACTTATACCTACACACACACACACACACACACACACACACACACACACACACACACATTAGTTGTAAGAAGTATGGTTTCTCTTGAAGTCACAAGAGCGAGAAAATGTCTCTCAATAAACACTCGCTAACTGCAAGAAAACCTCAGATCACTCATTTACTGCAGGTTTTGTGGTGGTCTCATGTGGCTGATCTCACACACACACACACACACACACACACACACACACACACACACACACACACACACACACACACAGAGAGAGAGCACATATCCTCAGTCAGAGTCAAGCAACAGATTGATATGAGAAGTGTTGTTTGTCAATCTGCATGAAAGATGTGTTTTTTTTCTTTTTGTCAGCATGCCTGTTATCATTACATGCCAAAATACAGAGTGTGTGTTTGTGCGTGTGCAGACCATCAGTTAGACTCTGTTTATATAATGTTAGGTGATTGGGGAACCCATGGGAACTGTATTTTTCCAGGTGTTCCTTTGTGTTTGTTTGTGTACGTGTGGTTGTTTAATGACCCTGAGAATTTTTCAGATATGATCTAGCCTTGACTGTAGACTTTACTATTATAAACCTGCCTTATTACAGTGGGAGGGGCAGTGCGCAGTGTCGTGTGTGTGTGTGTGTGTGTGTGTGTGTGTGTGTGTGTGTGTGTGTGTGTGTGTGTGTGTGTGTGTGTGTGTGTCTTTTTGTGCTGCACTATCAGTCACAGTTTCATGTGCGTGCAGACAGAGTGCAGCTTGTCTGAAGTGGCACACTGAGCTCTGTGATGAATGCAGTGATCTGAGCATTGAATAATTGTGTGCAGTCAATGTAAGTTGGCTCGGAAAGGAAAAGACACAGATTTAGATACACACACACACACACACACACACACACACACACACACACACACACACAGCAGCTTGTGTGTGTAGCTGCTGAGTTGCCTCCTCTGGCCGTAGTAAAAGCACTCAGTGTTACGTCCGGGGTGTGGGCTGCTGTTGTACTGGTATGCCTATGAATTATTTCACTATGAATTAAACATAGAGGAGTCAGATCTGCTGACGCTAAGACGCCAAATGTTTTCAAGCTGCTGATAAAGCTGCAGCTAATTGAAACCAAAAAGTCACATACAGGCAACAGGCAGGGATCATTTCTTTCTTTTCTTCGACCCAGAGTAAAATATTTCAACAGCTGTTTAAGTGTGTTAGTGTTCAGGGTTTAAAAAAATAATAATTCATGGTCTACAGAGGATGTATCACGAGCAGATTTAGGCAATTATTGAAGGTTATTGGACAAATTTGAGAGAATTTAAGATAATCCTTTAGTCAAAGCAGCATTTTCAGCCTCAGCAGATAGATAGGCCCTTACCTTATATCCATTTGTAACTAGTCGTGCATGAAAGCTACATCCTTCACTGCTAGATTGGGAATAGTTGACCAAAAATGTATTTTCTGTTTGATCATATTATCTTCATGCAAAAAAACAAGAGTAGTTTAGACCTTCTCTATTTATCCCGAGATAACTTTTGCAATGAAAGAAAATATATTGATTGATTTATAATTTAGTGCAGTGGTACAATCACAGAAGTGGCCCACTCATCATTGTCCCATAACAGCTTTGCCAACACACATTGAAAGTATCTAGCCTACCTCAGTAGCAAAATTGAGGTATCCAATAGCACAAAAACTGTACTTTAGTTGTTAAGTGACTGTAGGCTAGTTTGTTTTCACCACTGGCTTTAGGTGCTGCTGTATGTAAAAAGTAAACAATAGAAGCATAGCACATGAACTGAAATAAAGAACCAGGGAAAAAGAATTTAACTTTTTCTTTCTATCCATCTTTTGAACTGTTATGAGTTTCCATATCCATTCCACACACACACACACACACACACACACACACACACACACACACACACACACACACACACACACACACACACACACAGCCTACTCACCCACAAACACTTTCCATAGGCTAAATGTATAACCCGCCGACCCCTGCACCCCTGCACACAAAACACTCATGCAGCCTCGTGCACACACCCACACACACACCGTCATCTGTCAGACATTCACAGCCTCTCTCTCTCCCTCTCTCTCTCTCTCTCTCTCTCTCTCTCTCTCTCTCCCTCTCTCTCTCTCTCTCTCTCTCTACCGTTTCTCACTTCCTCCCTCTCTCTGTCTCTGACGGCCGCAGAGGCTCACAGCGGCTCACGCGGCCCGGGATCTTTTCAGGAGAACGTGCGCACTCCTCACGCGCTGCTATCTGCGTTGAAGAACTGAAGGTGGACTGATTTGAAGGTGGACTGATTTGAAGGTGGACTGATTCGAAGGTGGACTGTTTTGCTGGCGAATTGCAAACCTGTTTTCAGAGAGATACATGAGTTATTTTTGACGTTTTGCTGAAGTACAACGAGAACACTTGTTTTTAAAGGGATTGTGGAAGACCTCTGAAAAAGTGAGTATTAATTTACGAAGACAACGTAAAACTGTGTTTTAAAGTAACTGACATTTTGACCTGTTTTATGATAACTGACATGAAGTATAACTATTTAACCATTGTGAATTTCATCTCATATTTTTTTAAACTTCTGCTCCTTCAAATTTAACTAATTGGGCTCCGTTTTGTAGTTAGGGAAATTCTCCTTTAACAAGTTATTGATTTTTTTTTTTTAAATCTATCATGCACTATTCTTTAGGATTTTAGTATGTTGCACATGTTCAAAGTTCAAATGTTCTCACTAGCTGCCCTCGGGTTGACAAGAGGTAGATTTGAAGACTGTTGTCAGTGTTGGTTAGCTCTTTAAAACCGACACCAATGATTTATGCAGCAGGACCTCCAACTTGTGGTTTGGTTTGGTGCCAGAGGCTGGTAGAGCAGAAAAACCTGCTGCAAGAAGCTGCACACTCTTACTTTAGCACTTGTCTGGCGCAGGGTAGTAATTGCCCTGTTGCTTTGCCAGTCTGCAATATGCTGTGTGTGTTGTGTGTTCCACTTGAGGGGAGATTATGGGTGTTAATTTTCAGCAGTGGAGTCTCTGATATCTACTTACAATGTAAACTGTCTGCTGCTGAGAGAGGCGGAGGAGGAAGAGGAGGAGGAGGAGGCTTTAAATTCAGAGAAGTCAGGATATTTGAGTGGGAGCTCGGTTTAATTTGTTTTGCTCACTCATGAATGTATGTCCAGAGGCTGAGTTCTCATAACTATGATCCATGAAACTAAAGCCCTCAAACCAAACTGAAAAGTGGCAATCATTTAGATCAGAGATATTCAGTCAGTCTTGCAGAATACAGAGTCAGCTAGGGTACACTATGTCATTCAAACTAAGGGAAATCCCAAGTGTGATTCAGCAGAGGTATGGCTGTCATTTTCTTAAACGTTTTCATCAATTTTTCTTGAAAGTGGTGCCTTTCTGTGCTGCGTTCATCTCGACTTATTCTCTGAATACAGATTCCTTATTTAACAGAAGACTCAAATCAATGCCTTCTGTATGTTCAAAGCAAATGTGCTTCCCAGAGAAATAACTACACTAGATAGTAACAAATCAATAAATAGAACAATAGGGAATGCAGTTTAAGCCAATAAGGAGCAGCAGGTTGGGCTGATAATGCATGTGAATCAGTTGTAATCATGCAATGCAGGAACCCATCTGTTTTCTTCTGACGACAATAGCATTTTGTTCATCAATATGAACAGAAATCTGCATGCAGCTGCACAAAACCAGTGGTGGACGATGTTTCTTCACTCCAACTCAATTCATGCGTCTCAAGTTGCTAATCAGACTGTTACCAATAGCCAGTATATGGAAAGTAAAGACTTAGTCTGGTTTTCCTCTAACACTTATCTGAATTACTGCTGGCTACGCTGGAAGCCCCAAAAATTGGCCACAGCTCTCAGGGGCTAAATTATTGCTCGAGGAGAGCCAATAGGTTCTTAGATTGTAATGCATATAGGAACAAATAGAATTCCAGAAAGTAACTCCTGAACAAAACTGACTTCAGTGACCCTCATCATGACCTCAACTTCACCGGGGTCACCATACCCAAGCCCAGTTTATTCCAAATATCAAAGTAAAACTGAGCTGAGTTATGACTGCAATGCATGCATGCTTTTCTGTCAAGCAACCAAAACCATCTCTACAAGCTATGAAGTTATTTAATCGTCAAGCTTGCAGATTGTATCATTGTCATCAAGCGATGGGGCAAAAAGCAAAACTGTTTTTTTTTTTATTAACACTAAGATATAAACATGACAGGCAGGTTTTATATGTATTATATGGTACTCTATCTGTGTGTTAGAATTTGGTGAGTATGTGTAAGTGAGGGAGTGAGTGAGGGAGTGAGTGAGGGGGTGAGTGAGGGGGTGAGTGAGTAGGGGCATTTGAGTTCATGCTGTATCAAATGTCTGTCTCTACCACTCTACTGTAATTAGATTATAATACTGTCTTGTTAGCTAGACTGCTGTGAGTAGAGACACCTGTCTGTCTGTCTGCCTGTCTGTCTGTCTGTATGTGAGTGTATGCATGTCTGACTCAGCCCTGGAACACATTACATCTCCTTGTATTTGTCTATATTATGCCTTTATTGTTTAAATAGTGCCTGTAATTATACACACTGATTTTGGCTTCACTTGTTCGACGTTAGTAGCTGAAGATGAGAATCCAGTAGCTGATAGCTGAAGAATCCAGACGTGTATTTATTTATCTATTCTATTATTATTTACAGGGACAGTGCATATTAATAAACATCTCTGTTATTATGCCAGAGGTTGCCAAAAGGCTCATTTTCCTGGCAGATTATGAACCTTCTTGTCTCAAAGCGGGAGTGTAAACATGAGGTGAGGTAAACAGTGTGCAAATATTGAAAGAGACTGATGAACAACACAAAAAGCACAGGCGACATGATGCAGCACAGGAACCAGCACCACGCTGTAAAGCTAGACACACCTATACATATGACTTACTTACGCCAGGAAGCTGATTTGAAACCGCCCTAACCTAAACGAGTGTAAGAGCCATAGAGACTACCCCGTGTGTGGTGTTTTAAGGATTTGGACTGATGATTTCCAGGTTAGAGACAGTTTTAATGTCCTAACTTTTCAGAAACGTAAGAGTCTCGAATGGGGGAGGGGACACAAAGTTCAGAGGATTAAGTGTCTTTTAAAGGTCAGTACATTTTGGGACTGATAATCAGGTGTGTTTGTGGATTTACTTGTACACTTAAATTTGTATAATTTAGAGCAGGGGTCTCCAACCTTTCTTCATCTGAGAGCTACTTTGAAAAAATGAAAGTGGCCAAGGGCTACTTGCATCAAATCGCTTGCATTTATTTACATAGCTCACATCTGCTGAGTTAAATTCATATGAATGTCCAAGAAAACATTAGCACTTCACACTTGTTTTTTATGGGCCAAATATATGAATAGTGGGAAGAGGTGCATTTACCGTCGTCAGATTTTTATTTTTAACACAGTCGGTCAACCTATAGGCGAGCTACTGTAAACCTATCTGTTGGAGACCCCTGATTTAGAGTATCTCTAATCCAGACTGTACTTTTTCATTTGTCTTTTAAATGAGTAATTTGATGATTTTCTCCAGCTATATCAAGGTTAACTATTAAAGTTAATAAACATCATGTTCTGCATTCCTAACTGCTTACACTTTTCTTTTTACTAGACTGTAGATGCCCTTGAAAACAACACACAAAGCTTGGAGAGATTATTTATATGTCGTCATACCTTCACTGGAGCCTGTTTTTCCAGAACCTTTTAATGGCCTTGCATCCTCTCTGCTGTTGTGACTTTGAAATGCTTTCACTTGACTGTAGAATGGAACAGTATTAGTTTCACAATATGACATGTCGTCTGGTGCTTCGAGGAACTGTGGTCAGAAGAAGTTGCGAGAGGATGCACACTTCATACTACAAAATGCAAATATGTACATATATATTAGGAGATACTAAACCCTTTCATGAATTCTGAATATAATGGAAGAATGTTGGGAAGCAGCCATGAAAGAAAGTTTTCCTTGCCACTGTAACTTTGCTAAATGTTGCTTTGTGCTGTGCTCATGGTGGATAAATGTTGGGTCTTAGATTGATTGATTGAGACATTTGTCACAGCAGACAGTCAAAGCAGGAACAAAACAGTGGTACCTAATAACATAAGCATGACTCTGTTTCAATCAAGTGTTCCAGTAAGTGTCATGCCAGAGCCAAAATAAGCTGGCATGCCCCTGAAAGTGAAGCAGTTAAATCAAAATCAGCCGTGTTTATTTTGTGTTTCCACCTGTGCTTTTCCTGCTTTTCCTGCTGTGACATGTCAAGATATATTCCATGAAACGTGGGTTGGGTTTAAGATAGAAAATCAGCTCAGTCCATGAAGTTTGTGACATCAAGTGATCATTTTCTCCTTGTTTCCTTGTTCAGATGCTGATTCAGAAGATCTGGTTGCAGAGCGGTTGCTAGGTCGCAGCTGTGTGTCAAGGCAAGCATGGAACGAGAGGGTTCGTTTAGGAGGTAAAAACCCACTTCAGAGGGCACAGTTTCCCTGCAGCTCCAACACTTTTTCTTTTCCCCTTTTTCTCTCTTTGTCCCCCGTCCTTTGGGAAACACAAAAAGGTAGATGAAAGTAGAAAAGCACACACATACACTCACACACATTCCTCAATGACCTCATTCATTCTTTCATTCATGCAAACATCCCCCTTATCCTTCTTTGTTTAGTAATTAGTCTGCAGAAATTTTTCTCACAACTCTTCCTGTTGTTTCAGGGCCAAGAACGAAAAGTGTCTCTCTTCTGTGCTACATCATTGTCCATTAACTCACACTAATGTTTCTTTTTGCCATCACCTTTTTGTCTCGATATCATTTGATTTATTTCCTTTTTATTCTGCGTCCCTCTTTTCTTCTTTCTTCTGTTTTTTTATTTTCGAGAAGCTTTTGACTGCTTCTTTTCAGGGAGAATTTTGAAAGTCATCCTCACTTTGACCCATGAAGTGTGTATGAGTGTGTGTGTGTGTGTGTCTCCAGGTGTGTGCGTTTGAGCCCAGGGCTCCTGTTTCTCACACTGACCTATAAATATGGAGTTGAATTAAGATCCAGGTTGACGGACCTAAACACACACATGCACACACACTGGAACACTCCTTCTCTCCTCTCTCCTAATAACCTCTAACTGTCAATCTCTCCCTTTTTGTCTTTTCCCCACTCTATAGCCTTCTTTCAGCTTCTCTTTGTCTCGTTCTTCTGCTTTTTGTGTCTGAATTCATTTCAATTCATGAAGATGAAATGACATTAACACCATTCACTGGGCTTGAATCTTTACTAATATTTTAAAAACTAGTAAGAAAAGTTCAAAATTACACAAAAAATGGCAAAGAAACAAGAAAAAAAAAGCAGTGGGAATAATGACAAAAAAAACCTAACAAGGGATAGCAGCATGAATACATCTTTTATCTGTCCTTGGCTCCACACAAACAGAAAGACAAGACGAGGAAGTGAAATGTGTGTCACCTTTAAATCCTTCCCCTCCCTCCTGGCAGCTCTTGAACCTCAAAGGGTTCCTTTGTTCGCCTGGCACAAAAGCTCACAGGGTCACATGGTCACCGGTTGGCACGGACTGGCAAAAGGAGCAAGACAGAAAAGAGAAGTGAAGAAAAAGAACAGATAAGATGGAAGTAAGAAATAAGGAAACGAGGTAAAGAAGGAAAATTGAACTGATCTGAAAGTTTGAGGTACAGACACTCCTCCCTAAAAGCTTCACTCAAAGTCTCGTTCTCTCAGTCAGTGTGTCACTCACACACTCATGGAGTGGGGATATGTGGTACCTTTTCAGTTACTAGAGTAAGTACACAAAATGAAAGTGTGTTTGAGAGATGTGTTGTTTACGTTCAGTAGTTACAGACATTGCTAGTTTCTTTGAAATCATTTAGAAGTACACATACAAATAACACCAACTAAACAAAATCATCATACAGTTTATTCTACAGATGACAAAGGTTTGAGATTATAAACTCTGCCTTTTACTTCTTCAACTGAACTCCCTCCTGATATTTGTTTATTTAATCCACCTTTTCCTCTGTCCAAGTTTACGCAATTCTCCATCACTCTCTTTTTTTTCTGTTGTATTTTGCACTTTTTAAATACTTTTTACAGTGTTTGTAAGGAACCTTCATATCTCCATTTCTCCTCATTCTGCCTTTATCATACTTTTTCATACTTTCTTCCAATTTGATTTCTTCCCTATCATTCCATAAAAATGAATTTATCTTTGAGGCAGACTGTTTTTTCCCTCCTTTTGATCACTCTCTTAGTACTCATTGATGTCTTTCTATCTTACAAACATAACAGATGGCTAATAAACCTTACCACCTGATTGATTAAGACCTTTGTCACAGCAGACAGTCAAAGCACCTATCAATAAATGTGACTGTTTTCAGCCTTAAAAATCTATTTTCCTGCCGGTTGTAAGTTTTGTCGAAGTTTTTGAGAAGGAGATTTGGACTTGGCTCCACGATTATCACCCGAAGCCACATGGAATCACTGTTTGTGCATATTTATGTTATTCTTATCTTTCTGTCTTTTGGATTTCGAGGAGCCTCCACAGTAAGCTGAGGTTGGGAGGCGGCTCATCCTCCAGCCTCACTGACCTCTCGCAGGCGAAAACCTCAGGAGGTGGAGGAGGGGATAAGGGAGGACTAGCAGAGGAGTGCAGCAGGGACAAAGGGACCCAGCAGAGAAGGGCCGGAGCCAACGCCACCTGGAACGGGTCAGTGTGGGAAAGATTGAGGTTCATTTGTTATTGTCATGCATGCATTCCTCAAAACTGTACGTTTGTATGTTTACACACATTGGGACATGTTTGTTAGTGTGTGCCTTCTTTCTCTGGCAGTTCCATCTTTTAATAAATCACAAGGAGAAGGCTCTGTTGGTGGAGTTAGTTATGCTATAAATACAAACCTTTTTTTTTTACCTCACATTCATGGACATCATGTCTTTTTGTCTCTTTTCCCTCAGGGTCCATCACCGTCTCGTTTTATCTCCATCCCTCACTCCTCTTTCAGTCTCCTTCTGCATCATAGATCCCTTTCTTCTCCGGTCTTGTCTCTTGTTTTCCTGGTTATATTTACAGCGTTTGAGCCTTATGTTACACGAGACATGCAAAGAGCAGAAAGAAGAAGAACTCTCTTTGAAACAAGTCCAGTCCCCTCCTGACCCTTTATGGCGTCTATATCTTTTTTTCTTTCTTGTGTTTGTTGTCTTTTAAATTCTTTCGACTCTCTATGTTATGGCTTTTACCAAGTTTGCATATGTTTTTTTTTAAATCTTGAAATCATATGACTTGACGTCAGTGAACTACAAAAACTCAAGCTGACAAACCTGGACAGCCCAAAGAAGAAAATGATATGACATCTGTCAGTCCAGCTCTCTCTGGGTGGATGCTTTGATCTGAGATATTTTCTCATATGAGCAGAGATTTGTGTATATTAAAAAGACCCAAACAATCCACTATATATATCTCAATATAAAGGATCAATGTTTGCACACTAAACCCTGTCGTGTGTTTGTATTCTCAGTATCCACAACGCAGTGATATCAGTTTTCCAGAAGAAGGATCTTGGGGAAAATGAACTCTACACTCTGAATGAAGGTGTCAGGTTAGCTCGCTTGTTTTATTTGTTTGTTTTTTTCTCTCTTGCTGACCATAAGAAACACCAGTGTCAAATGGTGTGCTTGAGCTGGTTTGTATTTTAGGACCAGACTCAATTATAGTGTTTTCTCCTGTAATTTCCCTCCCTTGCTGTAGCGTTGGGTTTAATTTAAAGCAGAGGTACTCTGGGCCCAATATAAGCCAAAAGGCAGCTTCGACTTGCCATATTTAGGCTGCAGCATGAAACCTTGACACTTTCCAAGTAAAAGTTCTTGACAGTTTACTGTCCACCAAATCAAAAACACTTTAAGGATTCTGTAATTAGAAGAAGATAGGTTGAGTTTACAGAGGAAACACTGCTGTGTGTAATTGTAGTGTAGCTGAGGGCAGTTTAGACAGTACTGTCAAAACTGGCTCCAGTTATGTACAGTAAATATGGCACAGACATTTATTGTACATACATGCACACACATTACAAAGATAGTCCCAAAGAGTGTAACATGGCCTGGAGTGTATTCAATTGAAACAGCACACAAGGGCTCATGACCAAAAGGCTTCATAAAAATATATTATTCTATGTTACTGTTGCTACGGTGGTCTTTTCTTTTCCACATACACAAGTTAATTTATTTCCTACTAATCTGATTCTTATTTTTGGAACAACATCTTTCTCATTTCCTGAGTCTGCTGCTGTTCAAACACAGCAGCCCATCGGTGTTTGAGAACTCATTAGTTGTGTTTCATGTTTGTGAGGTATTACTAGGAGAGTGTGTGCTTTGCCTGTGTAAGTGACAGCCTACAGTATGAATTTATTCAGAAGTACTCATGAGACCTTGGTGGTAGAGTTGGTCGTCTCTCAGCTGGCAGGTTGGGGGTTTGATCCCCAGCTCCTGCAGCCACATGTTGAGGTGTCCTTGGGCAAGTCACTGAACCCCAAATTGCTCCTGCTGCTATGCAAGCAGCGTGTGAATAAAAAAGTGCAGATGGGCAGTTGGACACTCTGTGTTCAGTAGCAGTCTCTGCCCTCATTGTGTGAATGGTTCAGTGTGACATGTATAATCAAAGCAGCTTTGAGCAGTCAGAGGACTAGAAGCTCATGTTACTCATCTTTTTTACAGGCAGCTGCTGAAGACAGAGCTGGGCTCCTTCTTCACAGAGTACCTTCAGAACCAGCTGCTCACTAAGGGGATGGTAATACTGAGAGACAAGATCCGCTTCTATGAAGGTACACACAAACACTCACATGAATGCTAAAATGACAAATTGCATAGACAAACAACCAACCAGGAGACGAGGAATGCAGAATGTACATCTTCTAGATAAATGTGGAGATCACTAGTTAGCACTAAACAAAAGGATAGCACAATGATAATGAATAGAAAATTATAAATTCAGACAATTGACAGAAATTGTGCACAGGAATATTTTCATTACTCGTCTTAAAAGGGTAAAAAAAATGTTCAATCTTAAAGGTGCACTTGATGAACTTGATGAGAAATATTATTTATTTTCTCACTTTTACAGAAACATGATATTTAAGTGTTAGATGGTGGAATAGGAGATTCCCAAGAAAGCTAAATCCTGCAATAAAATATGTGATTCAAAACAATGATGTCGACATTTTCTTGTACCCGTATAACAGTAACAATCAGTTTGAGATTATATCAGATATAGTTTATTGTCCCCAGGGGGAAATTTGCTCGGTGCAACTTACATAAAATAAAACATGACACAAGACATGTAACGCATAACATACAATGTGCACAATAAAAAACATAATGAATCAGATATAAACGACTAAAGGCTAAACAGTTCTAGAACAAATTAAAATAAGATTAGTTAACAGCCTTAGGCCCTTTATGAGGAGTGTTCACAGTGCCAGTGAGTCATTTCAGGAAAAGTTTAAAGATGATTGTTTAGTCTTTTTTTTATCTCAATGTGACAAAAACCAAAGGTGTAGCAGGAAAAAAGAATAATTGACCAAGATATCAGATGCAAAGTTAACCCTTGTACTATAAGTCTTAGCTGGCTTTATCTCCCCACACATAAACACAGAGTTACAGCGAGCCAGTGAGAAGGTTAGAACAAGAAACTGAAATCAATCAGCTCTCTGTTGTGGCTCATGTGTGACCTTTATTTAAGACACTTTTGAAATGGAGAACTCACACTGACACAAAAACAGCAACCAGACAGGAAGTGTTCCCTTACGTCAATTAAACCACAGTTAGAGAGCAAGTTAAGATAAGACAAACCACTGCAGAGTTTTTAAGTCTCTGCAAACCCACGTTGCAAAATGTGAAAATTCAACGACATCTGGTCATTCTCAGAACTAAAATGACCTATGAAGTTTGTGACATGTAGCATAAGTCTGTGTTTCATGTGAGACAGAGAACAAGGAAACTAGTATTCTTCTGTTGATAATGTTTTATTCATAGAGATTTTACTTTATAAGTAACAGGCTGTATCAACACAATGTGTAACATTAACATGTCGTTAAAATGTTAAAACTTTTGCTATGATTACAAATCACATTAAAGATCTCTGATAAAAACATTTTTTAATTCCAACACTGAGATTTTTCTAAAACCTTTCATCTCATTATATCTTGCTGACTTTTTGTCCTTTGACGCTGTAATCTATTTGATCCTTTGGATCTTTTCTTATATGTTGTTCTCTTTTTTCATTAAAGGTCAGAAGCTTTTAGACTCCCTGGCTGACACATGGAACTTCTTCTTCTGTGATGTTCTGTCAATGCTGCAAGCCATCTTTTATCCTGTGCAGGTACACACACTGAGCAATGCACATCCTTAGATTCTCCTTACAAAGCTGTGTGTTGACAACGCTGTGTGTGTGTGTGTGTGTGTGTGTGTGTGTGTGTGTGTGTGTGTGTGTGTGTGTGTGTGTGTGTTGTGTGTGTGTGTGTGTGTGTGTGTGTGTGTCCAGGGAAAGGAGCCGTCTGTGCGTCAGCTGGCTCTGCTCCACTTCAGAAACATCATCACCCTCAACCTGAAACTGGACGAGGCTCTTTCTCGACCCCGAGCCAGAGTTCCTCCTTCCATCATACAGATGCTGCTAATACTACAGGTACCCCCCCCCCCCCCCCCCCCCCCACACACACACACACACACACACACACACGCACACACGACCTCTTTCTTTATTTGTACTTTTATTTTTTAACCTCTTTTTCTGGCAGCCTCTGACTTTATCTCTTTGTAGCCGCACACTTTTAAAACCAGTAGTGAAGGTTAAATGACAACAGATGGGGAAAAGAGGAGCAAAGAGCTGCTTTTTTTTTCTTGCAAAGGGACCTCACAGGAAGTAATCTCAGTGTGAACACAGAGCGGAGTAATCTTCCCATGACCACTCAGTGCCCTCTGCGTCCCGCCTGTGTCTGAATAGTTGTGTCAGTGTTTGTCTGTGTGAATTCTCCATGTTTACACTGCTCCTTCAGACCCCTATTCCTCAGAAATGCAGACACAAACAGAAGTGAATCATTTTTCGGACCTTTTTGGCAACATGAACTTGATCTAGTTTTCTAAGAGCGCAAAAGCACAGACATTTGAATATCCCCTTGACAATATAGTTTAGTTCAAACATATTTAGAAAATAAATGATTGTGAGAAACAGCGAGTAACAAGCCAATGAAATCAACCCAGTTTATGATCCCTATTTGTTAAATGATAGTGTTCATCATGTGACCCAGGTTTATTTATTTCTTAATCTCTGTGCAGTTATTTGTGAGTGCTGACAGTTAGTTGTCTCTTACCTTCATTTTCTATGGAAACAGGAAGAGAGATGTTCATGTTTCACTTAACGGATGTGTTTCTTTACTCCTCATGCAGAAAACACATACTGGAAGTCTTTTTCATCCATATTTTACTAATAAGAGCTGCTCTGATAGTTTACCCTCCTCTATCCCTGCATCATTGTGTTTTTAAACATTGTATGAATGATCAAATGGGAGAGCTTGGAGTTTTTTTGGACTGCTTTCCGGTTTACCTAATCTGATGCTTCACAAGTGTAGAGAGTAAAATATGACACAGTAAAAGAACATTTTCCTGTCCTTTTCTTTCTCTCTGTTTTGTTACTTCTTGTTTCATCTGTTAGTGATTTCCCTCTCATTCTGTGACGCCAATTCTCAGAGGTCTGGGGTCTTCTTATGTGGTTTGTTTCTGAGCTGTGCTTTTGATGCAAAGGCTTAGTGATTCAGAGAACTGCATGTCATTGATCTTTCCTTTTTTTATAGGACGACTTTTGAGTAAGATCTGGACACAGATGTGTGACAGTCGGCATGAAAATTGTAAAATTGACAAAAACTGATTCAAAGTCTAAACCACTTTTATCTGATGTCTTTAAATGGTCTAAGCAGAGACGTCTCTTTCACGGAACAGTTTGTGTGTCCCCTTCTTCACGGCTCTGCGTTTACAGCCCATGGCATCATTCATTTTGTTGGCTTTTTTTTTTTGGCAACTGATCTACTCACAAACATAAAGTACACTCTACGCTTCCTGTAGAAAGTATAGAAACACACATTTGTGCCATTGGAACAAGTAAGACCATCTGCATTAGGGCATATTGTAGTTGTGATTCAGACACAGATCGGCTTTTTGCAACAACAACAAATCTTCTTTCTTTCTTTCTTTCTTTCTTTCTTTCTTTGTTTCCTTTTCTTTACATGTTTTCTGGCCTTTAAAGTTTCCACTAGAAACCGTCCAACAAACACACAAAAGTACTGGCTAACCCAAACTATTGTTTTTCTTTGTTTGTTTGTTTGTTTGTTTGTTTGTTTTGTGTGTGTGATGCAGGGAGTCCATGAATCTAAGGGTGTAACTGATGACTACCTTCGTCTGGAGTCTCTTATTCAGAAGGTGGTCTCTCCGTACCTCGGGACTCATGGCTTATATTCCAGAGATGGATCTTCTAATTTGCACTGCTCCTCCTGCCTTTTAGGTATGTACACCTATTACAGAGAGTGGAAGAATTACTTGGCATTACAGGTAGAATAGAATCAATCTTCTATGTGTATGTGTCTTTATAAGATTATAAGAAGAGCAAAGATCACTTTTGTTCTTTGTTTTCTTGCACACGTTCTTTTGTTATCTTGTGCTTTTAATTTTTGCGTTATTGAAATTTTAACACAACTTTTCTCCCTCCAGAAAAGCGTTTACAGCGTTCCTGGCCCTCCAAACCAGGTAACTCTCCTGCCGCCAAGAACCCAGTGGTACGCTCCAAGAGCTACAACGTTCCCATGCTGACCCCTGTGGTAGAGTACGACGTCGACTCCTCCACAGGAGGCCCCACAAGTATCAGACGACACTCAGTCTCTGAGATGACTTCCTGCTTGGAGGAGTCAAGCTCTGTGGCCGAATCGACAACCAATAACACCAGCACATCCAGCCTCGCCAACCATTCTCCAGCTTCAGGAGCCTCCGCTGCACTTTCAGGTAAAAATACACTGGTAATGAAAATAAATGATTCATTAACAGGTACAACTTTTAAGGTCACAAGGGGTTTTATTTCTGGTCTGGTCATAGCTTAAGATCACTTTTCAAATTTTTATGACATAAACGTAGAATGTCAATCCCATTCTTTTTTAACATTGTAATGATTAATTCTGAAAAGTCTTCTCCATCCTCTCTGCAGACACTGTGACCACCAGCCAGGATCCCCCGCCCACAGACTCTGACAGTCCTGCAGGTCCCCTCCCTCTCCAGCCCCAGCATTACTCCCCCTGCATCCTCCCTGAGCCGTCCCCAGCTGAGGACACTCACTGCACAGGCTCGCTGGTGTCAGACTCCTCCGCGTCCTCCAGAGTCCTGGCTCATGACACTAGCTCTGGTCCCAGTCCTGCATCCAGTCCAGAGATCATGATAGACAACGTCCTGGAGTCTTTGGACTCTGAGCCAGAGCACGACGGCATCTTCCTGGACTTCTCACGCCGCTGTTCAGTAGGGTCGACACACAGCAGCGACAGCAACAGGCAGAGTGTGGTGTGACACATACACACACTCAATGCTGAGCCGTGACTGACGTTCCTCACACCCTGCTGTTTTATGAAGACTCCAGATCATCAGGGATTCCTTTAAACGGAATTATTTTTCTACAAGATGTGATTACTCCTCCAAAGTCTAACCTCATTATGTCTGGTTCAAACATCAGGTGGAAACATCAGCACTGACCTGACAATCTACAATCTTATCAAACTAGACCACACAGGATTTCATCTCTCAGCAATACAAATATATATTTTTAAGAATGACCACTTTTAGACAAAACACTGAGCCGGTGATGAAAACACATCCTCGAGGTATTTGCACACGTTGAAGAATGAAAATGTTTCAGTAATGTAATGTATCTCTTCAAGACTGGGGCTATTGAATATCTTTAGCTGTCAAATTCACACTTTTAACATTTCATTGTGTAACAAACTCTCCAGTTTAACCAATGATCCTTGGTTGAACTCAAACTTGTGTTATCATTTGATGATTAAAATATTGATTTGAATTTTGCACTTGGTCTGGCACTAAAGATAAGTCTGTTTCTCCTTTTCAAAAACAATGTCTTAGTAGTTTTCCTCTATCCTAATATAGGTTTCTGTGTGTAGTATGTTAATGGAGATTCAAATTAGTTCTAGGAAAGGGAACTCTAGTCCCTGTTTGCTTTCAGGCAGTATCTTCATGAGATCAGTGATCTACATTTCAATTTTTTTCTTCTGCTTTCATGTTAGCTCCTCATGTCTTTACTAATTTAGCTGTGTTAACTCGTCTCTTTTGGGATAAAAGTAACCATAACTGCTGTTATCATGTTTAAAAATTGTGATGAAACCCCCAGAACTTTGATTCAAGCCAAATATATCAGATACATATTTCAGATTGGAGTTTAGGCACACACTGCCATCTTGTGTTTGTCCTTTTAAAAGTGCAAGTATCTTAAACGCAGTGAAGCTGGAACCAGCAGAGGAAAGTGCGGACTAGCCCTTTAAAGTCATTAGCAACACCTGTGGATGGGCGGAAGGGGGAGGTAAAGTTTCAGTGTTAATTCTAAAGTAGCTAACACACACACACACACACACACACACACACACACACACACACACACACACACACACACACACACACACACACACACACACACACACACACACAGAGCTGTTTGTGCGCTGATTGAAGAACCTGTTGGACTAGCCTACCATCGGAAACGAAGTGCCACTTGACCCCTGACCCCTGAAACAGGTCGGCTATATTCTTTTTTTCTACATCTTTATCGGGGTCCTGGATCTTCTCTAATCCTATTTGTTTGACTGCGGTCAAGTGAGCCATCGTTTGCGAAACACCAGTCAAGCCAGCCGCCGCTTTAAAAAATAATGCGCATCTGTACAAGGACACTTGGAGCGCCCTAAAAGGAATGCGGCCGCGCGTTTCAGCAACTTGTTATTGAATATGAAATGTAAAATATGAATACGATTTTAACTAAAAAAAATGTGTTCCTCATGTCACTGTCTCTGGTCCTGAGAATTTCTTTTAGCAGATTTTACTGTATCGTTTTTGAGAGTGTCAAAAGACACTTTGATATTTTAGTAATTTTGATAATTTTATTTTGAAAAATCTTTGAGAGGTGACAGAAAAACTTTCAATGGATTCTCGTTCCTGATGTCCTCAGCTGTAGTCCTGAGAATTTTCAGCAGATTTTACTGGAGATTATTTTGAGATGATTAAAGTTTCATTCTGCTCAAATTGCATTGAGACACTTTGATATTTTAGTAATTTTTATTATTTTATTTTTTAAAAATCTGTGAGCGGTGACAAGAAACTTTCAATGGATCCTTGTTCCTGATGTCCCTGGCTGTAGTCCTGAGAATTTCATGTTGAACAACAGTTAACTGTTTTGTGTTTTTAGCTAAAACCAGGCTACTGAATAACTCTTTGTGCTTTGAACTCTTCCAGCTTTTGGGCTTTAAAGATATAAAAATGCAAACAGCTGAACAGCTAAATGATTACTACTGTTGTTTTAGTGCAAACACACCTTGTGTTAAGTAACAATCGAATAATGACACTGATGAGCAAAGGGGGAAAATGTCTTTATGCCATACTTTCAGAGCATCAAAAAACAATTTAAGCACGAACAATACACCAGACTTACATTCAATGAAGCTGAAGCCGGCTCAGCGTCAGCTGGGTTTTTAATGGGTTTACTCTACTGTGGTTAAGTATGGGTCGGTACATTCAGAAAGCAATGTGTCATGAGCTAGCACCAACCTTTGAAAATCACTGCTCTTAATAGCCTCACCACACTTTTACACACACATGACTTACACACATTAACATGGAAATATTTTCAGGCAGTATGAAGATCACAAAAACAAGTGACATTCATGGGCACCAAAGTTCCTATTAGCACTTCATCATGATAATACTTTAGGAGTGGTTGAACTTGTTCTTGACTTTTCTTTTGGCCTGAATGTAGTTTATATTCCTGAAATCTGCTGTGCTTTAATAACCGCAGTGATCATTTCATTTCAATATTCCTATTTGTGTTATACATATCGAAATTGTAACTTTAACTGCATATGTAGCTGAAACTGTGCATACAATAATAAGTGCTGTCCTCCATGTTTCTTGTGAGCCAGCGGGGACAGATCTTTGAAAGAATTACACAAGTTATTGTGTACTAAGTTTTGTCCATGTTCATAGAGGAGGCACAGCTCCTGTATTGCTCAATGACAACAGAATGTCAAACATTCAGCATGTAAACAGGGGTGTGGAACATTCAAGGTTCCTGTTTTCAGTGTGAACGAGCTGCACATATAAATGCATTTCAATCTGAAATCACTGAGTCCGTATGTACATGAAGACATCAGGTTCTGCTCTTTGTTACAGACACAAAGGATCATTCAAAGACATCTCCTGTCTGTGAAGCGATTTGGCGAGACTCTCCGTGATGTAAAGTGAAGAAGGATTCTGGCTTCAGTCCTTTCTGCTCCAGGGCCTCTCTGAGACGGGCTGGTGGCTCCAGGTAGAACTGCATAGAGAAGGACCAGAGAATATGTGAGTGAGTGTTAAGAGACTTTCTCCAGCATGTTTTAAAGTGTTGAGGGCTTTCGCTCGCCTCTAACTTTCAGAGTGTGGCAGCGATCCAGAGCCTGCATTAAACTGTTAGCTGCAGAAACTAACAATGACTCTTTTGTAATGTTGTTACTAGAACAGAGTCGGCGCATGTTTACCTCTGCAGCACGCTGGCCTTTTTGTCTGATAGCAGTAACTAGCAGCTGCACTTTTCATTAAGCTACATAAAGCTGTTATTATAATGTACTGCTGTTCTGCAAATCTTAGAAATGTACAGAATCTAAAACCTTGATAGCATTACGGCTTCTGGATTGAACAGCAACTTAAGGACAACAGGCCATATTTCATGGTCAGACTACATATGTGATAACTCGTGATAGCGTTAACGTTAGATGTAGAGCTGGGCGATATAGACTTGACGTGTAAATATTCCCTTTATGAAGGCTATAATGTTTGTGTTGCTTTATTCAGACAGATTTCTCTTTTATGTTGCATATACCCGTAGTCATAAAAATCACAAAAACAATCTGCAGTCTGCAAAATGACTTTAATCTACATTGATAATGATTATCTTCAGGACTGGAGGAAGTATTGCAGAACTTCTACAGTAGACTGAAGTCACCTTGATACATATTGAAGGGACACATATGAGAGTGTCATTGATTAAAAAATGTCAAATCTATTCCTTTAAAGCAAAGCATCAACATCGAAGTGACTGTATGTCTATGTTTTGTCACCTCATAGGCGAGGGCGAAGGTCCCCCAGTGAATGGCCACAGAGTGTTTGGCTTGAAGGTCTTGGTGAATCTGTACAGCCTCCTCTGGATCCACATGCTGCCCCTGCATCATATCCCTGAAAATACAAAGAATACATTTTGTCTCCACAAAAATAACTGCCTTCTAAACACTCATTACTAAATTGTCATTTTTTAAGACGCTTTCATGTAATTTTGGAAAATATAGACTGAACTCACTGATGAATATATAACATGCATTCAATTCTAACTGTTCTAAAATGTTATAGAGAACGAGGTCATAGTTCAAGGTGTTTTTGGATCTGGGTTACATTAAATGTAGTTATGAAGGAGGAATAACTGAAATAACTCTAAAGTAAAGTTCAGTCCAGGGCAAGAGCTCAATACTAAAATATACACTGAATTAACACTTAAATATCTACCTCTGCACATTTCAGGCATTAACGTGCACACAAAGTGTGTTTAATATACAGACCTGGGCTGGTAGGCTCCGATGGGGATTGCTGCAAGGTCAAAAGGTCCGAAGCGCTGTCCGATCTCTTGGAAGGAAGAGCAATAACCAGTATCACCAGCGAAGAAGAACCGATGATCAGGACCCAAAACAGACCAGCTGCCCCATAAAGACTGAGGAATTCAAGGGTACAAGATCAAAAGTTATGCATGTTGAACTATCTCAATTTAAAACCATTTAGCGTCAATACTTTTGAAGAGAATCTACTGGATTTATAACATGAATTTGAGATTGTTATTCTACATATGCCGTGTCAGAGTTCAGAGAAATACACCATTAAAAGGTCAGATCCTATCACTTATTTCCTGCAGTTGTAATGAATTACCTTGTTATCGTCCAGCGCGGTGCGTTTGCTCCAGTGCTGAGAGGGTGTGCAAACAAATGTGATGTCATCATGACCCGGGACACAGTTCTCCTCCCACCAGTCCAGCTCCATCACATTCTCACAGCCCATCTTCACCAGCCAGTCCATCAAACCCAGGGGCACGAACCTGTCAACACAAACACTCACATCAGCCATCGTGAATACTGCGAAACAAAAGGCTTCAAACTGGAAGAACTATTGTGCATCTCAAATCACCAGGTTGACTTCAGACCGTCAACACATACCAGCGTAGCGCCCCTCCGAAGCGCTCATTGAGGCTGGCTACAGATCCGACATCCAGATGGTCATAATGAGAGTGACTGATGACCACAGCATCGATCCTGGGCAGCTAAACATTTTATTTCACAGCAGCCAGAAACAACAAAGACTGATTTAAAACATTCATTTTTGCCAGGTAAATAATTTGAATAAAGCCAAAATGCTTTTAAAAGTGCTAACCTGTTCCACGGTGCAGGGGGGCCCTCTGTACCTTTTGGGGCCCATGAACTGGAACGGGGAGGCCCTCTGGCTGAAAATTGGGTCCGTCAGAATATTGAGCCCATCCATTTCAACCAGAACGGTGGCGTGACCCAACCAGGTGACTCTCAGACCCGGACCCGTTTCAGAGAGGTCTGGATTTTGGACGAAGTACGGTTCAATCACTGGGAGCTCGCTGTCCAGAGCCTACGGGTGCAAAAGGTGAGAAAGGGTGGGGTAAGAGCGAGGAGTCAGAAAGGATGAGAATGAGGGGAGGAGGGGAGGAAACAGCGAGGATATAAAGGGTTCAGGGTTCAGAATAAATGCAGAAGAAGAAAGAGAACACGGCCACATACGGATTATTTATGACATGTAATCCTCTCTCTCTCTCTCTCTCTCTCTCTCTAATTATAGAGTCTCTGTTTACATGCTCCAAACTACTGTTCCGTCATCAGGCTACATAAGAACAATAGGCTTTACAATCTGTCATATTAAGGGTGACATGTTTTTAATACTGCTGTGTGAAAGCTGCCTTAGAAGTTGGATAAGCTCTCACTGAGCTCAGCCATGTTTCCATTAGAAGCTATACTGTATTCAACTATTCGACATAGTTCTACTAACAGAGGTGGGAAACACTGAATACGATGTCTAACATTCATCACTTTACCAAAAACAGATATGAAAGAGTAAGTTAGCTTCAAAAATGGGAATTTTAAACTCAATTTTTTTTTTTTTTTGCTTAGTACAAAAGTTCGTACTAAGCAACACAACACAACCGTTTTCTCTTATAGAGTTGTATACTAGCTACTCACCTCTTTACTTGATGGCACATTGCTGTGGTTTTTATCCAACAACAGGAACCTGAGCAGCGTCGTGTACGGGGGGAACCGCCATGTTGGCCAGGGGTTTGTCCAGCGGCCATGTTTGTCTCGACAGGACTTTGTCACGTCCTCCTACAATCAGATAGAAGAGCCACAGAAACACAATAAAGAAGGGAACTGGAGAGCTGGCACGTTTCTGCAAATGATGAGGGTTTAGGTGAGATAAGGGGAAGGCAGAACCGATGTTTGTGTTTCAAGGTGAAGGTGAAGGAGGAGGAGGATTATAGAAAGTACGTTTTTACCTCGAGCCGGTAGTCAAGGCGGAAGCTTTTGCGGGACGAACGAGTGGAGCTGCTCTTCCGTGGGGTCTGAGGATCCACCACTCCACCCTCAGCACCTCTTAACACTCCATCATCCTGTCATGGACAACGCAAACACACACACACACACATTAAAGGAGTCAACGTATGCTCTGCCAGGCTGTAGGAACTGGATGAGATATAAGCACCGTTAATCATTTAAACATCACTTCAGCTGTAGTTCATATATTGATTTTTTCTTCTAATGGGCTAATGTGAAAGCTTTGACTTCAGAATAACTGCTCTCACTACAACGTGTAAGAAACTGGAAACCAAGAAGAAACTAAACGATGAGTGTGAACAGACCATTTTCACTACAGACATCTTGGCATAGGAAGATTACAAGTGTTTGTATGACATTGATAATAACAGCATTCCACTGAGATTAGCAGAACCTCCTATTTATCATGCACGTTTACTGGCATGGCTCACTGAGTCACATGAGCCTTTGTTAAAAGGTTCCACCTTTTCTCTAGCTGCTATGACTAGTCAAAATGTCTGACATTAATAATAGTCTTTTTCAGCTCTTGGTTGCACGTTTGCCAATACACTTGGACAGCTAACATCAACAGAAACACAGCTCCACACAACAAAGACTAAAAAAAAAAAAAGACTTTCTCTTTAACAAGTTGTAATTGATAATCAATAAAAATGTTGTACTCATTACATTTTGAGTTCCTGAATAAGCTTCTTACCTGCACCAGGCCTTTTCTCTCCTCCAGCACGGCTCTGTCTGATGATGACGGCTTCTCCATGAGCTCACTACCACACCTAGCACACAAACACATCCACACTTTTAACTTTTACAACACAGCTACAAAGTCAGAAGAACCACTCTTTAATGAACTGGTCAGATGTTCCATGACTTGCTTAAAAAGGTGCACCAGAAGGCTTAGTGGAGAAAAACTTCACACTGACTGCAACATTTCGACACGATAAAAGAAAACATTGAGCTGACGGTTTGACCACAGGAGTTTGCATGAGGCAGAAGGTGATATTCAGACACACAGGAAGATCTGTATCATCAGGAAAATGACACCTCTATCAGGTGTGACATTTTAGTGCCAACACAGTAGAACAAAACTATAGTCTCAAACCAAACCCAAGAAGGACTCGCCCACTTTCTCTCACTTTTTTTGATCTTTTAAGATCGTGTACTTAAGAGAGATGATGACACATGTTGCCTAACAAGTATGACTGATAAATAAGCTGTTTTTTTTTTATAATTGGGTAATACTGTTTGTGTTTTAAAGCATGAACCATGCAAAAACAAAGGACGTATCCAAAGTGACAACGACCCCATTTACTGCTTATCAAAAGTGATGAGGCACACTGTAATCTTTGTAATGTTTACCTGTTTCAAACTTCATACAGTCTACTTCTGCTTGGGACAATATCCACCTGAAACAGAGTTATGCAATTATAAACTTTAATCTTAGCCCTAGAGTGGATACAAATAAATGTATTCACTCTGGCTCCTTCCCTGGATATGTGATTATAGGGAATAATAACATAGATTTTAGTGTCGGGGTAGGTTAAGAAACACCTATGTTTACTTGTAGACGTGTAAATTGACATTGGCACCTACACAGTCAAAGACTGCATGAATAATCACAGCCCTTCTTTCTCGTGTTATTACCTACAACGTTCACAGCTGAATACACACCCTCTAACTACTACTCACTCATGAACGATCCCTTCATGCACTTTAACGTCTTTAAAAAATCACTTACTCATTTAAGAGATCAGTAGGATGTTTTCCCTTCCTCTTAATTATGCAAAAAAAAAAAAAAAAAACCCCGATAATTTGACATGCTTGGAGAAATGTATGGGTGCACAGGTGTGCACACAAACGCAGTAATGCAACTAAAGCCTCACAATGCACTTGCCCTCTCTGGGGAACTCCATACATTCAAGCTATGGCGTGCTGATGATGCACTCAGCCTCATGAATGGACTTTAACTGCACACTACACACAGACACTGGGACAACAATGAAGCTCTGTGGACGACAACCAAACAAAGATCTATGTAGCCAGGCCAAGCGTGCCTGATGTGTGGACATATAAACAACAATCACAGCCTGAAGTCAAATGTGAGCTTCCTGTTCAGATATCAGACAGGTTGTTTTACAAGTTCTAAAAAAACCAAAAAAAAAACAACAAATGCACAAAACCAAGTAAGTGTCCAATGAAAAAACAAACAAACGACATCATGACATTTGTAAACATGAAATACCTTGTGATAAAGACAGACAAGCAACCTGATAAAACATCTTTTGATACCAGCAGCAATTTCCTGTTTAAATGGTGTGAACCACAGACTGTAAATAATAAATGTGGACATGATGAGACAGGAAACACAGCAGCAACAATATTGACAGTCTAGCAACATCACGAGTTGCCTTATGAAACGCAAGAACCCCACAGTGTGTCCACACAGAGACAGCAGAAAGCAGCTTAAAATGCACCAAATATAGCAGAAACAGATTACCGTCACAGGCTACTTTAAGGCCATCACACACTTACTGCCCACACACGTCGTAATGCACCAGTTGTTACTATTTGCAACCAACTTACCTGAAAACTTGAACGCAACAGAACGCCACCGGTTGTTATTTTAGCGAGGAGACGTGTTTGTTGCATTAACGAGCTGAGGATCATTATCAGGAGAAATACGGTTCCCTGAGCATTTCGAGGGCACTTTGCTTTTCCGCGCAAAGGCTCTCTAGAAGACAGCAGCAGGCGATAACGTTGAGACTACAGTGGATGCGGCTGTAAAGATGTCGTTTGTAGGTATGACGAGGAGTTTTAAACGCTGCAGGACGGTGAGGATCATTAGTCGGCACCAGCTCTGACGTCAGTGCAAAAAAAAAAAAAAAAAAAATCCTCTGATCACGTGACCAACTCGAGAAAGTGTCGCCATGAGAATACTAACCAAAACTTCATTACAATGTTACAATTCTTTTTTTTTTTATTTCTTTTTTTTTTGTTTCATTTTTAATTAAAACGCTTTCTATGGACAAAAAAATACATACAAATCAAGTTGCTAGAAAATTGTTCTAATATGGGCATCCTATTTTTAATATATATATCAAATCTAAAAAATGCTGCTGCTACTACAACTTAATAAATCGTCATATGGTATATAGACGGACCTGTCTTGTGATTTTTTTTGTATCCAATTGCTTGTTTTATTATTGCATTACCCTTTAATTTTGTTAAAGTTGTTAAACTGTTTAATCAGACTCTTTAATAGCATCACCACTCATAACAACACTGCTACACACTGTGTGTGTTTTTAATAAAAAGTCTTTCCACAAGTGGAAGTGTAGATACCGTGTCATTTTCTATTATTGTATTTTTATTTATTTAACTCATGTAAATATGTTTGATTTTTAACTTCTATTTTTATTTTTAATAATTATATTCATGTTTTCTTGAGCTGCTGTAATGCAAAAAATTCCCCCGTGGGGGAATCAATAAAGTTTATTTTTTATCTTTATCTTTAAAGATTTTTCAACTATTATCAATTATTTCATTACCATTTTATATAGCGGATACAAGGCTATTTTAATATTTGGACACACTTGGTGTTAGTGAAGAAAATGAAATGTGCTGTATCTGCTTTACATAATTTTAGTTTAGCTCTTAAGTTGACAACTTACATTTATGCTCTTTTGAAATAAAGTAAAAACAAACCAATGTTTACATACCGGTACTTGAAAATGAAAAGCCTACTTCTGATTATGCTCCAACCACACATTCAGTAAATTATGATATTTTTCAAGTGAACTAACTAATAAGTTGTATTTGCAGGTTTCATCAGCTCTGGTAAAGAAGTGGAGGAAAACTTAAGTTTGCTCACTTCTAAACTAAGTATAACCTCTAAGTCTTTTTGCAACATTTCTTCGACACAATGGTGAATAAAACCTTACATACCTTGAATGCTTCCTGATTATGAACTGTAACACCTGGAGAGAGTTCAATCCGAGCACACAAACTACATTCAGTCGCCCAGCGCGTTTACAAAACTTACTTCTACACGAAAGCAACATAAGTGCAGGCCTGAACAACACTCTCTCCATTCTTGTTTTTTGTATCCAGACATATTTGTTAAGGTAGTTCTTGTTGTAAAAAAAGAAGTTTATGTACAGCCCGAGGGAAGTGGATCAGCCTCCATGGTGGTCCGGAAAGCTTACAAAAGTTACGTCCTGCCAGATGCTTTCAAGGACTCCCGGAAATCTGAAAATTCACACGTAGGCATCGATAGTGGTTATAAAGTGTTCACTATAATGGGTTAATCTGTTCAACTCAAGTTTTTAACATTTCCAGGCAGCTTGTTAACCATCATGCACCTGCGAACTGTCCTGTAGACAGCTGGACTCTAATGAATTTACTGAGACAGGATGAGGCTTGAGAAAGTGGCCAAACTCTGGGTCGAACCTTGTATTTAGAAAAGTAATACTGATGCCACAGTGTGCACATCAGAAAGTATGTTATTGTTGCACTCAAACCTTTCAGTAATTCTCCTCATCTTGACCTGCATCTATATTGAATCATGTTATATGTATCTGTCACACACAAAAGGTAAAACGTAAAACAAATGTAGGCAAAACTTTTAACACATTTTCTTTATGTAGAAAACCAGTTTTAAAAAAAAAAAATCAATTAATTAGCGATTAACATTCAAAACAAAACTAATAACAAAATTATGTATAAGACTTTTTCTGAAAAAACACATTAGAGGATGCAGAGGATTGTGTATTCATAACACCAAAGTCTCAGTTTTGTTTTCAGTTACGTGGTCAGGAACACAAAGAAACAAACTGCTTGACATTATGTGTGTGCATGTGTGTGTTGTCCTTGTTTATTTCTCAGTGCTCCTTGTTGTCTCCTTCCTCCTCCAGTTTCCTGATCTCTGCCTTCAGGTGGTTGATGTTTTCTCTGCTGGCCTTTAGTTTGTCTTTCAGCTCTGTGATCTCTTGGCTGGTTCTCTTCTTTGCTGCTTCCATTTTCTCCTTGGTCCTCTGCTCCTGCTCACTGACTGTGGACACAAGCAGGAAGACGTTTATATGAACAAGAAAAGACGAGGGGACAGGTGACAAGCTTTATCCCTGAGGGGAAAAAACAACTGTTCACTCTGATATTGAACATGATACACTCACATGCCAGGAACTAATGGAAATGTAGAAATGGATAAATGTCAGGGTGAGGGGCAACACAAAACAGTGCCAAACTGTTTGGGGTTCACTGCCTTGCTCAATCTTGGCAGTGCCCGGAAGTTGAACTGGCACCTCTCCAGCAATCAGTCCCAAATTCCATACTGTGGTCCGTCACAGGACTTAAACCGACCGGTTCCCAACCCAATTCTCTAGAGATTAAGTCTAAGCCTAAGTCTTTGACTAGACTCTTCTCCTCTGTCGCCCCCCGGTGGTGGAATGAACTTCCGAACTCCATTGGATCGGCAGAGTCCCTCTGCACCTTTAAGAAAAAGCTAAAGACCCAGCTCTTTCATGAATACCTCCTAACTTAATGATGATGGTTTCGATATTATTGATGATGATGATGGTTGTCACGATTGTTTTTGATTGATAACGATGACTTATAAGATGGTTTCTATACTGATTAGAGCTCTCAAGAACTGCCCTCAATGTTGTGCTTTGCCTCTGGTCACTTCCTGTCAGCACCTGTGTGTCCAATCAGACTCAAAGCTGATCGTTTGCTCTTACTGAAATTGTTCCCTTTTTTTTTCTAGATCCTTGCTTGTGTTGTTCTTACTCTCTGACGTATGTCACTTTGGATAAAAGCGTCTGCTAAGTGAATTGTAGAATTGTAGAGACTTAGCTACATCATGATACAAACATATAGGCCAGGAATACTCACACATGCACAAAAAGGATCTAATGGACATGTACTAATGGAGAGATTTCAAAGTGAAGGGCTGTACATTAAAGAGGGCCCTAACAGTTGGGGATCCCGTGCATTGCTCGGTGAACTGGCACTTGTACAGACAGTGACTCAGCATCACATTTGAATCTGTATATTATATCTGTGTAAACATATTCACATGTTCTTTGAGTGTGTACATACACTCTGTCTCATGCTTGTACGCTCCCAGTGTGAGCTGTCTTGATGTGGTCAGTAGTTGCTGCATCATTGCTGTAGGATCCTGGAATATCTGTAAAAAGAATACAGCAAGGTATATTTAAACTCTTGTGTTTTCATCCATTTAATCAAAAGACTGTCGCTATTTGGACGAGTCAAGTTTGGCACTCTGGAAGTTGTTTTGCCAATTCACGTTTTCTTTTTTTGATGGTGATTCAATATCAGTAGATAAGTAAGAGAAGAAAAGCTTCGGATTTGATGCAGTTTAGTCGCTGCTGTCATCAGTAAGAGCGTGAAAGCAGGCATACCATTTCATCATAGAATTCAGAAACAACAGTCTTCTTCGGCATGGCACTGGAGTCTGACTGGAACAGCTTCAACAGATGGTAGAGAGTTACCTAAACCACACAATAAACACACAAGCAGGGAGACAAATTCAACACTAAAGCTCCCTCCTTTGATGCAGGATATCAATTATTAGATTTCACATTTGAGTACCACTGGCCACTCTTACAGGTCTCTCATTGGGGTCGATGAAGAAGATCTTAATGATGATCTCAAACTCTCCCCAGCCCGTCTCTGTTATCTCATACGGAGGTTTAGTCACCACTGGAATAAAGAAAAAAGCCACCTTAGTAACTTTTATTCTTGAAAATCCACACATTTGACATGATCAAACACATGCTGTTTAAATGACCACTTACCTCTCAGTGGGTTACCATAGCTCTCATGTAGTTTGAACTGAATCTTCTTCACATAAGCAGACATATCCTGGAAGAACAAAGTGATGTTTTTAAAACACTAATAATCATAACTTTATTTATATAGCACCTTTTAAAAACACAGGTTTACAAAGTGCTTTGACAAACAGCAAAAACAAGAAAAAAGCAAACTAAACCAAACACAGAAGAACATTAATAACAGTAAGTATATAACAAATGCAAAATACTAAAAATAATTAAATACAATTCAACAGAAAAGAATCCAAAGTGCACGATACCCAACAGACATATATAACCCGACCATCACAAGAACCATCATAAGAACCCAGGCAACACAAGAACCCAACAACAAGAGCTGAGACCAAGAGGAGCAAAGATTTAAAAATATGTAAGAAACTAAAAGAGCTAAAAGCAAATAAAAAGATAACAGTAATAAGAAGGTAAGAGCAGTAAAAGAAATAGAAACAAGTGGTTAAATGATCAAAAAACCCAAAACTATAATATTAATAAAAATAAAAAGTAAATATAAATATGAAACATAAATAGACAAAGTAAGTAAGATAAGAAATGACCAAGTTAAAACACAAGAGGAGTTAAGATATGAGCATAAATACGAGATAAGAGCATAAATAAAATAGAATAGATGTTTATTTCCATTTGCACAGGTACAGGACAGTTACAGGTACATTGGAATTCTTGTGCGTTTCTCCCTGAGTCAGCTTCTACAAAAAAGTTAAAATTATATATAAAATAAACTAGCATTGTAAGAAAAAAAGAAAGAGTACAAAAAAGTAAAAAAAAAAAAAAGTTGTATTAACAGCTAAGTAAATTAAAATAAACGGTACAGAAGTTATACACTGTATTAAAGCAAAGATATAATAATACAAATAATAATAATAACAAGGGGGAACACTGTACAATGAAATGAAAATATAAATATGTTATTATCTCTTATTGCACACATATTTGTGTGCAATATTTGTGTGTCACAGACCGTAAGGCGCTACAGCGGGTGGTAAAAACCGCCCAGCGCATCACAAGGTGTCCACTTCCTGCCATTGTGGATGTCCAAAGAACGCTGTCTGCGGCGAGCTCATGGCATCCTTAAAGACTCCTCCCACCCTGCCCACAGACTGTTTACCCTCCTGCCCTCCGGCAGGCGCTTCAGAAGCCTCCGGACCAGAACCAGCAGACTGAGGAACAGCTTTTTCCCCAGAGCTGTTTCTCTACTGAACTCTACCCCCCGAACTCTGAACTCTGAACTCTGTCTCTCTCTCTCCGCACCCTGCTGACCCCCCCCTTTCCCCTGCATATCACCTCACACCCATCATCCCCCCACCACTCCTCCTGGTCACACACACACATCTCTCATCCATCTGTATTATTGTATTATAGTATGTTCATATTATGTCCATATTCTTTATATTATCTGTAAACTAGTATAGCATGCTCACTGCACCTTAATCTGTATATTATAATCCTAAGAATACACTTATATTTATAGCATTTATTTATATTTATAGCATCCCATTAATCCAGCCATCCATATATACCTAATAATTCACTTTTTTTAGTCTACATCTGTAAATTTTGTAATTACTGTACATAGCACAGACTCTTGCACTTTCTGCTTATTTGCACTTCTGGTGAGATGCCAAACCTCATTTCGTTACTCTATACTTGTATATGTGTAATGACAATAAAGTTGAATCTCATCTCATATTTTTCCACATTATATAATTAGAACAATAAATTATTATACTATAAAAAGAACAGTAAGAAGTAAAAGAAGATAAAACCCAGTAAGAAAAGACATAAAAGCAAGTCTGTAAAAGTATGTTTCAAGAAGGGATTTAAAAGAATTGAGGGAGTCTTATCTCCTCAGGGAGGACACTAAGAAGGGTGTTATGACACCTGTGAGGTGATCTGGATCTCTCACCTCGTTTCTGTAAGGCTTCACATAAACAGACCACTGATGAGTGTGACCGTCCTCCTCTCTCTTCTTCCCGAAGTAGCGAGCGACGTTTCCAAACACGATGGGCTTCACGATCGTTACTCCCTGCAGAAAACACACAAAAACACCACATTATAAGTCAAGTGAGATACACTGCTAAACAACAGAACGAAGGACGCGTGAGTAAGGATGTTAAAAATGATAATTAAAAGAGTAATTCCCCCAAAAACAATCACATCAGAGCCGTAGTTACCTTCACTCTCCCCCCGGAATCTGGACCAAATTCAGTCATCTTTTTGAACATAGTACGGTGGGACGAGTTCAGTAGATCTGCTAGTGTACTTCAGCGTGTGTCCACATGTAATAAACCTGCCATTTAAAGCATTTAAAAGCTTTTTTGCTTTATTTAGCCGGCGATCTTGTTTCAAAAATCGGCAGCCAAACAAACAACCGCCGGAAGTAGATAGTGTAAGGGTGTAAATGGCACCGGGTGGAGCTTCGATGTGTGAGGACTAAGGTTCCGGCACTTGGAGAATTTCGAATCAGACTTGTAAGAGTTAATATTTATAGTCTAAGATCAGAATTATCAATATTTAATAAGAGAATAACTATTTTTTTTTCTGTTAAGGTTCCTTGACATCAAAAATACGTGTTTATTATGTTACATTTTCACAAATCTCGATTTCATCCCTGTTTTTCGTACTATTTTCTTTGCGCATGTTTGCAGGTTGCTGAGAAACATTTTACAAGTACTAAGTATTACCATCTAATTGCTTTTTAAGACAAGGTCTGATTACCACTTGTCTATCACTTTAACGCTAATCGGACGTGATGTATACAAAGGAAGGCCACAAAATTAAACTCAATTTATTTATTTATTTTTATACCAGTCATAATTTGGATTCCATGTGCTTTTCCCAACAGTAAATTAACAAAACAAACAAAAAACAAACAGAAAAAATATGGGATAATAGTCTTTACTGGAAGTAAGTCCAAATCGACCAGATTAATGCATAGCAAGTCATTTGAAAGATTATCAGTAGTGTAAATGATTAACAACTTAACTTGCATGCATTGTAATTAAAAGTTTTCACTGAGCTGGTGTGCACAGCTCGACTGTTACTGCACAGTTACAAATGTCTCACTCATGGACACGTGTGGCTTAACATTACACAAATCAAATAAATACTCAACAAAATACTTTCATCGAGCTTGTATATTTAGCGTTGTCTGGCTTCTTGTAGCAGTCAGCCAAAGTTCTTTGGACTTGACCGTTTCTTCTTCTGTCGAGATGAAGACCTGGAACACTTACCTTCAGGGCTGTGGAGACAAGTCAGCAAAAGGCAGCTACTACTTGACACCTGAGTTTCAAATGGAAGCCCTACACACAGATTTTTTTTTTTTTTTTACTTGCTCTGACCTCTGCTCAGCTGTGTGAATTCATTTGGGTCACAAAAGTCACTGTACATGAACAATTCATAAAGCTGTGTAGGTAAAGTCCCACCACAAAGTTCCACAGATCAGGAACAAGACTGATCTGAACAGTTTACAAAACACAGTCCTGAGATGAGGTCCACACAACCACAATTATTGACTGCCCCTAATGTGTGTTGGGCTTTAAAGCGAATTTGCATTTCTTTTTTTTTTTAATGGGAATTATTCAAGATAACTGGCATAACGATCTTTCTTCGTTGAGACTCAAAACGCCCCACCTTCAGTTTTCTTTTGTTACAACAGCTTTACAATGAGCACCATTTCATTTTTACAGAGTTTACAGGGTTTTGTTTTTTTTGTTGTTAATCCAAAAACACATTTAAAGTAAACCGTTAGCAAAACAAGACAATTTTAAAAATACTTTTTTCCAGCTTTCTTCTGATTAACCTATTTTATTTGTGTAAAGAGTGATTCTGGTAGCCATTAGAATCACTAAAAGGCATTTAGTGTCAACAACTTAATAAAAACATCAAATACCTTTTGAGAAGTCATATTTCAGGGAATGGCAGTGATTGGAACTGCATGGATTGATTTAAGGAGGAAATATCAAACAAAAAGGAGAAAACAATGACCCTGACAAGACAAACAAATCCAACAAAACAAAAACTCAATAGAATGGTGGATAATAAAATTTAGACAGAAAGGAGGAATTGAGAACCATCAAGAGTTGTTTTCTGCCATGTTATAATCAGCATTTAAGCATCTGTCTCAAGTTGCATTCATAAGAGTACAGTGTTAGTGTTTGTAGATCACATTTCTTTGTTTTGGATTCAAATGAGACAATCTGCAACTACTCTGGCTTTCAGTTCAGGTCAAAACTCTTAAAAATCCAGTACATATAGTTTTTAAGACTTTGAACAGAGACAATAAAAACATACATGTAACAGTGCTTATTGAACCAATCATGTTCATTATTACAAAACTGAGCTCTTTATCAAAATGTTGACTGTCGTTCTAATTCAACAGAAATGCAACACATGAACATTTTGCTTAGTGGAGAGGAGCAAAGGTGTGTTGAACTGGATATACAACAGTGTTATGGTGCACAGTCTATCCTAGAACTACATTTGAATTTGTTCATGTATTAAAAAGTTTCTGTGTTGTAACATGTTAAGAGTAATAAACAAAAAAAAGAAAAAAACATTACCATGGGAAAAATGTGTCAAGATGGTAAATTTTCAACAAATGTGAAGACTGACCAACTATATGCTGCAGCAACAATGGCTGCTTTGATGACTTAATCTTTACAGTTATACATTTCACATTAACAACACAGAGACTTTACAATCAGTTTTGGAGTGGAAAAATTCCTGGTAATGACTTTTAGTCGTTACCACGTGACTGTTAGTCATTACCAGTGTGATAACACAACATAAACAAAATAAAAACTGCCGTCTGAATTGGAGTAGAATTGGTCAACATATGTGTGGTGTAGAGTGCTACACACACATGGAAAAAGTACAATCATCAAGTCGGTCTAACCCTGGAGTTTTTTTTTTTTTTTTCATGTGAAGAAAAACAACAAAACAAGTCATCAGGTTCTACTTTGTGTAGCTCAAACCACCTGCTAAAAAAGCTAAGAAATATCTGAATGTGGACCTATTCAATATGAAAAGGGGTCAGCAGTCAAAAATGTACATTTAATATAAATGAGGCAAACATGTAGAGGAAGTCACCAAATGCAATAAATACCTCATTAATCATTTTTTATTACAACACCTTCTAGATTTTAATCAAAAGCAGAGACATTTACAAACATACTAACCATGAAAAGAATAAATGAGAATGAGAGAGAGACGTTGGAAGAACACATCAAACATGTACCCTATAAAAATGGAGCTCTAAACTGAATGTACACAGTACAGGAAGCCGGGGAAAAATAAAAAGCAATAGGATGTAATGTTTGTGTCTTCTAGTTAGGAACGAAGTGGGACTTTTTTATTGTTTCTTTGCAAAAAAAGCTTCACAAGTAGTCATTTTCATGTCAAATAAAACATCATAAAAATAAAAGAGCGGTTTGGAAAGTTTCTTTTCTTTCATCTTTAGTTACCATGAGTATAGAGGTTTGGATAACATAGCCTTACACAGTTCAGGGTCTCCCATCCACAGGCAGATAGGACGAACAGACAGAGAGTAGGATGTGTGGAGGCAAAGAGGAGCGATGGAGGGGTGGAGGAAGAGGTGGTGGCTGTGATCCTGTCCGGTCATGCAGGGTTGGGAGGTGGTGGCGCATTGAAATCCTTCCTCTTTTTCCTCCCATCGTTCCTTGATCCTCGTGAGCTGAAAGGTTTCAAAACGAAGGGTGGAGTTTGGTTTCGAGGCAGCCCAATAGTGAACACTTTCCCCCCCCCTCACCATTAAACCTCTACACTACACAACCAGTGTACATCAGGACTGGGTTCAATCCACCATCACTTTGAGACACAAAGTTGGAGTTTGTCTAAGGTACCCAACTGAAAGTTTCTCTATGAATTTTTTGTTTGTTTGTTTTGGTAACAAAAGATAAGTAATCCAGTCATATCAAAGCAGAAGTGCTGCGACAAAATTCACTTCTATTACTGCTCAGTTGACGGTGTATATTCCCCAACCCTGGAACAAACAGTGAAACATGCAAACTTGAACATGAAACATCTTATGGTCAAATTCAAACCTATTACTATGTACACACACACACACAGCAAAAGACTGAACAATACTCAGTAGAGTCTAAGCCTAAAGGTCATTCACCTCTGTAGCAGAACATGTATTAGAAATTGGTTACATGGATTTTTTTTTATTTTTATAAAATCACATTAAGATGCTTTCGCATTATTATGTAGCTCTGTCTAAAAACTTGGGACAGTCAAGTTTAGCATTAAGCTTTTGTTTTCCAAAATCAGGGATAAACACAGGAAAGCGCTGATAAGAATCAGGACAGCTAGAACTATGCTGGATTTAACAGTTTAATTGATCCTGGATTAAAAGAAATCTGCATTTGGCTTTACAGGATCAGATCCAATTTGGAGCACAGTGTTTCGTTGGAGGTTATTTGAAATGTTTTAGAATTTCCTGTAATACAGATCTTATATTTAGGGAAATAAGCTTCCCACGCTGTATTGTGCTGTTAATGTAAGCCAAAATAGCAGTGACAACACATTACAATAACTCTAATCTTATCAGTTGTTAGAAAGGAGCTTTATTCTAGAGAAACCTGTCTACTTCCCTGTACTGGTTTTGTGACATCTTCAAAAATAATTTATAAATCCACTTGCTATTTATAGTGGTAGATATAAACCAATGGTATTTTTTATATTAATCCCTGAACTCATATGAATAGAAAGTTGGCAAGACACACAGAGCTAAATAACAAACACTAAAAATGTATCAACAGCAACACAACCAATGTTTTTTCCCTCAGGAAATTGAGCAACACAATAGTAAAAAACACAGAAAAGACAAAAAGAGCAGTAGGCCGAAACACAAAACTCTGAACACAAAGGTACGCATCTCAATCTGAGACAGCATGTTATACTTTGACATTATTATTATTATTTTCAGTGGAATTTGGAAAACCCCTTTATGTTCTACTACACATAATGCCAGGGAATTGGATGCAGCACTGTGAACTTACACAGCATTCAAAATGACAACATGTCTGATAAAAAGACATTTTTAAATGGCCTGGTCTTGTTAACTTTATTAAGCCTTTGTTACACCAGGTTTGGCCTTAAAAGGTGAACTCAGAACTTGTTTCTGCACCTCCGCTGCCTTACTTACAGGCAGCTCAGCTGAGTACATACAATTGGATACAATTGAAATTGCTCAGAGATTCAAATACAAAACAAAGTTTGATATGTTTGCTTTAGAGGCGTGTTGTTGTAAAAGCTGAATGGTTACATATAAAGTCACTACAGGTTAGTCAAGGTGTTTTACACAACATTATAATTAAAGTTGATAGTACTCATTGTCAGATACAAAGGGGGCGATAATATTCAGGACATGTTGAAATTTGCATAACTGAGCTGCTCTCTGTTATTGAATAACAATCACATTTTTGAAGATCTTTGTATTGCTCAGAGTCAAACCAGGGTCAAGCAGTTCATAAAATACTCTCTATTCAACCTCAAACATGTTTAGTTACTACAAGGAAATCCACAATACTGACTGACTTATGATACTTTCCATTTGACATTTAACTTGTTTCCCTTTATTTCAGGAAAGAAGCTAAAATAACCTAGTTACTTATCTTAATGTGTTTCACTAACCTTCAGCTAAGACAAATTACTTTATGATTGACATTTTTATTCAATACTTCACCCTTCAGTTATGTCTCAGTCAGGGGTTATATATTAATGTCTCTATGTATGTTTCTAAGTGTAAATTATATAACCTCTTACTAATGCATGAAGTGTTTTGCAAACTCTGTTTGACCCTGGTTAAACGTGCAAATATCATGACTGTTTGTAAAGGACATGAGGTCTGTGATCCAAACACAAATACACCTACAGACAGACTAAAGAGACAGCACAAGAATTCACTTCAGCCTGGTGCAAACAGTGTATATTCCCCCAGCATAATATGAACACACAAGTCAGTGTTTATTTAAAAAAAAGTTCTAGAAACAATGAAGAGCCATACTACCAGCAGAAATAAAATCAATCTGCTCAACTCTTAATTATTTCCTGATAAACATGCTCAGAGAAATGACTGAATGCAAGGGCAGCTTTTGTCTTTAGTATTTTGATCTAAGATGAAAGTCACAATTTGGTCCAAAATCTAAAGAAAAAGGGAATTCTGTCATCTTAATATTACCAAAAGTCACCAGACCTTGTGTCCACCAGGGATCTCTCTAACATCAATGACAAAATGTGAGTTTGAGGAGACCACCAAAATAGCTGTTGCTATGCTACTTGGAGTAAAATGGAGTACTTCTTGAAAAAAACAAAAGAAAACATGAAAGTTTCCAATTCATGCAGACACAGCTCGTTAAATGTGAATATTATAAGCAGTGAATGAAGGGGGGGAGGGGGGGGTTGTGCAATGTAACTGATCATTTTTAAAAGAGGTTCCAAGTGGACACAAAGTATTAATTTTCAATAAAAAATGAAGATGCTGCACAAGGATTTGATTAATTTAGCTAGGATTGGTAACAACGCTAGCTAAATTAATGTAGTGTGCCATTACTTTGTCCCACTACAAAAGACTGATACAGTTACCAACTCATTGTTTTGCTAAAGCCTGCTTTATAATTCAGCAACTCCACAAGCAAAACACCCCACTTAATATTTCTTAGTACGAGGGCACTCAGACACTTGTGTAATCTATATTTAAATAATGTGTCCAATGTACATTTCCTGCTCAACATGAACTTTATTCATTTGGCTTTCAAATAATTCATTTAGGTCATTTCTAAACCCTAATTTCAAATAGTGGGAGATATTATTTGGGATGATGTGCAACTGTATAGAAATGCTGAAGAATCTGGACCTAGACCCTACTCTGTATGAACCCGTTTTCATTTAACATTACAGATCTCCAAGTATAGTGCACTTTGAGATATCAGGAAAGCATACACCATCTTTTTAACAAGATACTTAAACTCCAGTTATATGCAAAATATTTGCAAAAATCTTTTACAAAAGTTGCCATTTTGTTCATCATGCAGACTGCAATGGAAGAGAGCATCTTCCCACAAACAGTTCACAATAATATGTAAAGCCCTATCAACGAGAATCCAAGAAAAATACCAGCAAGCCTGAAAAACCTTTACCGTAGCAATTTGAGAGCAACACACTATTGACAATATGGTATCTGTATTAGTTGTGTACAAGATGGTGTCAATTAGTTTCAGATACATTTGTCTACAACTCATCCATAACATGACAACATCCAAACAGCCAGCATTAAACAAAATGCTATTTACCAAAATACGGAAAAATAGTTGCATCATATTTTGCAAACCAGGGATGATTTATGATTAAGAGTCAACACTGCAACCTAAACTGAGAATATTTCAATGTGCACATAAAAGATACATGAAAACTGAATATTATAAATTTCAATTTCTTCATTACATCAGTTAAAATCAAATGTAAAAATAGCATATAATAATGACATTAAATTGCTCAGAAAGTTGATTTACTGTATGCCCTCATTGTGAGATTAATTATGATTTCCTTCAGTGAAACTGAAATCAGGCAGAAAATAAAGAAATGGACCAGTGATGATATAACTGGGAAAAAGGATTTTACAATCCTTGTATTTCAATTTTTCAATGCTTACATGTCATTCTTACGTTTTTCAAAAATTACATCAGTATGAAACTATAATTCATTATGCACTGACCCTCAAATTACACAAATACGGAAAATTAACATAAATGACAAATCATTTGAATTCAATGCTAAACCTTGCCTTAAAAATATCCAGGAGACATTAAGTATACTTATGATCATCATTAGAAAACCACATATGTGCCATCACAATATGACATCAAAACATATCAATGTGTTTTTTACGTTACCTCAACATCTTAAATTGAGGTACAATAAGTCAAGAGTGAGCAATAGTGGGCTGCAAAACATTCAATTGGACAAATGTAAAGTCAGGCAATATTTCTGACATGCAGATATGGCACAATGACATGACCAAAATTGATAATAAAGACACTTCTTGACTGTTAAACTGTCACCTTTCCATAATAATAGCATGGCAATGATTCCTATATCACTTTGTACATGAACCTGAACGGTGGTCTAATATGGATAAGCATTGAAGCTTTTTTCTCTCCAGAAAATAGAATATAATCTGAACAAACAGAACACACAGAATCTATAGTAAGTAATGTAATAACTATTGAGACCAATCAAGCCAATCAGTCAAAGACCTGTTACAATGACATACTGACAGACCACCTGAGCATTACTCTTTTAGAAGCTTATACTCACATAAAGACAAATGGTATGTATTAAGCTTTGCTAGTCAAGCTGAAATATCGTCAACTTGTATTTTGGTCCACTGGCCAAAGCTGCTGGTGAACCCAAAATGTGATCATTTCCACTTTTAAAAAATAAACTAAACAGGTGTTTAATAATAGTAAGATATGATCACATTGAAACATGTACATGTTATAGGATGGTGCTGCTTTCTGGCTTAACTAAACCGCAACTTTCAATACATTTGTTTAAGAGAATAGAAAAAGTGGCAGACACATTTTGTAGCTCACAAGCCTCTGAGGCATGTAGACCAAAAAATAAAGTTGCAGCTGAAAGTCACTTTCAAATATCAATCATCATATTTACTGATTTCGAGAAACGTGGCTATGATACCACTCTCACAACCCCCTCTGTGGAAAGCAGCCGGGTAAATACATGTGTTTATAACAAAGACCATATACTCAATCAAATAAACATGATCATAAATTAGGAAATTATAAGAAAATCAAACTTACCTTAAACCTACCTGTAACCATAGCTGAGTTGTAAAAACTATTTTTGTTGCTCATCTCTTCTCTCTCTTTTTTAAAAAAAAATATTTATGTGGAGATTAAAAATTACCCTGAAATCATTCTTAACTCTAATCTTCTCATAAGTTTTAAGCACTACCCCCTTTTTAAAAATGCACAAAAAACAGCCTTTTATGGTCTTTACATGACTACACTCATAAGGACTAACCTCTGTCCATTTACACAGAGTGTGGTATGCACACAGGTAAACCTGGAGGCAAATTTTGGTTGATACCAAGATTGGAGCCTTTATTCTGAAGAAGAAGAGAGGAGCAAAGCAATCAAACCTAACACTGGTGTTTTTCCTTTTCCACCAAGTTGTTTTGGTTATCAAAGTCTGAATATGACTAGCTCAGTCCAAGTCTAGGACGAAAGTAGTGATGAAGAAGAAAGCAGAAAACTTATAATTGAGAAAAATGAAACAGTAAAGTTTTACCCACCTTCTTTTTCCTCTAGCGATGTCGGTACTCCCTCTCCCTCTCTCTCTCACGGTCTCTGTCCCTGTCCCTCTCACGATGGCGGTCCCGCTCCCGGCTGCGTTCTCGATAATAGTCCTCATGTCTGTCACGACTGCGGGACTTGTGGCGTCTGCTCTTTTCTCTCGAGCGGCTGTGGTCTCGTTCCCTGGAACGCTCTCGTCTGATAGAAATGTGAAGAGGCATTGTAAGACTATGGACTGTGGAAGTTTTAGTGACGCGCTGTTCAATTTAAAGACTTAATATGAATGTCATCACAACTGCAGTGACAAAAACAGTCTTTATAAAAAAAAAAAAGAGTAGATGTTACCAACTCAAAGTAGACTAAAAAGTTGTTTTTTTTCCTTTGAGATAAATACTTAATATTACAAAAATACTGCGACTCTTAACATGGCTTATCACTTGACTAAGATCTTACCGGGCAGAGCCGTAGCTTTTAGACTCAATGCCGTGGAGACAGTCCTGCAGAGAACTGATGAGGACCTTACAGCGGTCGTCTGCTGACACTTTGGACTGCTTAATCAGACTGATGGCTGTAACCAGGGTCTCTATTGCACTACCATAGTCAGCTGAAAAGAACACAAGGTTGCATTAGGCTTACATTGACTCCCAGTTTTGGTCTTGTGTAAAATCAATCCCAATAAGTGAGCACTGTATAAATCTGCGCATGTCTTACCTGCACTGGCGTCAGACACCGCTCTGGAAATGGCGCTGGAGGAGATGGCTCGGTTCCTGTTCATGATCTCCTCAAATTCAGCCTCGCTAAGAGGCGTTCGCGATGCCTCCATCTCCCTACAAACACACAAAGATTAAGGTATATGACGAGTTCAAGACTTCAAATAGACAATGACATCTTAGCAACCAAAGCAAACTCGAAATAAATAAATATCTGGTCCATAACCTAATATATAACATAACATTTATCAATACACTCAGCTATATTGCTTATTTGTTCTTACCGGCCTCCAGGACCATAGTCTCCTCTTTCGTATGGTGGAGGGCGCCCGTATGGGTCGTTTGGTCCAGGTGGGCCTCCTCTGTCGTTGGGGGGCATGTTGTTGTTGCCAGGTGGGGGAAAGAAGGCAGGGTTGACATGGGGTGCTGGTGGTGGGCCACCTGGCGGGGGACCAGGCATGTGAGGAGGTGGCGCCAAAGCCATGGGGGGCCCAATGGGACCTGGGGGGCGAGGAGGGAAGGGTCCTGGGGGTGGCGGGCCCTGTTGAGGGGGTGGGGGACCAGGGGGAGGGCCGTAACCTGGAGGAGGGGGTCCTGGGGGCATGGGTCCCATTGGAGGCTGGCCAAACTGACCAGGGAAGAGAACTGGGGGAGGTGGCCTATCACCGCGGTTTGGAGGACCAGGGAGGGGAGGGGGGAGGCCCTGGCCAGGAGGGGGAGGTCCTGGAGGGCCCGGTGGACCAGGTGGACCGGGAGGGGGACGTGGGGGACCCTGCATTCCACCTATGAAAGAGCACAAGGTCCAAAAAAAAAGAAGCAAATTAGACAAAACCCAGTGATTTTACGCTACCCTTCAAAGATACAGGCCACGTATTTGGCAGTTCAAAGAAGGGTCAATGACACACACACAGTTGAGGAACAGCAAGCCACAGCTATAGGGAACAAAATATGTCAAAAGAACATAAAATAATGCAACAAATTAAATTAGAAAGCAAAAGAAGAGATGAGATATATTCAAGGCATATTATTTCACACTTTCAAAAAAAAAAAAAAGCAAGAGTCTTGGATTTAGTATGGGATTCTTTCTGATCAACACATTACTGATTTCAGCTTGATACCGTCATATACTGATTAAGAAAGGCTTTTTTTTGGTTGTCACATTTGATTTAAATCCCCCCTAGCAGCTGCACAAAATAATTTTAGAGGAACCATTTCATACATAATCTGAAAAGGCTGTTTGTATTTTAACCAAGTTTAAAGCAACCTTAAAATAAAAGTATTGAGTAGGCAGAATGAAGGATTGTCTTAAAAACGTTTGTGATTCAACCTCTTCAGTCTTAGAGGACGTTTTGCTTGTCTGCTTGCTTTGAGTAAGACAAAAAGCACTTTATGGATCTTTCTTTAAAAGGATTTAGTGAGTTTATAATTCAGCTGTTTCTGGGGCGTTCAACCAGACAGAGTCAATGGCACAACTCCTACCAGTAAACAGCCGAGAGTTAGGATAAAAAGGCAATCGAGCAAATCAATCGAGGTTTTTCACCTCTGCCGCGCCAGCTCCCGTTCCTGCCCCCCGGCGGGAAGGGATTGAAACTCATATCCATCAGGGGGCCATCTTGGTGCCTAATCAGATCTGGTCCCATCCCCGAGCCTAATGGGGAAGAAAGCAAACCAATCACAAGTCTTCCCTTAATAAACTCCCGCCAACTAACTGAGGGCTTTCCCTGCAGCACAGGGGCATCAGCCACTAAGCGAAAGAGGAGAAAAAGGTGGGATGGAGGGGGGGAAAAAAGGCTCAAATAATAAGAAAAAAGAGAAAAGTTGGCAATTATGTTCCCTCCTGCAAGTGAAAGACGGCCAATCCACGATTTGCAAGGAATGTAAGGCGGAAAGCTTGATAACTAAAGCTTTTCAAGCAATGGTGTTTCTGAGAACAAAATTGCAGCTGAGAAAGGATTATTTGTTTAGCTGGAGGTGAAGAGAGACAAGGAAAGAACAAAGCAGTGGGGGGAGGAAACATGCAAAGACACAGCCCTGCCAGGAGAGGTTTCATGAGTGATCCCTCAAGAGAAACACAACACAAGACTAGCCTTGGTTTCATGCGGGTGAGAATATTAGCACATCCTGGCCTGCGCTAAAAGAGCAGCACTGCCAGACAGAAAGCTAAATTCTAACTAATCTCATGTTTCCAAGGAACCTGGCATACTGGTGATGATTTTGTATTGCACTGGGAAGTTAATGTTAAAAAATATGACAAATGCCTGAGAACATGTATCAAATTTAAGTTATACACGCGTAAAAAGGAAATTACAAACCCATAAACCTCAACAAATGATAGAGCACGACCACTAAACCGATCGAGACACATGACAGGTTACAAATGTTGAAGTGGCCCAACTGTTCGTTTCAAGATGTATCCGTATCACAAATGCATCCATCGATTATTTAACTCTGCTGTTGAGTGTTGACTTTTTATGGAATTGGAAAGGAAATCAAGCTTGTTTTCCAGTTGAGATGTACTCAGACATATTTTTAACGTTCGCTACCATCAATTCACCTAGTCTGGTAATGCAAAAACTTGATTGTTCTCCCCCTGACATGCGAGATAAAAATATTGTCAAAATTAAGAGTAGCAATTTACAGTTGATTTCTGGGGCTAATTAAGATATGGTTTGATAATTTGAGGTGTATAGTTACAAATTTTAACAGATTTCTGCATTTTTGTAAAGTCATCTTCCAATTAAAGAGAGACTGAAAGAGGTGATGCAAAACTAACCAGGAAAATGTGGTGGCGGCCCTCCAGGACCAACAGGTCCAGGGAAGCGGTCTCCTCCTGGGCCGGGAGGTCCAGGAAACCTTCCTCTGCCTCGTCCCATTGGAAAACCTCCTCTAGAACCAGCACCGGGGGGACCAGCTTTACCTTCCCCAGACATCTGGCCTGACTGGGTACCTGTTTAAAAACAAGACAACATATACGTTGCATAGATATATATATACATGTATGTACACAATAAATAAAAACTGTGTGCATTTTTGCAAATGTATGCCCATCTGTGTCAATATTGTGTTAAGTATACATGTGCGTATGACTGTACATAAAATATATCACCAATAGGGTGATAAGTGGTTAACTGTTTTACACTATTAACCACAGTTTAAAACCTCACTGTGGATTAATTATAATTGGCGCAATCTGAACAGAACAAAAACCAAGTGATATCTGGTTTACCACTTTTATGTGTCGTGCTTATCAAGAGTCATGGAGGCTACTCCTCATTAGCATTACAATGGCAGAGGGACACTAGGGAAGCAACAATTAAAGACTTGGATGGTACGTTTATAGTCTGAGAAATAACCTCGGTTTCCCCTTTTTTTTTCATGTATGAATTCATTTTATAACATTATAAATGTATCAAATCACATGGATATTCTTGAGACATTTTAATGTCATTTATTGCTGCCTTTTGAAACAGAAATAACACAATGATCTATAATACAGTAAAAAATAAGAAATAAAGATAAACTAAAATAACAAATTGTTTTTTTATCTTATATTTCAAATCTAGTATTTTAAACTTACTGAACTAATTTATTCATTTTTAAACTTAGATGGACTTCATGGATCCCCCAGGGGATTTTTGTTTGACGTGTTGTTGTTATCAACTGTCATATATGTTTTTAATGATTGCAAACATCTGTCATGCAATAATATATTAAATCTATGCTATGTTGCTGGAAGTCTACAAGCTCCTGATGTTAGGTAGTGTTTTCCTCCTGGTATATTAACTTACAATGCCACGCAGACTTTAGAAACTTTAAACGTTCACTGACTGAAACCCTTCAGAGTACTATTTCTTCTTCCATTGACGACATGCAGTGTTACTGCTGTTTGTTGGCGTTAATCTAAAGTCAAACCTTAAACGGTTTTTTCATCAATGAAGACGAACAATCAGATAAATATGTAGTCCCTGTCTTATTATTTACACAGTGCTTTGGAAATCAATGTCAACATAAACGTCTTTATCACTCCAGCAGCAGCCGGAAAATCTACAAGCAATGTCAGTACCAGAGTGGTAATAATAATGAATGAATATTATAATCAAGGAATATAGTATTAAATAATAGTATTTCTGTTTGAAGGGAAATGTTTAAAGTAGTAAAGAAAATACTGACATGCACCTGATCTTGCTAATAAACAGAAAAAAATGTTACAGAATTTTAGTTTATTATCTTAAGGCTGGTAAATGTTTCTATTGCATTGTCTGTTATCTGTCACTCAACCTCAACTGAGAGGCAAAATTATTAATTTCAAAAAAGTATATGAGCTTATGTCAGAGTCATCACAATCATAAAGGATTCTGTTAGAAAGTGTTTGATTTTGTGATCGCACATAATCCCATGTTCACACTTGACATCGCCCCCTCCTTCCCTCTTAAACAAATTTAAGCGATACTAAACTCACCAGAGAAAGATATTTAAAAAAAAAATCACTGTGTGTTCACTTGTCAGGATGTTGTCGCTTCTAACTGAATCTTTAGAGGTTTAAAGTTTTGGTTCTCATCAAGGGGCGTTTGTTTTTTATGCTGGCGTGGCAACATTGATATCATGAATCTAGAGATGTTATGCTAGCTCACTGGCACAAAATACTGCTCCAAAGTGACTGTGATTAGCGCAATGTAATATTTAAAGAAAAGAAAAGAAAAGGGTCATATGAAATGATTAATATGATAAATTTATACACAAAACGCAAATATGATCCAAACAACATTTTTGGCTGAATTACTCAAATAGCTGGTTTTATCTTAAAACATTCTCAAACTGTGTGAGTTGTTGTGCTCACCTTTTTTTTCAGAGCACTCCTCACCTGCGCCAGGTTTCCAGACAGGACCGAACCATTTAATGTAAACAAAGAGGGGGGGGGTTAAGCAATACTGAAGCTGGCTGAATGTTACTTTTTTTTAACAAAAAACAACAAACAAACAGGGAAATACAATGAAACAGATATAGTTATGAGCACACTGTGAAGATAGCCTTCTCTTACGTTGATAAGTATATAATTTTATATGAATTAAAATTATTTAAAAAATATTATAATATTTGTTAGGGCCCCTGTTAAGTCATGGGCCCTCAGAATCTTTTCTCCCTTACACGTCGCCCTGAGAAAAAACTCTATGTTTTTGTAGATATAAGCCAATTTTATTATTCAGATGGATTTTTGATTTGAGTTTGTAATATGGTAATGTAGGGGTGGTTCCAGAGGGCTGGCCTTGGCACCACCACCTCTATAGAAAATAAAGGTGGTATATTTACACAATATCTCAATTTGATAAAATTATCTAAATATAATGTGTGATCTGATCCAACAGCTATAGTTCCCTATTAACTCAATTAAATGTACTGATTCAATTATATGTCAACCAAAAACACTATTTATTATTTCGGTAAAACTATACTTGGCTGGGGATTTTTTTAATTTTTATTTTTTTATCTACGCGCCACATATGTATGCGCAGCATGTTTGAATGGTCGCATGACTTTCCAGCGCGCAGAGTGACCAACATGGATGTTGAACAGTAGGAACGGCACGATCCTTGACAACCAAGCAGGTACGCTCATAATACTATTGATTTTTCAGCAAATCGCAACACTAATTTCACCATATTGTGCAGCACTAACTTACTTGCTGACAAAAAAACTGCCTTTATTTAGTGGGGGCTTATTTCTAACCCTGGTCAATTGATTATGTTCCATTATTGCTTCAATGCAGATTCGTGGTTTGATGGAAACGATTGATTTCAACACCCCATTCATTTTCGACCAACTTGATGTTTCATCAAGCAACTTGCCACTAACTCAGTTATGTATTAATGCTAAAGGGGGGCGGGACATTATTTTTACCGCAACTTGCATGAAAAAAACAAAGTGACACCTGGTGCATCAGCTATATCTGCCATGCTTATCAAGAGAAAGGCGAAATGGCAAGAGACAAAAGAAACGAGTGAAGTCGGCAGTGTGGGGGCGCTTCAGGTAAACCAAGAATGACCATGGAGTGTTTCTACACATTAGATCCACCGACTGTGAAACCTGCCAGAAAAAAGTTGCGACCAAGGTGTCAAAGACATTCCTGATGCAGCATCTGTGGAATCTCTATCCAGCACTAGATGATCAAGTAAAGGCCAACACAATAACTGAGTGAGAATACGTCAGTGGCACGTTGATTTAACAAAACATTGAGTCGGTCGAAAATAACATGTAAGGGCATCTCTAACAATCCATGAAGTAGCGGTGAACGTTTGGCGTTCAGTGCAATATAAACAGCAGTAGTCCTAAGTATTATGATGTGATTTTAATGCTACATTATCATTTTTACTGTCTGTCTGTATGTGCTGCCACTGTCGACAAGCTGCCAAACTGATTTTCGTTGTTATTACAGCATTGACAATACAGATATATTCTAATAAAGACATATTCTAAGTAATGTTTCATTTCATCTACTGTGAAGGACTTCCGTCAGTGACCGTTTAACATAGTTTCTTGTCATTCTTCTAGTCACTAATAACATCAGGAGCTTGTATTCTACCATGGGATTTAATCTATTGTAATTGAGTATTAAAACTGTATCAGGGATGTTCTCAGTTTCTTTCCATAATTTCTACTAAAAGCAGGTTGCATGTAAGAATAGATTATTATTATTAAAAATAGAAGAGTAGTCATGTATGACAGTTTAAAACAACACTTTAGTTTATTACATGAGGAAATGTAATATTAGTGTTATTATAGTAATGATAATTGATTATAACGCAAATACTAAAGTTTACATTAAAAAACAAACTCATGTTTTAATCATTCATTACATTTTGGTTGAACTTTAATTATTTTTCACTGTATTGTTTGATCACGTTATTTCTGTTTCAAAAGGCAGCGACAGTTAACAAATTTAAATTCCTAAATACTGTTTGCATGATTTTCTACATTAGTTATTTTAAAAATAATTTGAATCAATGTTAAAATCATTCATGCATTATAATCGTGACACCGTGAACATTTCTCAGACTATAATTGCACCATCAAAATCCCTAATTGTCACTCCCTTGTCACCAATGTTGTCTTTTTTTTGAAAATCAATGTTCATTATCTATCTCTTGTTGAAAGCAATTCAAAATGTTTTACTTACTTTTGCGTGACTGCATCTCAAACTGGCTGAGGGACTGTTTGTTGCATGGTGTGACAATGGGATTCTGACCATGGAGCTCCCTCTTTGACAGCAGCTCCATTAGCTTCCTGGATGATCCCTCTGAGCCGACACACACCAGTGCAAACCTGTGGAAACGACAATGCAGAGGACACACAATCGGATTCAGAAAAGAAGTAAGAGTGACTGCACTGAACTTTTGACATCTAGTTCGGGCCATGCGATAAATACATTTTAAAAGCCTCACCCTTTTGACTGTCCATTGGCTCTGTTTTCAAAAAACTTGATCTCCAGCACATCTGTGATACCTATTGATCGTATGGCTTCTGTAAGGTCTTCGTCTGTCGTCCACTGCATAGGAGAAAACAGTATTAGTATAATAAGCTGACGGAGGTTTAAATCTTGCTGATAACTTGGAAACTCAGTTGTTGATGCCTCGTTCACAGAACAGTTTTTACTGGTTGTTTCTATTTATGTACTGCAGTTTAGCATCATATGAGGATTATCTGATACCCACCCATGTGAGATTTCCTATGTACAGGGCGATTCTTTTGCCTGTGTAGGTGTAAACCACATTTGGGGGAGCACTCTTTCCTCCCTCAGTGCCACCAGGTGAAGGCAGTGTGTCCAGGTAGTCACGGTCTTCTGGAGCATCACCATTGTTGGCTGATGGGGAAATTACGTCATCATAAAGGTCGATCTGCTCATGAACTGGGTAGTCAGCTTCCTGTAAAGGAAGATGGCAACAGTTCAAACATGTGCGACATGTCAGACATACAAAAACAAACCCCCCAAAACTGTAGCAATACATTTGTCACTTTCCAGCTGCATATTTTAAATACATTTCTTGTCAAGATTATTACACATATAATCATATACCTTTAAGTACTTATTTAAATTATCTCTTGACATTTGTCTTATTATTATAAAACTATTTAGTCATATTTTCTGCGTATTTGACCACACCAAAGCATTCAATTCGAGGGGTATGTGTAGTAAATGAAAAATGAAGCCGATGTGAAAGTGCAAAACCCTGCAGTTTGCTGTTGACCGCTTGAGGCTTGCTGCAGAAGCAACCGCAGTCACATACACGCCCATTCAAAATAGTCTGTTTTTCAGGAGAAATGAACAAGTTTAAAGTCAAGTGCTGTCACTTAAAAAAAATAAAGCTCAAATAATTTAGAAAATGACTCAGTAACGTACGAACACATCCCTTAATGTCCCTAAATGTAGCCTAAACAATCAAGTAGGTCAAAACAATAAAGTCACTTATCAATCATGGGCCCTTTCTCACTAGTAGTCACTGAGGGGCTGTGTGGGTAAGTGTAATAGGTAACTCGCACACCTTAACACTGCTGACTGTACAAACAGTCAAACATGTCACCAATACAGCCACAGCAGCGCCCACCTGATGAACTGTGGCCTCACATTGCAGTTAAAAATCCCCCAGTTGTGCTCCTCACATGCCTTCTGTCAGAGGGTTTAATATTTACAGTCTATGGTTTCTATGGCAAACTCCAGAAACCGGCTCCTACTTATAATGTCCATTTATAATAGATTGACTTTCAGATAGATACAACTCCGCTGTCACAAGGACAGATACAAGAAATCTTTCTTACCGAAGGCCATAACTCTGTACAACAGCTCACCTCTTACGAGCAGAGAACTGTCATCATGATAATATCTGTCTCTCCTTTACTGTAATCTGTTCTGCACATGTTCAATTTACAAATTATCCCTGCACTCATGCTCACTTCATTTGGCTGTCTACTCGCAGTTATATTGTATAGCTTCTGCTTATAATATGTCTACACTCATGCACTTTAACTTTGTTTTTGCACAATTACATTTAATCTTCCATATTTAATTTACAACCATTTACAACTGTTTTTGCACATGTACATTTAATCTTTCACATTTAATTTACAACTCTGTTTTTGCACATATACATTTAATCTTTCATATTTAATTTACAACTGTTTTTGCACATGTAAGTTTAATCTTCCAAATGTAATCTTCCTATTTAAGACTAGTAATGCTTAGTTTAATCCTAGTTGTATATATTCACATTCTTAGTTTTGATATTTTAGTACTTATTTACTTTGTATTTAATATTATATTTTGTTTAGATTTGCTAACATTGTGTTTGTTTTTTACTCATATTGTGTTGGATAACCTTCTGCTGTAATGCCAAAATTTCCCAGTTTGGGATTGGTTAAATAATAAAGTTAAATAACTTTAAGTATCACAAAGTGTTTAATTCCAGAGGTGTGTGTACCTTCAATTTATTTAAAAAAAAAAAAAAAAAAAGCCTTTTTGGTGAATATGAGCTCTGCCCCTCTAAAACCATCCGCACACATTAGTGATGCACGGAGCTAACAATCTGCAGAGCCGCTAAATACAATTAAGTTTCTCCATTGCACATTTCACTTTGCACGCACGTTTCCATTTTCCCCCCAAAAATTGTATTTCAATCAACACCGTTTAAACGACTGGAAAAGGATTCTCATTAAACATACTTATCTCGGAAAGCAGCTAACGCTAAGTAGCTCCCGTGACTACGTTTGTTTTTGGCCTGGTAGCCCGCCACAAGCGTCGAGGCTGAGGCCTGAAACTGTGAACACTGAACAATAAAAGCAGCGGCTTTTACCACTTACTTTAAGTCTTAGTATAGCTTCAAACATTACAAATTAATTTCTGCACGCAGCGTTGGTTGTGTTAAATGTCGAGAAGTGCCGCAGATACAACATTTCGAGTCGATAAGTGAAGCACAAGATGCAGGCTTGCAGCATGGGGGGGGGGGGGGAGTCTCCTTTACGACAGAGGAGCTAGTTATGTCAACCGAGCGTACAACTCCCCCGTCACATTGCATACAAGGAAATATCGCAAATATCTCGAGTAAATCATCCTGAGTAAATATCTGCGTGTACATGTGTTTATTACCTGGCTGAATTCCTCCTCTACGTCGGCGTAGATATCGATGTGATCTACACCGTCCGCCATTTTCCTCTGACCCGTCTCTCCGTCCGCCTGGCGGTGCAGCGCAGCAATGAGCCACAAACAATGAGACTGAGAGGGGCAACTGGCGCCCCCTGCTGGTCAACCTAGTGCATTACAACAACTGCTGACGACCATATAAACACAGTCGAGTCGAAAAGCAACACCTGACACAAAGGGCGGTTCTAGGCAGGGGCCAGCAGGGGTCAGTGCCACCCCTCCCAAAAGAAGAGCCCCCCCCCCATAACACATACACAGTATTTGACTCAACAACCGGACTCACAATCTAGTATTAAATACTGTTACTGAAACAAATATAAATCATGATATTTAATGATGTGCGCTATTATTTGGCATCATGTATTTTTTTTTAAAGCGATCATCTTTGTCTATTTTTTTCACCTGGGTTTAATGTTCCCCTCTGACAAAACAACTGGCCCCAGTTTGGCCCCCCCTCAGTAAAAGTGGTCTAGAATCGTCACCTGACACATGCCATGGCCATATTTACAGTCTATTCCCAATATCACAGGTATACATTAATTTAATAAAATGTTAATCCTATTTATCAATTTTGGCATTTAATTGGTTTTCAGCCCCACTTCAAACGATTGTTAAAACTTTGTGTTTCAAATGTTTCACCGGGAACATAAGCTCAATAATAGAATAAATTACAGTTTGATTAAAATACTTGATTAAAAAAATATCATTTTGTTTTTTTAGTTAGCCCTGAAGGTGTGAATACTGACCAATAAAAGCAGCTGCTTTTACCATTTACTTTAGGTCATTTATAAATTACAAATGTATTTCTGCATGCAGTTGACAGTCAAAATCAGAAAGAGTCAAATAATAATTCATATATAATACATTTGGTCATCTTCTTTGATTTATGTTATATGTATGCTATGAGTCTCTTTAAATATCAGTAGACTTCCTCGACTTATTGTCATTTTTAGCCTGGTGTTTTTTTTTTTTTTAACCTTTAGTGCACTGTCTTCACTCATTGATAAACCAACACACACTGACAACACATACAAAAAAACACATGGGTAATTTAATTTAAATAGTACAAATCGTGGCTTTAGTCAACCAACATACAATGTGGTCGACCACACAATACACAGAATTTTGTACAGTGACAAATATAAACGAAAGTGAGACCGTTAAGATAACTCTCAATATCTCAATGATCCTGAACACACTGTAATGAAGTTTGTAATGACAACTTTTGTGCCTATTATGAAACAGTTAATTTTGTCACCAGAGCTTAATGACATGCTTTTTAAGGTGATTCAGAAATACCATAGATAAAGCTATGGGGACACTCATAGGCCAAAGTACAATGTCATGCTGAAATTCAAAATATGATAAACAAGCAGATAGAAAAATACCATGTGCAATTTGATTAATTCCAAATTTATATTGCAATGATACATTTCCAAAGTAAGGTTCAATTACCCAGTGAGATTCTTATTTCCGTACAACAAGCTTGTTTTTTAAGAGTGTGTGATAAAGTCAATGAGTAGCAGTTTCATGACCCTGGTGGTGACTAAAGGATCCAAAAAGTCCAGAAAATATTTCAGCACTGCCTTAGAAAAGTTTTTTTTATTTCAAGAAACATCCAGTTGTTGTTTAACAGCATCTTTAGTGGGGCATACATAGAGTACTAGTTTTGCATTCCAACCATGTAGGTAACTGTAACTGAAGTCCATCATTGCGTTGTCCATGCTGATTGTAGGTCACCGGTTCAACCAGTCGAGTCCGATCAAAATAGACAAACATAAATACACAGAGTTTACAAACACACAGAAAGACACGGCTGATAAAGACAGAAAGGCAGACATTTTTTTTTTAAAAGATATGTCACAGAAACAAACAATTTTAGGATTTAATCAAAGCAGAAGTAAAAAAAAAAAAAAAAAACTTACTTAACTTCTTCTGATGTTTTGATGATCTACTCTGGATAACATTTTTACGTGCATGTGATTTTTTTTTTTCAATCTTACTTCTTTGTGAATACTTTCTTGGCACTGACCCTTTGAGATTTGTGGCGAAGCTTTTGCAAATACCAGGCGAAACATCAATTCTAGTAGCATCACTGATGTGACACTAATCCATACATTTCTGAAGCCCTTCGCTCCCATCTCTCATTCAGTGTTAAAGAAGCTGATATAATAGCCTGAAGAAGGAACTTTCAGGGTTCATCGCGTGCATGCTGGCAGCTGCATATATAATATGCATGTGTGTCTGCAATGTTCAGTTCAGTGGGATTTGGAAAAGAAGAGGCAATTTCCCTCCTCTTGTCTCGTTGCATCTTGTCACTCATGGTTCCCTTCTTTCAATGCCCTTCCCTTCCTCGTCATAGCTACCACCTGCATCTCTTTAGTCCCTTCTTGTTTTAAGATGCAAAGTGGTGTAGGAGAAAAAGTATCCATGGCAACAACAGCTCATTGACTTACTGTCTTTGCAGTTTTTTTTTAATTTTAAGGAGTTCAAAAACCACAATAAAGGTTTGCCATTAGAGACTTGGTTTGTGGTTGTCATGAGCAAACATGTGCAGAATTAGGAACGTTTAAGTCAAAAAAAAAAATCCACTTGAGGTGTCCAGTGTCCAAACACATCCTTTGATCCATCCAGATGTCCTCCTTTAAATGAGAAAAAGGTGAAACGGCGACGTAGTCCTTTATCAAGAGACAAGTTTGGAGAAGGAGAGACAGGTGAGGAAGAGTGCGGCAGAGAGGGATATAGCAGAAGCTCCTCCACAGTCATTGGCGTTTTCCTGCAGGGACAAAGCAGAGACAGTGATTCCCTTTTGGGTTTTACGCCTTTTGACATCAACTCAAAGTAAAACCTTGACTGATTACAACAGTGCTTTTTCATATATACAACTATTTGGTGCACATAACCACCATCGTAGGAGAAAAAAGAAGTGGTGTGCTTTTCAAAGCTTGTCAAAATAACTGCATTATTTTGGGACTTGGCACACTGAGCGACTATTTCTCCCCTCTCTCTATCTGTATGCACTGTTACTGCATGTTACTAACTTTAAGTCTTCATGTACCATTGAAATGACTAACCATACAGTATATCTCCCTGGGAGTTCATGAGCTGTGTCTCGTAGGCTCCACTAGATTATTGGACCTGTCTGACTCCAACTACTCCAACTATTAACATTGGTATTACGTCTATTATCATTATCATAATGGTTGATGTTTGTTGTTGTTGTTTCTGTTGTTTGTCTCATTCTATTCCTCTTCCTGCAAGCCCAAACTGTCACAGCAGAAGGTTGTTCAACATGAGTCTGGTTGTGCTCCAGCTTTCTGCCTGTTCAAAGGAAGTTTTCCTTGCCCTTGATATTGTGCTGAACGATGCTAAGTGTTGCTCCTGGTGGATTAATGTTGGGTCTCTGTAAATTATATAACACAGAGGGCGCTCTAGACCTTCTCTTTTTGGAAAGCGTCTTGAAATAACACGTTATGAATCTGTGCTATGCAAATAGGGATTGATTGTTTGGTTGATGAGTTGTGTCAAAGGCAGATTTGCACTGGCTGCAGGATCGTTAATCTGGATTAACCAATAGGAAGCTAACCTGTTCGTGATAGGCGTGGCATGACTCGGGGCGCCTTCGAATCTTCTGGGACCTCATCCTGTCACACTTTACAGAGGCATTATGTACAGCGAGGTCAAGGAGAAACATTAGGAGCGGACAGGTGAACATTTTTCAAATATTAGTATCAAAGTCAAAGTGAAAGAATTACTTTTTTTATGTACAGGGGGCGCACACAATATCTCAGAGCTTGCTAGAGCAGGGTGAGCAGGGTTGCAAGAGGAATAACTTTATAAGAAAAAAAAAATACAATTAAAGTGTCCTTGCTGCAATATCAGCAAAAAAGAACCAGCGACTTTGCAGATACTGTACAGGAACTGCAGTGAAAATGGAATTAATTTGGGAGAGTGCTACCATGCAAATGAGTTATACGCTAAAATACAACCTGCCCTGCCAAATCTTAAAGCCAGCATATGTTCAGCAGCTCTGAGTCGGAGTTTCTCTGTGGTCTTATAGGGAGAATGGTGCAGTATGATCACTTTGTCAAAGTGATCTGATTTCTAAAGATGAACTGGCAGTGCCTGAATAAGAAAACACCAAAGGATATATTTGACCTCCCTGGGCTCCATAGTGAGGGGCGGGTACTGTCTGGAGCAGTCACAGTCTGCCTGCACCACCAGCATCAACAGGTTGGTCTCTGGTATCTGATGCATCACAAACATCCTGAAAACAACGCAAAAACACACACGCACAGACAAAGTGTGAAGACGAGCCCACAAACAAAGGAAAACCTCTGGCATAAAGAATGTTTACACTTTGGGGCTTCTATATAATTCAAGAAATAATATTAGTATGAAAAAAAATGTCTCACAAGATCATTTAAATGAATATTTCTGAGGAAATAACAACACATTTTGCAGATTTAAGATTTAATGATGTCTTTTTAATTAAGTAAAATACTTTAAAAATTCAAATTCTAGTCCAGCAGTGGTATTGTAGTAAATCTAAGTGCTGTGTTATACTTCTATTGGCCTCAAGAGGGCACTCACACTCAACCTATGAGGATACATTTGCAGAAACAATGCAATAACCACTTCAACGTTTTATCTTTTATTAAACTCACAAGTACATATGATATGAAGGTTCAGTGCCTTTCTCCTCTTCCCCCCTCATTTTGCCTCCTCTGCATCTCTCTCTCATTCCATTTCCCTCTTCTGCCTGTCTCTCTCTCTCACTCTGTAACTCACCACATGCTTCTCAGACTTTCTGTATAACCTTATGCGCCCTGATCTAATTCTGTTCCTTTCTACTTCCTTTCCCTCTTCCTGATCCTTTATAAAAAAACACACGCTGCTCTAAATACGCAGAGTGGAGCAAAAGCGTAGAAAATGGATTTCAGAGGGACAATTTAATATGACTGGTTGAGGGCTTAGAGAGCACTGCAGTGCAGATTTGTGCGTGCATAAGAGTGGGCTTACTTTTGGCAGCGTCCACACTTAATAATGCTGTTGGTCTCTTTGACTGATGGCTCGTAGACAAAGCTGGGGTACTCAGTGTCACACGGCTGCAGGCTGTCCCCTCTTTTCTTATGAGCTGAGGCTAATAGAGAAATAGATACAGGTCATTTTTGGAGCTTGGGAATATGAATGAGTGTATGTGTGTGTGTGTGTGTGTAGAAGTGCAGCATTTTGTTGGTGACTGACAGGCAGTGTTTGTGACATGAGGACGCTGGCTTCTATTTAATCGTTCACGCTTCAGCCATTAATGGCTTTTTCTACCATGACCAGAGGTGCTTTAGCTTGTGTTCCTGAAAGAAACTGGAATTCTATGTCCCTGCATGCACAGTTACGATGATGGGTTTGTAAGCAGAAAAAAAACAGCTTGATGGTTTCTCTAAATTTCAAATATCCAGTTGTGGGCTCTGGTTTTTGTTCGACTTCTCTACAATATGTTTATGTTAGTGTAACTACGCTTACTTAGTGTTTTGAAATTCCTGCCAGCTGTGCCTTTTCACACGGAAAGCTACTGATATAACACCAAATTATAATTTATATAGAATATACTCAAAAACACAAGAAATGATACGTTTTCAAAACAACGCCCCTCACATAACAAACATCACAACAGGACAGGTACTCACACGAGCCGTAAGATGGCTTTGCTGGATGGAGAACGGTGACGATGGTATGGAGTAGGAGGAAGAGTGGATGAATGACAGGCGGTGTAATGAGGTGGGTGAATGTGTGAGCGATGCAGAGGCAGAGGCAGATGAGAGGTGAGGGGATCAGAGGACACAATGTCGTTATTCTATAATGACCTGTAGGGTGGTAATCGATGTTTCACACACGTCACGTCTATGTTCATGGGAGCACACAGTGAATTGATGCGAATGAAATGAGCGAGTGAACGACTAATGGAGAGTCTGGACATCCTACCATCCAACTAGTGTCAATATTTTGATTTTAGTGAAATGCAAATATTGCAGTGAGCCAGATCTGCTCTGTAGTTTGTGAGGATTCAAAGGGTATGTAAGGTGTGTACATTATGTAGCATAAAGAAGGGGTATTTGTCAAACCAATAAAGAGAGTTTGACCGGAACATGCAACACATCCGTCACAAGGAGCTCACCTTCAGCGAAATGATCCGTGTGCCAGTAGCCACATATATTAAACTCCAGGAGAAACCTTGTGAAGAAGAAGAGAGAGATGAGGAGAGTGGACAGCGAGAGAGAGAGAGAGAGAGAGAGATAGAGAGAGAGAGAGGCAGTGAATCAGTCGGCCATTATAACAGACCACAGCAGATTGCAGGCAGATTGCACACAGTGTTCAAAAACTGGGCCAGGACCAAACGTTGTGTCATGGGAATATTAAAATGGGTCCTCAAGTTATTCAGCAGTAATTGGTTTTCTTAACTGGATAACCAGCCCGTTCTTTTTATTGAAGCTGCTTGGAGCATCTGAAGCTTTTACAAGTCAATACACTGACAGAAATATGAACTTTTCATTTTCAAAAAGTGTAAGAGAAGAAGTTGAGACAACCCTCATGGATGTATAGTACTAATTAAGCTATTGCTAGGAGCTAATTAGCTTAACTTAGCATCAAGAATGGAAATGGAGAAACTGTAAGCAACGCTGTGTCCAAAGATAACAAAGTACAGCCATAAGTCAACATTTAAATGTTACAAATAAACATGTACGCACTGTTCAGTCAAATAAATACTGTAAAAATAATGTGGTGAATTATGGGCACAGTGACTTCATGGCTTCTATTTCTATATATAAATATCACATATTTAGTGCCCCAGGTAAAGAAATTGATGAACACTAAATTCAAATAGAATTAAATGAACAGGATATCATGCGTTAACTTCGGATGGTTAAATGTTGCTTAGAGGATTTGGGTTAGCCTAGCCTTCACTATCTGCAGAGTTTGACGGATTGTTTCTGATCGATCCTGGTACTGATCTTTGATTGAATTTTCAGCAAGAGAGAAAATAAACGATTCACAAACTATCAAGCTATTTATCTCCATACAAGAGGAAACAATTCTGAATCGTAGTTTCATTTTAGACAACTTTAACAGCAATCCCCTCCCCTGAATTTCTGGTTGTCCCTAGCAACACTTACAGCAGAAAGTTGGAGAGGAACCACTTGAGGGCTGAGGCCAAACCATAGAAAGGCTGAAGAGACAGATATAAATACAGAATGTAGTTACAGCAGAATTGAGGAGACCACTGTTGTTATAATCGTGTGAGGATGTTGTACATACACTGAGAAGTGGACGGGCGCTGCTGACAGAATGTGAGGTCATCTTACACATGGCCTGGTAGTCGAACAATGACACCCTGGAGAAACACAAAATCAGGTGGTGGGTCTTAAGTTTTTAAAAGTCTTATATTGACTCTTGACTCCTTTAGATCTACTTCAAACAGAGTCATACAGGTGAAGTCATGCATTGCTTTACCAAAGGAAATAAAGAACACAGAGTAAACCATCTCAACACTACACCTAATATCCTTTTAACGAAGGAGCCGAGGCAGTTTTTTTCACAATGTTGTTTTCTTCACTCTGTGTTTAGTCCTTAAGAGCGTTTACAGACGCATCCACACGCAGAGCTCAAAAACATATACGCTCACCGTCCCCCCCCTGAAGTAAACGCATGCTCTAAACCCCGTTATGTAATATCCTGTGACAAATGAAGTGTGACAAAATCTTTTAGCTCTTTAAAAATAGCACATCACTCATGAGATTTCAAACATAAAAGACGGGCGAAAATGGAAGAGGGAGAAGAAAATGCAAAGACACTGAGGGGGAAGAAAGAGGGGGGGAAAGCAGTAATGTCTTAACCACATGTACAAAGAAAGCTGCATCAGTTAACCTCAGCATGTAGAGAGAACAACTACTACATAGCAACAAAAAACAAAGCTTTTGAATCTCTGTAATGACAGTAAAGCACACCCTGCGGGCTATGGTATGTATATGCATACTAATGCATGGCTTACGGGTATAAGAACCTAAAGGAAACAGGAAACATTTGCAACCTGCATGCCTAAGACAAGACTCAACAGTAATCACTTCTGTTTGTGATACAGCATGGGGAAAGCATGTAATGAAATTCAGGATGTAGGAGTTCAATTCTTGCATAACATCAAACATAGCATTACAACGTGGGGAGATGGCAGCGTCTGTCGTAGAGATTTACAGGAATGTACTCTCCTGCAAAGCAGTCAGGCGATTGGAAGCCTTACCTTTTGAACATGCCCATTCTGATCAGTGTTGTCATCACTGATCCGTCAACCTCGCCGAAGAACCTTCCAGCCTATCGGGAAAGAGAAAGGGCAAAAGAAATAAAACCCCAGTGATGCAATGTGTAGGGCTGAGCGCGTTAAATTAAATATGACGATAAGGTGACGGAGCAGATATCGACTTCCCTCAGCCCGTGTTCCTCCTTTCCACTTTCACCTCAGTTTGAACTGTGCGATCAATTATTCATCCAGCTGTGTTCACTTTTGTGTTGTTTTAGAGGTGACGTTTCTTATCACATGTGACTCGGTTGTTATGCCCCCTTCATGATTTGCTTTTGAATGCATACCTCCACATTTTGGAATTCACGCTTGACAAGAGTTGAAAAAGAGGAAGAAGAGGATGATACCACTTTCATGTCTGGATACTGGATACTTATGAAGCTAATGCCAGCTAGTCTAGCTTATCCTAAAGACTAAAAGTAGGCAAGCTAGTCTGACTAAAGGCAAGAAATGTACATATTAAACCTGTTTATATACCTGTATATTTACCCCTCATACCTTGTTTGTTATATTCCTGCAGTGACACTTCTGCCTTTACTGTGATGTTGCAAGAAAACATGCAAAGACTCATCTATAAGTAGTCCAAACTTTCAAACTATTTAAATTCAACACTGAAAGTTAAGATGTAAGTTCACTCAGAACTTGAAAACAGGGGGCGCCTGGCGTTTATGACGTGTGCCCCATGTACAGAGGCCATAGTCCTCATGGCAGTGGACGTGGGTTTGAATCCGACCTCAGCTCTCTGCTGCATGTCACATTCCCGACGTTTCCTGTCTCTCTTCAACTGTCCAATGCAATAAAATGCAAAACAATAATTAAAAAACTAAAAACAACTCGAATACAATTGTGGGCCCTCATAGGAGTAGGTACCCTAGTTTAAATACATGTGTTGCTTTTTATAATCAATCATCAAAGTGTTATGTCTGTTAAGAAGCTTTGTCAACTCATGATAGCTTAAAGGAATAAAATCTAAAACCTGTCACTTTACACATTGAGATTTGTAATCTGCTTTTTCCTCCAGACCTTTTCATTGATTTGTAAAAAATATAAAGACAACAAAAAACTCAACATAATCTTGACTGCTGCACTAAAGCCACAAAGCATCACTGCAGTGTTGACATTTTGTTGTGCTGCAAATATTCACAGACTGGGACCTGCCGTCTCATAAGCATCTATGGTGCTTTGATTACTTAAGCAAACAACCATTTTTACTGCGTACACTCATGATTGATAGTTTCTGTGGGAAAGGAATTTAATTTAAAATGTGACACCATCTTGTCAGTGCTGCTGGGTAAAAAGAGACAAGCATTTGTAGTACACGTTTAAAGTTTTAGATTGGCCATGGGAGTAATCTCAAGAAACGATGAAGCCTAAGTAAATCCAAAGATAATGCAGAAATATCATTTATTGTCACAGTCACAGACGGGATGTGTGCTCTGCTGGTTGACAGCGTTTCACTGAATGAGAGACTCCAAAATGAATCCAATTTAAGAGATTGTGAGGCATACAAATGTAGATATGAATCATAAACTGGTGATGAACATTTACAATCCGTCCTTAAAGTGTGTACTTTTCCTGTTGGCTCATGAATATTGACAGGCGTCTCTCATATAATAAAGTCAAGAACAAGAAGGTGTGCACTCACATCATTGCGCTGCTTCGAAATGAGGACAAAGCCATTATTGTCAATCACGTAGCACTCGATTTCCTGAGATGAGAGCAAGAGAAGTAATTACTTATGTTAGACAGGTACTGTGTCAAACCCCCACAGAGAAAATAACAGTAAGCGCAATGATTTCATCCCTAAATTGCCTCAAAATAAAAGACGATAATGAGTCTGTTTCTAAGGTTTTTCAGGAATAAAGAACAACTTGTCAACTGTTGGAGGAGCTTAAACAACAATACATGTTTAAGTAAAGCTTGTTTATTTTATTTTAGCAACATTAAACCAACAGAAAGTATACTTACATAGCTGTCACACCGCAAAGGGCAAGCCCATTCTACATCAGAGCACTGAAGGAAGAAAGAAAGATGAGAAAAATAACGTTTGTTTCACCGTCAACTCACAGCAGAGGAATTTTCAGGATCAGAGTCAGGTTATTTCAGAAGTAAGTTAAACACATTCGAGGAATTGTATCGGTGTTTTGGTGCAAAGACAATAAACATAAAAGTAGAAAAAAAGAAGAGCGAGTAAAGAAGAAGAGTGAGGGCAAATACCTCATCCAATTGTAAATACAGGTGAAAGTGATTTGGAGTGTTATGTGTTGATATCTTTAGTGTGAGAGGGGAGGGTATGTTTTGGCATGAACACATGCTATGCCAGAGGAGGTGTTATGCTTGAATAATATGTGTCAGTGTTGACAAGTGCTTTTGTACGTGTGAGAGTACAGAAAAAAACAAAAAAAAAAAACGTGTCAGTGTTGGTGAGGAGGTGTTTTGCCTGTGATATATTTCATCTACCTGTGATTAGTTCCTCAGGGTCTTGTTTGCAAGCTTGTGCATGTGTTATTCCAGCATGTCAGAGACTATTTGCATGTGTGTGTGTGTGTGTGTGTGTGTTTGTGTTTGTGTGATCTGTTCCAGCTGATGTGTGAAGCTGACTTCACGGGAGCTCGGCATGCGGATGAAAGTTTTACTGTGAGCGAAAGAAAAGAAGCGTGATGAGGAAATGATTCATACTTACATCTGTGTCGTTTGGCTGAGAAGACGAGCAACAAGGAATGAAGAGGGATAAAAAAAAAAAAAAAGGAGAGAATACAGAGGAGAGAGAACATTACTTCAGTTAATGGCGTGTAGGTCAATCCACTGAATAGACTGTTTCACTCCATTGCTGTTAAATTGCAGTTGAGACATAAATCTTCCTGAGAGTAGATGTTCCACAAAAGGACGACAGAGTGTTTTTCTTTTAGAATGCGATGCGATGAGACGATGGATTGATCATCATTTGTGCAATCACATGAAACATGCTAAAGTTGAAGAAAGGTGTTTGGTGCTTCCTCTGATCAACAGGATTCATACACTTTGAATCAGCCTTTTCAGGTAGATCCATTTAGTCCTCCCATATTCTTTCCTTATTGTAAAGGTCATGAGTCAAAGTGTTTACATTTCTCCTCAATATGTCATGGTCTCATCCTTTGGCTGCTGCATGTGCAGATTTGTGTCCATGGACAATATGTCTTTGGTATCATGGTCGAGCTATACAGAGCGTGTCCAAGTGTGAATGAGACGATCTATCATCCTTTTCGATCCCATTACAGAAAAGTGTCAGTCTTTCTCCCCGCTACCCATCCCCGCCTCCTGAAATAAACTGCTATCCAAGGAGTGGATGGACAGGAATGATGATCTTTTCCTCCCATGTTGTTGGCCAACAGCACAGCAAGGATGAGGGGAAACTATATTATATAGCACTGTGTATTCTTTTTTTTTTATTTCTGCTAATTACACCAGCCAAACAAATGGAGTCGCCAGATCTGCTAATTAAAACTCACTGGTCACAATCCTTATTGGACTTATTAAACAACCAATGAAAACTTTGTTTTAATGCAAATGAGAAAAAGAACTTTGGCCAACAATCAACATTTTCAAGCGACAGGTGCATTAAGGAAAAAGGACAGCAGTTTCCGAAACCAAACAGGGTGTTTATTGCAAATACTTCTTTGCAATAATGGTGAAATTGCGATTTATAGTTCAGCCTTATATATATATATATATATATATATATATATATATATTATATACGTTTCTGTGTTTTGTCCAACCTCTTAAGGTTTTACATCGAAGCTAGTAAATCAACCATGGCAGCAATCTCCATGAATCCTTTTTTTTTTTGCATGAAGGTGTCTCGTCTGAGAGCTCCAGGAGAGGTCGAGGTGATGTGAGAGCATTAATTATCACTCTCGCTCCCTGAACCTCAATTAAAATGCTTTCACGGGCAACTGATGATCCTGCTGTCTGCTCACAAATGCATCTAAAATAAAAGAAAGCAGCCCATTACAGTATTAAAAATTTGCTCCATTTCTAAAGGTTATACAGCCATAAACAATCGGGTTTGCAGGCCTTACACATTATCATTTCCGCCTCTGGGCTTGTATATTTTCATTTCATGTTTCAAAAACTGAACTCACACAAAGACAGACACAGTATTCAAGTTATAAACACAAGATGATAGAGAAAAGAAGAACAGCTGAGTCTCGTCAGTGAGATTAAGAGCGTGCCAAGATGCGAATGGCAAAAAATCTATCATCTCTTGATTCTCATTACTATCACCTCGCAGCTCCTCAATGCATCTGCACTCGCTGTCAGACAAATAATGGCAGCAATGGAGTGTGAGAGACATATGGCTCCAGACTGCAGGATTCACGGTCTATTTTATGTAGAATATGAAATTGAAGGTTTATAAATGTAGCCAAAGTGGTAACAGGAAGTGTCAGAGGAGGAAGGCCATGAAGTATTCAGTGTTAATTGTTGTTTGATTCCTTCATATTTAAACAGCATAGATGTAGACACACACACACACACACACACGCACACACACACACACACACACACACACACACACACACACACACACACACACACACACACACACACACACACACACACACACACACACACACACACACACACGCACACACGACAGTAGGAAGAGCAGAGTGTGCTGTACAGTGATGTCAGAACATTTTCCTAATAACATCCTGACTGATTCCTATTAGATGGCAGCTCCTGCTTTTCACCTCCCCTCACTTATTCATAATTCATCTTATAATAACATTTCATTTTAAAGCAGTCAGCCTTATACTGCAGCTGTAAGGTCTGGGCTTTCCCTCACTTATGTAACTCCTCCCTAGGGTCTATGAGGACTCTGTGAAGACTTCCTTATGGCTGTGGAAACACAAACAGGATCAGGTTTTACTGAAGTAAGAATTCCTCTTTAAATGACATTTTTGTAATTAAATAATCATTCCCACTACTTATCAAGAATCTTCTGATGCCTACCTGGTGGCAGTGCTAAAAGCTTTAAAGTAACTAATCGTGTTTGCTGTTGTAGGTCATATAGAAGCATCACTATTAAATTCTGTCTTTTTCATAACCAGCAATGAACACAATGCAGGAGCTTTAAATGCTCACAATGCCAAGATAACATGTAGGATGAAAATTCAAGATATTTTCTTTCACTCAATGCTGCCTCTGTGTCGACCAACTAGGCCAACATGATGCCCTCTTTTATGAGGAAGATGTTCCGTTACTGGGTGTTATACCTCCTACTGAGGATATGTTTTTCATTCAGGATTTACAGTATAGGTGAAGTATCTTCCACCCCTGAAGGAGCTTAAACTTAAAAATAGACCGCAGACATAAACCCTTCATGCACGTTCACATGCATACACACATTTGAGTGTGCATGCATGTGAATGTGCGTGTGCACAGAAACACTATAAAATAAAGAGGCCTGACAGTGAATACATGACAGGAGGATAAGATGATTATGTAAGATATCTGGGGGTAAGAGGGAGGGTTGAGGAAAGAGACAAGGGAAAAAGAAGGGAGTGATGTAGACGAAAAGGAAAGCATTGAGGGGAAAGAATTAAGATAAAACGAGAGTAAAAGCAGGACAGGAAAGTTGGTAAAAGTGCAATTAATAAATGACAATGAGAATGACTTTTTTTTTAAATAGCATTCATTTTGTGAGTAACAAAGCTGCAGTAAATGATGCTAATGAGTTCTTAGCGGGTGGATATGGACATAACAACACACTTGTGCACAGATGGTCATGCATCTGGTCCCTGTCAACATGACACACATCAGTATAAATAGACCCATATACAGTGATCTCTTCTTCAAATACCTACACGCACGCACATACACACATTTCAGGGCTGCTGGGCCTCGCTGTGCTACCTATCCATCATTTAACGCTAAGCCAGTAGCCCTAATGCTCTTTTAGCTGCTGTCATTTATAGCCATGGGAGCGGAGGAGAAGACCAAACACCTGCTGCAACAAAAGGTGTTATGCTAAATTAAGCATGTTCTCTTGAATTGATTGTTTTTTTTTATGTGTCGGAGAAATAGAAACAATACGATGCTCCTCAGCTGTCAGGTTTACAGATCAACTATCTGAGTAGCACACTGAAATGAAGACTCCATCTTTAGGCCAGGGTAAGTAGCTCTTTAATAATGTGTGTAGTGATATGGAAAAGTCTGCGTTAAGCTTAGAAATGAACAAAGTGTAAGTGCTGTAATTACAAACTCATGGAGGAGAAAAAGAAGCTTTAATAATCCTTGACTTCCTGTGAGGTGTCAGGACACCCAGGAGGTTTAACCCATGAAGCAGCCAGAATATTTATAAGTAGCCACACTTTTTATTGCAGTCGATATTTAACCCAAACGTATTCTATCACAAGAATCTGGTTTTTTGGTTGAAGCCTGCAATTCAATGCAAAATAGTAGGTCTGATTAGGATGGAAATCGTTGAAGAAAAGCCAAACAATTAGAGGGAAGCATTATTCTTCAGTAAATGCAGAACAGCATGATTATGTTGTTTGTATTCCACTAACATTGCTTAATATAGCCATACATTTTCCTACATTTCTCATTAGTGCCAGCACAGTGCTTCATTTAATCTGTTTTATCGGGGGCATTCAAAGTACAGACAAATGCGTATAACTCTAACATGAAAAACTGAAACAATAATGCAATAATGACTGAGTTTTAGTCACAAACAGCGCACAGTGGTACTTGACATTCATCACAACTTCTTATTTCATCACTGTTTAAAGAGCGGAAAGTTGTAAAGAGCTGGCAGCTGAGCAGGAGGCCAGCTTAAGGTAGTATTTACAAGTCTTTTTTTTTTAATCATTTGTCAGTGTCACTTTTTAAAGGAAATTGAGGTACTCAAACTAAATTGAGGATTCATGAGTGGAAGATGAAAATCTGTCCCAGTACTTGTAGAAAAAGAGGTGGAGAACACTTGATCCTGTATGTACATACCTGTGCCGCGATGGCCCAGAATCTGGACTCCATCAAAGCTAAGGTCATCTGAACACCGATGGCTGCAGAGAGAGAGAGAGAGAGGGGACAGAAGGGAGACAAAGAGATAATGCATTAAATACAGTTAATATCTTATCTTAACAGAAAAAAAACCCCAGTAGAGTTAAAATGAGAAGTTGGAGGAGAGGAGCAGCTGGGGGAGGAACAAGCTAAGTGGAATAAAGAGGAGGAAACGGGGGAAGATAAAGGTAGGACAGGAAGATGAAGATGATACAAAGATGGAGAATGTTACAGATAGATAGGTAGAGTATACATAGCTTACAAATAGTATGGGAAACACTTCTGCTAGACTGGTGAGCCTGGAACTCTAAATCCTCAAGTGCCTCTCTCTCCAATGCAAACATTATTAGGCTGTACAAAAAGTGTCATGGCAACTACATCAACCAGGAGGAAGACAATGTACTCCACATGCAGCTACACAGCATGGTCTTTCATAACACTCACTGACTTTGTACATCCTGTCCTTGGTCTGAACACATCAACATAGATGATTGTGAATCGAATTTATCCAATCAAGCTAAAACTCCAGGAGCTTATAGAAAACACATTCATGACGACAAGTTGTTTTCACTCCAAGTTCGACATTTGGTCAACGGGACAAATGTGCATGGTAAAACGAGCGCTTGTGTGTTTTCTCTAGCCCCCTGCATAGGCGTTCCTGAGGTAACTTGTTTTAAAGAAGTGCAGAAAACCTGAAAACATGGGAGTATGCACATAATGCTACAATAACTTCTCCCGGTTGTGAAGAGTGTACAGCTGAATTGTGAGTGTCATCACTATGTTGCTATTATAGTGGCAATAATACAGCAATGATAGTAACAACGTTGGTTGCAATAGCTGGTGTGATTCTTTCAGTTTAACTGGTGATGTCTTTGAAAGTATGATCGAAGCAGCACGACCAGAACATAAACGAGGGTTAGTTTAATTCCAGCTTTTAGAAGAAAGAACATTAATGAGCTGCAACGCCCGAGACTGAGAGACTATAACTCTCTCTTAACACTCAGGCTGGAGGAGTGCTGTACAGTCTGCTGTACAGATCAGCTCTGCCTTCAGAACTTCACTTAAATCCCTGAACACCTGGCCCGCTGAGGCTCAGAACTGATGTGTGAACCGACTATTCTTAGACTGTGTGCGTCTGTGCCAGCGTCTGTGTGCGTCCAACCTCTGTCTACAACACAGCACTCTGGGCCACAAAACATTAAGCCAAGAATTAGCCAGCATTCGAACATGTTTCACACACACACACACACACACACTCACTCACTCACACAGCAGCAGCAGAGTGATTGCTTGTGTCAGCTTACGGCTGAACGTCCATCAGCATTTTAGTCAGCGTGGTAATGCAGAAAGGGGGCCATAATTGCATAAGTTCTCAGAGCGCACACACCGTATACACCCACACTTAACAACAAATACACACCACTGCGAGGGAAGATATGACACTTCATATTAGCATCAAAGACTCAGCGTTTTTCTCCCAGCATGCTTTGTTCAGACACACAGGGAAAACCTCCACAATGCTCACAATACACAGAACACATATAAACACACACACACACCCACCTCCTCTCACAAACCCCAGCATAAACATCACCATGTACTGTGAAAAGAAAAAGAAATACCCCGAGCAGGATAATTATTCTAATGGAGTCGGGTGGCAAAATGATTTGTTTATTAATGAAGGAGATTAGTTTGTGGGTCGGTCATTTTTAGGCCTGGTTGCAGGGGGAAGAGGAAGGTAAAAAAAAAAAAAAGAGAAGAGGAGGCTCGAGTTGAATTCATTAAATGATTTATGTTCAGACCTTAGCCGTACAGTAGAAGATTATAATGTGATTTTTTATGTTTAATTCCACACAGTACAATGAATCCCAGGAAGGGTTGACGAGAGTTTTCTCTGTAAGTAAGAGGTTGGGCTGAATGGGTGAGACTGTCACCGGGGAGACACTCATTTTAGACCAATGGCATGTTTGCTTTTAACCATTGCGACATGTTTTCCTCAATCGATATTCAAATTCATCAGTTTATAAAATATTACTTTGTATTTAGTCACTTTTTTTAATGTGTGTGTATTTAAAGAAGTTGTGAAGAACAATAATCAAACCAGCTCATACATAACACAAATACATGAAGGTTATTACAAAAATGAAGGACATAAAGGTAGTCAAAAAAAGAAGAAATACGGGCTATATGTCTGAGACCCCAGCAGTCCAACTACCACTTCAAAAGGAGAAGCTGAGGCCTCTTTGGAAATCCATGCAATATTGAAGATGACAATAAAGGGCCAGTATGTTCTAAATAAAGATCCACACCTCAAATAAATGATCTACAGAGAAGTGGGTAATGTTTTCACTTGGAATACATTCAATTGTAAGGTCGTGCCATTATTTTAAGTTTAATATTCTTCCCCACTGCAAAGTAGACTAGAAGTGGCTTTTGTAATATGAACATCAGGAGGACCAAGGAGAAGGAACATCAAGTTTAAGTCCATTTGAACGGCAAAAACAACGGAAAGTTGTGGTGTGTTCCTTATGTAGAAAATATGAAATCCCATTTGTTTCACTTTGAATCTAAGCAACTTTTCAGTATGCATTTGAAAAAGATCAGCAGAAAAGTAAACATAATTTGTAACTGGAGAGCTCAAATTACTCACACACTGATACGGTTAATGGGTAGTGCTATTTCACAGTCCATAGCTATAGGCTGAAATGTTCAACATGTCACTAAATTATGCTTCAAATGCGATTAGCTGATGAATAATGCATCAGTGAGGGTAAGAATAAACCATGAGCTTTATGTACTCATGGGGATCAGTTTAGATGTTAAAAGAAAAAGGTTCATGAGGGTGTGTGTTTCAGTTTGTAGGCATCAGGAGTGTTTTTGGTTTGTGTGTAGTGTGAAATCGATCTTGATGCCGATTTGTAATCCTGTAATCATTCAGCCTGTAGTAAATCATGTACACAGAAAAGTTTGACTACAGCTGATGGGGGAGCTGTTTATCTGTTGATAAAGCTCAGAGCATGTATCACGGCAGCTGTTCAAAAAATCCACAAAATGTCAAAATATAACACAAAGCAGGAGAAACCAAAGAACTGAAGCGTAGTTTCAAACATGAAGGAAAGGACAGCGATTCATTCTCATATCTGAACTTCAACTCCATCAACAAAAGAATGATATGTCGGAAAATGTAATGCCCCTATGTTTTTTACCAAAAAGAAGAAGTGACTCTTCATGCATTCAAACTGACTCCTCCAGATATCTCTCCTCAAAAGTGTCAGTGACCTTGAAGTCGCCTGCCTCTGCTATAATCTCAGATTAAGTGTTAAAAGGCCATTATGGAGGCCAGCGGTAATCTGCCTTCTTTCCCTCTTGGTGTTGGAGGCCGGATCTAATTAAAACCATCACACTGATCTGTGTGTGTGTGTGTGTGTGTGTGTGTGTGTGTGTGTGTGTGTGTGTGTGTGTGTGTGTGTGTGTGTGCTGTAATAGATGCTTTTGTTACAGCATAATCTGTCTGCAAAACTAGCCAGCATTTCTTAGAATGTACTTGGGTTACAAGCGTGTGTGTGTGTGTGTGTGTGTGTGTGTGTGTGTGTGTGTGTGTGTGTGTGTGTGTGTGTGTGTGTGTGTGTGTGTGTGTGTGTGCGTGTGTGTGTGTGTGTTTTCAGGTGTTGGAGTTGTGTGCTTGTACTAGAGCGTATCTTGAACACTCACAGTCTGAGTTGCAATTAGCGTGAGCTGCCAATCAAATTGGAGTGTGCTTTCAACAGGAAATGAATTAATGAGGAAATAAATAAAAAATGTAAGCAACCAAGAGCCGGAGTTAATTGGTTATTACACTAAAGAGATAGAGGAATGTGAGATGGAGGGGTGCAAACAGTGAACAGCAGGATGAAAGAATGTGTTGGGACTGGAACAAAACTGGGACAAGAGTGAACAGACTACAGGGGGATAGAGAAATTAAAATGGAGGGGAGGGAGACAAAGAAAAAAAAAAAACCCACATAACTGAAACATGAATATTAAGAGAGAGAGAGTCAGAGTCAAGAGGAAACAACGACGTAATTAAACATGCTGCTTTTTGACATAATTATAATAATTATATCAGTGAATTAAAGTGAATGCAGTTCAATAGTGATCACTGGTATGTTGGAGAGCATAGTTGGTAAAGGGTGCATTAAATGACTGTGAACATTTAGACGTCAATATGTATAAGCAGCCTTAAAGACCCGGTTAGTGTGAGAGAAATTTCATACAAAAATATGAGAATTACTAGTTCTCTGAAGAAGTACAAACTCGGTGTGATAAATCAGAAAACCTTTTTACAATGTGTAGCATACAGAGAAGAGATTACAGTTGTCCTCTGAAGACAGTCAGGTTTATGTTGCCCCCCCCCAGTATCGACACATCAAACAACAATGGATCAATACACATACAGAAATGCAAATTCTTCAAATGCAATCACATTGTCTGGTAAAACAATGGGAAGCCACAGATCAAAGGGACAGTCAGGAAATCACAGGTTAAAAGACAGGATGTTTCACACCTCTACTCTCAACGATGAGTTTTGTCAAAATTCCATTACGCCAACATGGAACGATATGGAACAGATAAACGTCCAGGTTTGTGGTCTGTTTTTCCAAAACGAGTGTTTTTGTTGCCTTAACCTCATCACACCCAGACATCAGGGCATAAAACCTAGACTCCATCTATCTACTGCTTTAAACGACCACTGTCCATCCCAACTTTGTGTTCCGTGGTGTACAAGAATGTAGCACCATGAACGCAACACGTTCAGCTATAAAACAGAAGTTTCAGGAGCAAGGGCTGCATACTGTTCCGGCTAAAGTGTACTATAATTGAACAGCGAGACAGCAAGAGAGAGGGAGAGGTGAACAGCTCGCTGGCCTTTTGCTAAATGGAGCGATGAGAGTGTCAAGTGTCTAACAGACTGTGAAGAAAGAGAGGAAGAGGAAGAGAAGGAGAGAGGTAAGGCAAACATATATCTATCTGTTTTGTTTTTTTTACTTGGTGGAAAACGAGTGTGGTGACGCTGCAGTTATAAAAATGGGTGTTTGGGTATGGTCACACATTTGTGACATTGTTTACCTTGTTTCATTTGTGTGTGCGTGTGCATGTGTGTTAGTGTGAGTTTGTTCCGAGGTGGCACAGGAGGTCAGCTTGAGTTAAATGACCAGCGAGAGGAGCTGGTGTTGCTGGTTTCCTTAGCAAGACCCTGGAGTCAAGGCTAAATATATAGGAGCATACAAACACACACACACACACAGATACATACACACACACACACACACACACACACACACACACACACACACACACACACACACACGCACAAACTCACACAGAGTCAATAAATTAAACTGTCACAACGGCCGAGTCTCTGGGCACAAGGAAAATAAGGCCACTATTGGGGAGGTCATTTCATTCTTTAATGTTTCCCTTTCACACACACGCAGGCATACACACACACACACACACACACACACACACACACACACACACACACACACACACACACACACACACACACACCAGACCAACAGTGGAAAGAGTGTAGGCCAAAGAAGTGACATACACACAAACACACACAGACGTAGAGCAAGGTCATCATCAGAGCCCTGGCAGTGTAATCAAAGGACGGATTAATTGATATAATGGAGTGAGGTGGACCAGGTGAAGCGAGGATGATGGAGGGATAGAGAGGGACGTTAAAGGAGGACAGAAAAAGGAAAAGACAAAAAGGCTCATGAGGGATGAAAGAGGATGAATTGATTTTTAATAACATTAAATAACTTTCGAAAGCCTTTTCATTTCAACCGAGCGCGGCTATCAAATATAGAGCGAGCAGGATAAAGTGTGTGTGTACGTACGTTTCCATTAGAGTATGCTTGTCTCTCAAACATACACGTACTGCATGTGTTTGTTTATATGTGTGTTGATATTTTTTTTTGTGAGTACAGAGACAACAAGAGAAAAATGGGACAGGAGGTGAGGAGAGAAAAACAAGAAGTTGGTGTTTCAAAAGTTTGTGTTTCAAAATGTGTGAAAACAGGCACTTAATATACATTTCACACCTTACTTTGTAAGATATCTCTGCTTTATTCAGCTGAAGTGTTATTTGTGTACTCCTCACCATCATAACTGTTGGTAATAATAAAAAAATGCATTGTACTGAACAACTGGCTGAACATCTTTGAGGAGATTTTAAACCTGTTGACCCCAAGAAGGATCACTGTTGATGAACAAGCGTTACATCACAGCATACCTACACACCTATAGGGTACGCTATGACATCACTGCAGAAAAATGAAACCGAAAGAGGTCTGCAAAAAAATTAAAAAAATGACTCTGAAGGGTTTTATGACTACTTTTTCATTCCTGAGATGTGAGAATTAAAAGGGGCCAGGACACATTCAAATGTTCCTGACAAGATTATTGTCTATACAGGACATCATCATCAAATTGTTCCTGAAGCTCAACTCCCGGTCGGCTTCACTGCATTTTTTTTTTTTAAATTAAGCATATCACAATTTCTGTTTTCATTCACTTCTGCATGGGTAGACAATCCAAGCAACACGTACTTATGATTTAATGGTGCAGAGCAACTGGTGGAAAACAGCAAACTGAATAATTAAGGCTGTTAGGAGGTGTTGCTGCATAAGGATAAGGAGTGGAGAAGGATTCAGGTATTTAACACTTACATCTATGAATAGCATACATGCTTGAAAACATCTCTGGATTCTCCGTTTTGGCTTTAGATATGCTAATGTTACAAACTTGTTCAATCAATGCTGGCATGGAGTGGCTGTTTCTTTACTGATGTTAAACGTTATAAGAATTTCTGCAAAGCATTTCCCAGTATTTTCAGTGTCTGATGTTTAAAGGTGTAACAGCATGTCAGTAAGTTAGTTAAGTTGATATTTTAAAGACTAAAGATCTGAACTGTCTTAGTTTAGCAGAACCAGCGTCTGAACGCCGCTGCTAGGAACTGTCTCTTCATCGAGGACGCGAACAGAGAAACACCATTTGTGGTTTTCATGTTACAGTTACAGGGTCAATGACAGAAGAAAAATAGAGTGCAGCTATCTCACAGCATTAACTCAACAGACTGTGAGGCCAACAATTCCATGAATACAGGAGTGAGTGTTGTGTTAGCGTGGCGTCACAGTGATTCAGTCAGACCTCTGACAAAGACTCTGAGTAGGAGAGGTAGGGATTATGTAAGGGGACCTATTGTATGGGGTGTTTGTTGCTGTTCAAACATTCAAACCTTGTCCTTAAATCTCACAACATCTTTACATTTCATTCTTCTGAGGCTCTTTTTCTATAACTGACAAAAAGAAGCGTCTTCATATCCGTTTTAAAGTCGAGTCTTTTCTCGTGTAAGCATTTAAAGCTCTCCACTTTCAAGTGTTTGATTTGAACAAAGGCAACCAATTCTCCAAATTAGTATTTTGTGCTACACATGACAACTTCAAAGTGTTTGCTTTTTGTGTTCCCACTGAGTGCGGAAGACAAGATTACTGTTTATCTGCACAAATGTCAAAGCCTTATCATGTCGCCCTCTTTATTCTCTGTGTCTTTTCCCGCTTCTGTACCCACAAACACACACACACCAACACAAAGACGACATCATACCAACACAAACATGCACAGAGATTTCAGCTTTCTAAGAAATGTCTCTAGTGTTCTCTCTCTCACTCTGTCTCCCTCACAAACACATAATTACAGTTTTGATCAAAAAATGTCAAACAGTGAAATGGAATCAAGTGAGAGGCTTTTTTTTGTACTTCTTTTTCTCTTCATTTGAACCACACCTCTTTTCTCTATCCTCAGTTATTCCTTCATTATTGTTAATATGTAGGGTTTAGGTTTTGTCCATTTGCGCTTGAAGAAAAGAAAAGGAGCAGCCTGAACGCGTGTGTGTGTGTGTATAGACAGGAAAGACTAGTCGACTTGTCCTTGGATTCAAAGATGCAATACGTGTGTTATTGTTTGACTGTGTTGTGCTGTTTAGGAATGATTAGTTCATGAAATCGCAGCTGACATTTCACCGTCTATGCACTGTTCTTTTGCCATCCTTGACGTTGATTCGGGATATTTAGGATACCAAATAGTGTTTATATTAATTGTCAAAAAAAAAAAAAAGTCCTTTCAAGTTGAACTCCCTTGTGTTCTGAGTATAATTGGTAAATGAACCTTTTCCTCTTTCAACTCTTTAATTAGCTGCGTGGGTCCTGAAGGATTCAGTGTGGCAAATAAAACATTGATCTCGGCGGAGCGGACTGGAAATAAAGTGAGCAATTATTATTATTATGAGCCATTATTTCTTCCATCACTTCTAAACTACACTCCAGTCTTTGGATTGCAACTTTGATTAGAAATGGTGTGGTATAGGGGTGCTGGTGGCGCAGTGGTTGGTGCACGCGCCCCATGTATGGAGGCTTTGGTCCTCCAAGCGGGCGGCCTGGGTTCAAATCCAGCCTGTGGCTCCTTTCCTGCATGTCATTCCCCGCTCTCTCTCTCTCCCTGATGTCCGTCTCTATCCACTGTCCTTTCACTCCATTAAAGGCACAAAAAGCCCCCCAAAAAAAACAATAAATGGTGTGGTATTGTAGCCGGTCTGATCTGAGAGAGGCTTTTTGTTAAACTTTTATTATCATTATAGGTTTAGTACAACATGGATATGTTTTAATTTAGGGAATGGTAGAGTTATTACTTTTTTAATGCTGTTATCTCGAGATCGTGGGTCAATTATTTTGTTATCTTGACAAAACAAAGTTCATTCTCACCTGACACCTGATAAAGGGGTTGATGTATCTCTTCAACTTGACTCAAGACATCTACTGTATGCTTTCTGGCATGGTGGTCCTAATCTCTGATAAACAGAATAATATCAGTAATAGAGGGGACTACCTTTTCTTTTACATCAGACAACAGATCAATTTTTTAAACCTTCAGATAACAAGTTAGTAATGATTTCAAGCACTGCAGTTAATGACAGTTTAGTGTAGGTCCCCTTGAGACAATATACTTTCTACTGTCTGTAATTAAAGAAGCTTTTTAATGTATCTCTATGCAGTTTATTCAGTCTATCTATTCGACAAAAATAGGTGGACAAAAGCTTTTGTTCTGTACTGAAGGACTGTTCTCATACAACTCTGAACAGTTTTCTATACATTTGTAAGTCGCTCTGAATGAGAGAACTCTTTATCTGAATAATATCTCCCATCTCACGTACGTTTACAACACCCTGAATATGAAACTCGCTCCACAAACACAGAGCTGACTGAGTCACCTTTTAAACTCCAAATACCAAAATGACTGTTTGTGTTTCCAAAAAGCAGCAGTCAATGTTGTGTTCAAGAAAGCCTGAGCGGGGCCCGTGTTCAATAAAGTGATGTTGCCAGGCAACAAACACTGATGCAGCCAGTTAAATGAGTTATGGTGAATTCTGGTTGACTCCTCAGAGAGAGAGAGAGAGAAAAAAGTTGATTATAATGATCAGTTTGACTAGAAGTCCTTGACACACACACACACACACACACACACACACACACAAACTCTCTCAGTGAAGTACACATAAGTGACAAATACAAGGAAACTGAATGGATACAAATCAATCCAAACACACAAAGTTAGGACATCCTTTTGTTTCTCATTTAACAGTTTTTACTGCAGTCATTAAACACAACCTCTGACCTGATCATAAGAAATAGGCTAATTGTGTTTGTGACAACTTCTACACAGACACACACCTTTGTGCTCAAGCTCACTAACCTCAGAGGAGTCGCCCTAGGCTGCACTGACATCACGTTACCAAAGCAACAGGCAGATGGCTGTGATTGGACGAGCAGGATGATGACTCAACTTCCCTCCCTCATCCTCCGCCTCTCTCCCAACATACTCTCTCTCTCTCTCTTTCTCTCTCTCCCTCTGTGTGTAGAAGTGTCTCTCACTTTCTCATGCGCAACTTTTTGAACGTCAGGGATGCAGACAGAGGCACACACACGGACAGAGCCGCGTGATTATTTTCCAATCAAAATAATTGAAACTGTTGCACGTGTTGGCATGGACCAAAAAGCATTGACTTAAGCACTCAAGACACACACAGCCATGTTCAGGCTACACATTTGTGCTTAATAATCAGACAAGAAGGTGAAATGTAAAGCTCTAGATACCAAACGACAAACAAAAGAAGCCTAATCTTGCATTCACGCATATAAAGGGAAACTGTTACATGGTAACCAGCTGACACAGCTCATAGATGGACAGCAGACTCTACAGTATCACGCCTATTCAGCTTTCCTAAAGGTGACAGAGCAGAAGTGACAGAGTGTTAAATGGGTACCCTGCCCCTTAAAAAATGGATATAAATGTTGTTGACATTGGGTGTAAGTGTGTGTGGACCTCCTAAAGCAGCCGCGCCTACCTTAAGTTAACCTAGTTCCACGGCACCGTCGAGCAGGCCCCGTTGGAGGCACGCTCACTAAATCATTCATTGTGGAGAGACAGGGAGAAACATGTTCCTGTGTGTGTAGCGAAGGAAAGACTGAATGCAAAAAAAAGCACTGCTCTGTCTTCTGTTCTGGATGTTTACATGGCACTTTGTGCTCGGGGAAAAAAAAAAAGGGGCGATTTCGTCACACATCAAAAAGGGGATTAAAGCCGAACATTTTGAGGAGCTAATTTGGTGTGAAATTCGATTACCTACTCAATCTTTTATAATGGGAAAGGAGATCAACAGAGCACTGGGTGTGTGCTTTTGTGTGCATGATCACCCCTCTTTCATTACCTTGCTGATCCAGTGTTATGATGACAGACCAAAAGTGTCTGAATATTAAAGGGATAGTCCACATGTTTGGGTTCTTTTCTGTATAACCAATGCTTTTGTGCAGCAGCTTCAGCGTCATGTTGGTTTCCAGATACATGTTCTGGTTATGAATGTTACTTCAAATGTGAACTTTATGCATATTTTATACACACACAAACACACTGACGTTTTAGTTGCTGGGTCAGGTAAATTTACAAATGAAATAACAGTTGTATGTATTGTCAGTATATATAGGTGTGTGCAGCTTCAGGGAGCTTGAGAGTTTGTTTGGTGTACATTTTATCCACTTAGGACAAAGACTGTGTTGCTCGATCTGTCACCAGTCTTTGGGTGAAACCAGACTAACACACGACACCATGATGTTCTTATTGATCCTCTCATCTCAGTCCCAATAAGAAAGTTCATGAGCACTCTCCAAACTGTACCTTTAAGGTGAAAGACATGCATTTAGTTCTTTTTTGACTTCCCTCTCTCTCTAAAATGACAGATGGCGCTCTCTCACCTCTCCCCTATTTATTCCTCAACCATCTCTCTCTTTTCGCTTCTCGTCTCTCCATAAATGTTTTATTTTAATCCCCTGAATGTTTGCTGTTCTCTTGTTCTGTCTTTTCCTCTATACTCCACCTTTCCTCTTGTTTTTTCTTCCCTCACTCATGCCTCTCTCTCTCCCTCTCCTCTAGGAAATCCCTCTCTACCATCTGTTTGGCTGTGATGAATTCGAAGCCTTTCAGAACAAATCAACTTGGCCAAATTAATGAGACTCTCCAAGGGGATAAACTTTGTGTGTGTGTTTGTGTGTACGAGTGAGCGCGTGCACCCAAAATACTTTGTAATCTGCGGACTTTACCACTTATATATCCTGCAGTGACAGAAAAAGTGTTAGAGAGAGAGAGAGAGAGAGTTCAACAGATAAGGCTGTCCGCACACTCTTTTTCTTAAACAACCAGATGGGCCTGTTACTAGTCAGCCTCACTTGTTAACAACTGTTTTTTAGTGAGCCTAAAACACTTTGTTGACTGTTTTGTTCACACTTTTCTAAACCACATTTGGAAACTACCAAGCAATGTTTCTTAGGGTCAGAATGACAACTTTCATGATTTACTTGTAGCTGCTAAACATACACCAGCTACTTAACTGAAAAAAAAAACTAAAGAAAAAAATCATCCAATAATATAGTGATTGATTCAGTATATGTGGCTTTCTAAGGAAACACGTTCAACATTTTTAGAAATGAAAAGTCAGTAGATTTTAGAGTTTGAAGTCCTCTGTTCCTGTACTGTAAAGCCGTTTCTTGTATCATTTCTGTCTTTTCTGTGTGTGTGTGTGTGTGTGTTTCTTCATTGTACAGCACTTTGGTTAGCTGCTGCTTCTGTTTTTAAATGTGCTTTATAATTAAACTTGTCTTGACCAAAGAGGCCTTCTTTAAAGTGCACGCCAACTATTTTACACAGAAGCACAGTCTATCATTTAACAGTTGTGTATACTCTGCTTTGGCTCAGGGGGGACGCCAATCAAAGTTTGAAAGATAACCCTGGTGATGACTGTTTTAGTGAGAAGATCTTCCATGATGGGATAGAAAGTATTTATTTAAATCCAGTCCAACTGTATTGACTCTTTTGAGTCATGCAATGCCCCACTGTGCTTTAATAAATAGTTTCTCTACAGACTTAGGAGGGAAACAAAAACAACTCATATTAAAAAATAAATAACAAAAGGGTAAATTAATGGGGCTATGAAACAAATGCATGTCCAAAGAAATGTGCTTCAAGGCAAAAATTAAAGAAGATTTATCTCTTATGGGGCGATCCTCATTGACCATATTGACCAAAGGGCCATAAAACTGTCCGGTCAATATGAGGCTGATTCAAGGATGATACAAACTCTTGATATATTGAAACAGAGACACAACATATACATTGTCTCTGTCCCTCTGTGTGTGTTTGTGTGTGAAGATGGATAGTGCCTTGAAGTCACTTGCCTCGTGGAGGAACTGGTGGTTGCAGCGCTAAACGTGCCTGGCCAGACCTGGTGTTAATACATAGACTAGAGCCAATTCATCTTCACTGACACGCACCCAATAGCACAGTAAATTACAGAGCGAGGGAGGGGGCGGGGGGTAAAAGATAGAGAGAGACAGAGATGAGGGAAGAGAGGAAGAGGAGGAGTAAGGAAGGAGGAGGGACGCTGCAGAAAAGGGGGAGCGCATCTATAAAGTTCCCCAGGCAACTTTTAATGAATGCTACAGAAAGGGTTGAAATTCATACATCATCGATATTAGAGACAACGAACAGCAGGGAGTGCAGGGATTTAATCATGCCTCCTAGATAATAAATAAACCAGTACTCCTGCAGCTGGGGAATAAATACATTGAATGTGTCAGACTGTGATAGACAGGCAAAAATGGTTAAAAGAAAAGCAACTTTTTGCTCCGAACCAGCGGCAGTAATCATTTTTCATAACGCCTATTTCCTGCATCATTGATGGAGCGAAAACGGACCATAAAAGTGGCCTTGGCAGAAGGTGCTGGCACTGACAATGGATCCTCACGCCAAAGGGCCTCTTTGCCAGACACATAAACAGCCCGGGAAAGTGGACACATGCCTTGGAGGACCACATAAATCAAGCTTGCGTTCATATCTGTTGTTTAAAAGCGTCTTCCTTTGAATCAATGAGCAAAGCCTATAGAAGAAAGCTGCTGCAGGTGGGATCGAACTTATCCTCCATACGCTGTTGTTTATATTATATATATTTTTTTTTTACTTTTATTGATGCTTAGCAGATTCTTCTTATGAAATGATGACCAGAGGTGCTAGCTGTGCTAAATGCAAGGAAACAGGTTGCAACGTATAAGAAAAGAGGAGCAAGCCGAAGGTTTAAAGGCACTTTTTAATTTGAGTTTTAAATAAAAGACAGAGGCAGAAGTCCTCTTTAAAGGAGAGGTAGTGACCCCCATGATCAAGAGGCGAGGCAGGAAACCTTTCTTGTCCTTTTCATCTAAGATGAGTTTCTTTCAGGTTAGATTTCAATCAGGCAGATGTCATTTCATCTGCTGCACAATGAAAGGTCATCAAGCAACAAAGTCACAATAGAAAATGGTTTAATTTTGAGTACAGCAGCAGCAGGACATAAAATCCAAGGCTGCCACAGGGTTAGCTTTCTTCCCTGTAATCTAGAAATATCTTATTTAGAAGCTAAATATACGCTTCTCCTATAGGGAGCATGTGTAGAGATGAGAGTTGTTTCAATATAGATACCAGATGGGAAAAATCTCCAATGCAGTCTACATTTTGGATATCTGGAATTGGCAAATACTCCAGTCAGTGCGTGATTGGAATGGATACCATTATCTATTATTCACAAATATCTAAAATGATGGCTGCCAAAAGTAACTGCTAGTTAAGAGCAGCAAAGAGAAAATAAAGATTTTAGGTAAATGATCTTGTTTAAAGCAAATAGTGTAACGTTTGTGAAAGCTAGCAAAATATCGCTATCCATTTTTCCCACAGACAAAATATGTATGTTTCTTTATCCATCAGTACTCTTACTATGAGTGTCAGAATGGGACTTCATGAAGGAAAAAATGTAACAGAGCATCTCCATAAATGTCCATAAGGATGGTGCACAAACCATCGTTGTGTGTCCCTGGAGTTGTGATGGCATTGAGAGATGAGGATGGTTGTTAATGCGTTCATTTAGGACAGGGGATAGAGTCAGAAATTGGGTAGAGAGAGAGAGAGAGAGAGATAGAGAGAGAGAGAGAGAGAGCGAGAGAGCGAGAGCGAGAGAGAGTAGGGAATTTACATACGGGAAAGGAGCCACAGGTCAGATTCCAACCCAGGCCGTCTGCTTGGAGGACGTAGGCCTTCATAAATGGGGCGCCCACACTAACCTATAGTCTGCCAGCGTCCCCCCAACCTTAGAGCATTTTTGATACCTTGATATAAATTGTATTTAATCTGCTGCCAAATTCTCAGAAGTGTGTGAAAGGTTGCATCAAAGAGGCTCAGCCTGGTCACTGACCCCTGTATCATAGCGAGGATGGGGCAGGACTAATTAGAGGACTAATTACCCCTCTGGGATAACACACACACACACACACACACACACACACACACACACACACACACACACACACACACACACACACACACACAGCTGACACTTTTGCTGTTATAAGAACAGATGCTCTTCCTAATAAAAATCCTTCAACAGTAATAGACCAAAAAATGCACTTTTAAGTGACACAGCCTTCTGCACCTTCACTTCTCTTTCAGTCACTCCTGCCAATCATCTTTTATAATTGTCATTGCAGAGTGTGTCCTATATAGCCAGTGCTGGCAGCAGCAGCGACTGGCAGCAAAAACTGAGTTCTGTTTGCCAGGAAGTACATTCAAGACCAATGACGCCAGCACAGCACCCACGTTTGGACAGGAAACCAGAGTGTTCATGTTCAGGTTGTATTTTTGTGCATGTGTTGGGCAGTTCGTACTGCAGTGTTTTAATTGGCCCATGCTCAGGCTTGAAGCTGTTGGTAGACAGAGAGGGATGTGTGTAAATTAAGGCATACATAAAAGTGCTGCTGACTAGTAAACAGAAGAGCTGAAATGCATTTAATAAAGTTAAAGTTATCTTGGCAGGCTCTGTTCATTTATGAATGCATCACATTTCTTCTTTTTTACTGATGATTCATATATATATTCCATACTGCATTAACATGACTAATTAAAGATTCTACACATGGGCTGACTGAAACTTGTCAATTCCTGTTGGATGTCTCTGGTTTATGTGCTTTACTAAATTCATCATATGAGATTTACATTACTTATTGACAATTTGACTGATTAATTATCAGTATATTAAGTAAAAGACTTAAAATGTCTCAGTGATGAACTGAAAAAGTCCCTTCACATCATGCAGTTTCTTTTAGTCGTGTTTCTGGCTAAATTTAATGACAATATTCTCCTTTGAACTCTGTTTCAGTCTCGAGTAGTTCTCAGGGAAAAGTAGGATCAAACTGTATCTATGTGTTCTAGCAGGTGAAAGAAGAGCCAGAACAGACACCACAACTATAGCCTGGAAAAACCCAAAATATGAAAATCGCTCCGAAAAACTAAAGAGGAACTGCAGAGTCGGGTCATGATGCTACATGTGGTCATCACTATGAGAAGCACTCTTTGCTAAAGTTCTGATGCGAGTCTTTTGGTATTGCTCTTCAATTCTCTCCCTTATAAAACGATCTTTGGCTGACAAAATACACTCGCTGCCAAATTCTTTCACCTGAGGTGAAACAGCTTTTATGTTGGCCTCCAGTAGCGCGTGGGTTTAATGCGAATAGGGACAGCTAAAATGATCCATTAGTTAGTCTAAGATGGTGACTAGATGGTTTGCGTCGGCTACAAACGTGAAGCAGCTTTCTTAGTCATTGCTAACAAGAGGGGGGAAAACAGATTGGACAGCAGATTTGCTCATGTCAGAGATTAGTGAAATTGCACATTTTGCCAATCTCTCTGTGACTGAACTCAGAGTCACTCAAACAGGTGTGGCCAAAATGTCCCACATTATCACCCTCTCATATGTGGGCAAAAGCTGCCACTGTGGAGCCAAATGATTCTCATGCTTATTAACAGAAGACAATGTGTGTGTGTGTGTGTGTCAGCTATGACTCAGTCCATGTAAGGGTGCAGCCAAGTAATTATATGCTGCGTGTAAACAAACACACACCCCCCCCACACACTTTAGCTCCCCATTTCCCCCTCTTTCTGTCTCTCCAAACATTATCAACCAAAGCAAAACATTGCTTTCACACAATGACACTATAGACACATATAAACACAAAAAGAGTCAATGCTATTTAGAGGAACTATTGGCATCATTTACTAGAGTGTGTACCCTTAAATTTACTGACAAATTCAGATTTGACCATGCGAGGAGTGTTTTGTTTCTCCCTAAATGTGGACAGATTTTTCAGATACGTTAGGAGTAAAACCCTCTATTGTACATCCATATGCATAAACACACTCTACAAACAAATACATACGATGCCAGCCATTACGAGAGCTGCCAGAGGGAATAGGATGAAAATGAATGCAGAGCGAGGGAGACGTGAGGAGGGGAAAAAAAGGAAAAAAATTGAGGATGGAGAAAAGCCCATGTGGCAGAGGGAGATTCTCATCTTCACTGAAATCAGCTGATCCCTCCCTCCCTCCCTCCTGTCTCTCTCCATCCATCCCTGTCCTCTACCTCCCTCTTTCCCTTCCTCCCTCCCACCTTTATCTTTTTTCAACCAACCTCTTCTCAATTTCTCTCGCCAACTCTCTCTCCCTCGTCTACTCCTACTCCCTCTCTTTCTCCGCTTTCACTCTTTCGCATTATCGCTCTCTCTGTATTCCACCTCCCTCATCCTCTCTCTGTCACAGTGGGAGAGCTGCAGGCAGACAGAGGCTGCATACACTTATGTTACTATATTTGACACACACACATACACACACACATATTCTCCTGCCACATGCCCGACTGCACACACATACAGAGGGGAGGAAGAGTAGGTGGGGGAACAAACACACACACACACACACAACACACACACACACACACACACACACACACAACACACACACACACACCGTGACACACGGACAGACAGCCCTCAAGTGAACGTGTGTGGATAAAGACACACACACACACACACACACACACACGCACACACACTCTCCGACGCGTGCTGAGTGCAGGAATCACAAACATAACGACACACAGAAGGGCTAGCGCGTGACGGCAGCAACCGTTGTCTCTCTTCTCTCTCTCTCTCTCTCTCTCTCACACACACAAACACACTCCGTCTCTCACGCCTCTCAGACACACACACACATCAGAGCTCGAGCCAGAGCGCAGGACAGCGCTGGACGTGTCATTCACATAGGGAATTGATCTAAAGAAAAGGATTAACTATTTCCATCCCTCGGACCTCATCCTCTCTAAGCCTCTCTTCACCTCGTTTTTTTTCCCACAATCCCGTATTTTTTTTTTTTTCTACACAATCCCTCCCTTTTCCCACTATTCATTGGTGGGTTTAAGGGGAAGCTGGAGGAGATTGTCTATACCAAAGGCGGATTATTCTTGTATTTGGATCGTGAATGTATGGATTTCTTGAACTGAAGTGGAGACAGTTTTTCTTCTTTGAGATTCCTGATCTTTTTTTTATTTATTCTGGAACAATTTGGGGTTAGATGGCTGTTTGTAGAAATCTATAAAGCTGCTGCCACCTGAAACATTCAGTCAAAGGTAAGTCTGTTTATATTCCAGTTCTCTTTTCCTCACTCTCTTTCTCGGTGTCATTTCAATGTAACTGCTTCAGATCTTTTTTTTTGACGGCTGGAATCAAAGATGCACTTGATGTGTCACACAAAGTACTGCAGACAGAGACTGACTTGCCTATTTTTCCAGGGCTTTTTTCATGGGGCGAAAAGTGCATGCTGGGAGGAGGTGGACGCTTGAAATGTCATTCCTTAACCTGAGTCTTGTGTACACATGATAAACACAAACATGCTCGTTCACTGGAATATTTGGGCTGTGGTTTTTTGGGGGCAAAGCTTGCAGAGGTGGGCAGCCAGGGAGAGAGTTGGAGCTCCAGTGGTGTCTTGACGGAGGAGAACGAGAGTATAAATGAAGTGAAGAAATGCTTGGGCAGGAATAATTATACATTGTATTCTTAAATTAAAGATTCATGTTTTACAAAAGGCACATCACAGATGGAGAGAGGCAACAAATTAAACCTTTAAAACAAACTCTTCACTGCCATGACGCTCTTATGATTTGAAATAACAACACATCCTGCAGGGTAGAAACAGTTTCTGTTTGTCTATTTCAGTCATAATATCAGGGAACAGTGAGAGACATTTCTTTTTAACGTCCCTCCCAAAGTTACCACAAAACCATTTACAGAAACTTAAGGCTTTTGGTCTAAAAGTAAATCAAAACAAACCTTTTCATGCAGATACATCGAGATAGATTAGCTAGCTTATATTCAGCACCAATATATTACTTCTTTGTTTGGCATGGGTAATGCTAATCAATCAGATCCACAGATATATTCAAACTGGACGAGGTATTGCAGTCCATGAATTAGAGGGAAAGCTGCTCACCCAGCAAAAATGTCAAACTAAAAAGTGAAAGTTTAGGTGGCTTTATTATACCAAATCATGTTCAAAATACTGGGAAACTTACTCCATCTGTTTATTTAGAAATGGACAAGTATGGTAAAGTAAAAGTAGCTTTAAAGACAAAGGTGAAGTCAAACTGCTGCCCATCACAGTTACACTGAACCACTGTGAGCTATATGTGTGCTGCACTAACAATAATATGAGTCATGAATCTACATAATATGAATCATTTGCTACTTTCTATTTCATAGATAAATCGATTAAAAGAGTTTACAGATTTAATATGACCATAAACAGCGTCATTGTTTCAGTTTTGTTTGACTGCCTCCACTTGTATCTTTCTTACTTTGCCTGTTTATCTAACCTTCACAGTATCTTGTGTAATGTATACATCCATTTAAAAGCCTTCTATTACCCATGGGCCTGTTGATTTACAGTCTGGAGCTCACTAAGAGGTGTGCTGCTGTTTTTTGTAACCTGCTGTAAAACATTTTGTAGACTATAACCTAAATTTAGGAAGGTGTATTTTGAGGCTGAGTAACTTGGCGAAGCTGCACTGTGATTACATGGTAATGCAGTGGGTGCAAGGCACTCCATCTTAATGTGTTCAAGGCTCCTGTGCCTCCCCACATTAGGAAGCAATGAATGGGAACTGTCTGAGCATCCTAAAGCTAAACTCTGCTAACACCTCAGACTACTCTGAAAACAGTTAGGCAAATCATTTCCAACAGGGATGCAACTTATGTGCTTGAACAAATGACACATCTCGAAATAAAACAATCAAATAGTGTCAATTTGAACGCTTCTTTTTAAAACATTTTTTTTTTTTTACAAATGCTCCCAAATCAGGCATGACACCTGTACGTTGTGTTATACCTACAAGGTTTTTTGAACAACATGTGTGTGTTTTAGGACACATGCACTCTCTCATACAACAACTTGTGTGCATGTTCAGTGTTTGTCATGTACACCTACATGCATGTGTAACTGTATATCAGTACATATTTATCCACCACGTGCCTGTCAGCACATAGGTGCCTCCCATTTGTCAAACTGTCGCCACATGCTTAAATATGTGTGTTGTTACATATATGTGTGTAGTGTTGTCCCAATCGCTCCCCTCTCCCTCGTCAGAAAACCATAAAAAATTCATTCAGGGGCGCTTGGCTGCATTTCCCTGCCTTTGTTAGCAACCTGCATTGAAACAGACAAGCACACACACACACACACACACACACACACACACACACACACACACACACACACACACACACACACACACACATGCATATGAAGACCAAACAGCAGGTCTGGACTGTTCCCTTTCATCTTGTTTAGCTGTTTCCTTTCTTCTCATTCTGTATTTTATAGTCTGATTGGCAGGTCTGTTAAATAAGGCTTGGAACAAAAAAAAAAAGCGTCTAACTGCTAAATGCTAAATGTATGTTTAGCCTATATGAGCGTGTGTTTAAATCGGGACTAAAGGTTAGAGCTCAAGGTGAATGATTGGGTGTGTTTACAGCTGTGTTGTCACTCATTCAGTGGCCACGCACACACACTTGACAAACACACACACACACACACCTACCTTCAAACATGGGTACATGTCCTTTTGTGCAGGTGGGTTTCAATTTTGTGGCAAATTGGACAAGATTGATTTAAAGAAGTATTAGTCAATCCAAGCAGGCTGGCCGACAATAATGATGAAACAAGGATATGAACACCCATACAGGTAGGGAAGTTAAGATTGTGCAGATTACAGCGTGGTTTTAAGCTTGTTTTAGATGTTTTAAAAGTGCTGCAGTAGACGTCTTCATGTAGGAAGTAAATGACTGTAATTCAGGCCATTCCCTGTTGTAGCATCAACACAATGCTAAATGCTAAATGTTGCCCTTTTTTCCCAGGTGTTGTGCATTTCTTGCCTATGCCTTAGGTTATCTTGTTTATGCTTAGATGAGACGTGACAGGAGTGTTTGAACTGGAGAAGCAAAATTTGTCTAGCTGCTGCAGATTACTGAGTCATGAAATTAACATAAACCTACAGTAATCATGTGTGCATTCATATTCTTACTCTGAGACATAGAGCTTGCACTGGAAAAGGATTGGCTACAGAAGAAAATATACATACTTAAAGCCTACTTAACCATTGCTTAATAAAACCAGCATCATTAACATGTGGGAGAGTACAGAATCAGAGTTGACCAAGCACAGTTGGAGGTCTCTGTGTGTTATCTTAGCCCTCAGGTGTGTGCTTACATTTTAGAGGTAATGCACGTCAGTACTCTGCGAGAAGCCTCTGCATCACCCGAGGAGTATAAATCCAAGCTTAAGTACGGACAGGAAACAGTCAGAGGAATAAACAGAAGGGGGGGAAAAATAGGGTGGAAGGAGGAGAGGAGGAGGAGGGAGGGGAGCAGTGGGAGGGGACGAGGTGTTACATGACTCCCCCCCCTGAACATGCAGGCACCCAAGTATTTACACGTGTGTGGGCAAATGTGTGCACTTTGGCCGCCAACCGTGTCCAGGTCAAACTGGTAAAAAAAAAGCTTTCTGAGAATAGCCTGATGCACTGGATACCAGCACAGCACCAGTTTAACATGATGGGAGGTGACGAAAACAGAGACATGGTGCTTCTACGCCTGCATTACATCGTTTAAAGGGCAACTCCACTGTAATAGAGGCATGAGGACATTTTGCCAAATTAAGCCTGAGATTTTGTTGTGCAGATTTATTTGCACCAACGTCATTTCCACCTTTTTCGTCCTCTTATTTGCAAAAAGAAAATCGTGAGCGTGATCCAATCAACAATGGGATGTGAAAGAGAGGCTAGCAAACAAGAATCAGCGTCTGGGCCGAAAAAGCTCCCGTGAGCCTTTTGGATCAAGACGGAAAACATTTAAAACAAGAAAATGATTTTCTGCTCGTAAAGTAACAGGCTTGTAACAGCTTACTAGCCAAAACTGTTTCCCACCCAAAAATAAATCAAAATAAACACACTCACAAACAAAGCCATGAATCATTTGACAAATGGCCAGCATGCAAAAAAAACCAAGGCAACACTTACGATCCCAGAGCTGAAACAGGAATTAAACATTGATTTCACACAGCTTGAAATATTTAATTTAGCGAACAAGTACAGCAAAGTGAAAATAGCATTCATCTCAATGAGTGAGGAATACTTGGGCTTGTGTTTCGACACCGAGTAAGAAAAAATAAACAGCATGGAAATAAGAAAAGTCAGAAATAAACGGACTACATTGTCTGAAAAATAATTCAACTGGCTGATAGAGAAAAGCTGACTGAGAAAGAAAACATGTACAGCAGAGATGGGAATCTTTGCCTAACTCCCTGAGATCCTCCACGATTCTCTTCTTCGCTGCTGAATTTTTCAAAATGAAGCTCATTCGCTCATTTAGAAAAGAACAACTGAAATTTCCCAGCTGAGTCGGCCTAATGTGACTTTAATTACATGCAGGAAAATCCATCTGCTGAATATCCGCGCTACATGCCTGCGTTCCCTTGTCAAGGAGCGAACAAGACACAGAGAGAGGGAGATAGAACGTGAGCAATGGGGAGGATTGAAGGGAGCAGTTATGACTGAAGGATGAAGGTCATAAAGAGAGAGGAGATGCTGGGAGAGGAGAAGAGGAGGGATATAAAGAAGAGGAGAGGAGAGCTGGTAGATTAGACAAGTGTTTTATGTTTCGTTCAGTGTCTGGCAGGTACTAATGGCAATAATGATAACACAAATGGGGCGCAGGAACACAATCTCATACTCAACACACACGAGCATCAAAACACTGAGGAGGTTGTGGAGGAGAATTTTAATGTCCTGTTTGTTGCAACTCTCCCCTTCCCCTTCTGGCATCCAATGCCTCGCCTGTATTTTCTTTTTATCCTTTCATCATTGTCTTTTTTTTCTGCTTCTCATTTCCTCGATGTCACCCTCTCTCTCCTCCTGCTGCTCCAGTTTCTTCTTACTTGAAATAAGAGGCTCTGTAAATAACTTACTTTTAAATATTATATCTGCAGGTGTTCCTCTTCGTTTTTTTCCTGCATGTGTTCACCTTATCCGCCTTCTACTTCTGATCAGTTTTTTTTTAATCAAAATGACTTTATAATGTGACATAGTAAGCAAGTTGACATAATCTGTGCAATGCATACTAAATGAGTCAAAACATGCATTAAATGAATGCACTTTAACCTAAATTCAAATGTATGTCAAATGAGCCGTAAAATAAGCCTCATCTGGTTTTTTTTTCCCCCCACAAACAACAAACCCTTGAACAACAGCCTAATCTGATTAGTGCCATATTTCACACACAGCTGATTGCGTTTTGATGATACTTTGGGAAAACACACATCTCACAGCAGCACTCCAGTGTTTTCAAAATTACACTGATTGGCCCTGGGGGTGCGAGTCAACAGCGTGCACCAGTCATGTGGTATTGCGGTATGAACGAGCACTCTCCCGTGGTAATTTCCCACTTGTATATAAAAAAAAGAAAAAGAAAATCACTGCACTGACTCAACAGGGTAAAGGACACTTGTCTTTTTACAATTCATAAGAGGTATGTTTCATTGTCACTCCTGTGATTGGAGTGGGCTGTTCTTATTTCAACTTTCTCATCAAGAGGGTTTATCCTTATTTTGACTCTATATTCTGTATGCGTTCTGTCTGAATCGTCCTTATTGCTACATTTTCTTCCCCCTCTCTCTCTCTCTCTCTTCCCGTGTTATGCTCAATTTGTCCCCCACTGTCTCTCTCAGTCAGTCCTGGTGCCAGACAGTAGCAGTAGGGGGTCTGTCTGTGGGAAAGCCAAAATGATTGTGTATAAACTGCCAATGACATACACGTCTATAATTCATGCTTATGAAATACTATGAGTTGTTTTTGGATGCTCATGCATACAGATACACACACACAGGCATGCATGGGTGTAAACAAACCGTATGATGGTTTTAGACTTTAACCCATGCACGGATGTCTCCTCACAAACATGGTTCTGCTGCTTCGGCTTCCATTACTGTAGGCATATGCATGTGTGCATATGTTGTGTATCACTATAAAATATTCAGTTGTTGAAAAAGGAAAATCTTTGTATTTCATCTGTCATTCATCTTCTATCCTCAGGTGCTTTGGTGTCGCTCTTCACAGTAGCCGCCCTAGTGGAGGCTGCAGGCATGGCGGCTTGACGCCCTCATAGCCCCGCCCCTCCGACAGAGGAAGGCTGCAGCAGAGCTCTGTGTCATGCCCCCCCACATCCACCCCCCTGGGGGCATCGGCCTGCCCCCACCCGGCTCTACCAACCACAACCTGACCAGACCTGGTGAGTCGACAAAACGAGGCACGGAATGAACAAAGAAGAAAAAAGAAAATGTTGCTCCATTCTTACTCAACCTCTGCTCTGTTTTGTAACTATCTATTGTGCTCCTAACTACACATGAAAAGAGGCCTGTCTGTTATGACAGCTACTAATGTGCCCACACGCACACACTATACACACACACTACACATACAAACATAGACACACACACACACACACACACACACACACACACAAACAAAGGAAAAGGGCACTGAGCATGCTGGGCTACGTGCCAGTACCCCCCTTTGAAATGCCACATTACTGTATGTATTAATACAGCCAGCAGTCTATGGACATAAAAGCATCAGAGGGAATGATGGGAAGAGACCTGCAGGTTATTTTTCTGCTTTTCCTTTCTATGTTTTCCTTTCCATTCCTTTCCAATTTAAATGATTTCCTTCCCTTTCCCTATCTTATCTTTTTCTTTTCCCCCTCACATTCTTCCTCTGTTGTTCCCTCACTTCCGCTTTCTCACTAGTCTCCTCTTCCCTCTCCCTCTTGGTCTTATTTACTCCACCCTGTCTCTTCCCACCCCCAATAATCCTCCTCTCTTCTCCTACACTACAGGCACACTCAGTCAAAACAAAAAAAGTCCATCAGAAGACGGGTGGCATAGCAACAGATACGACAGATGTGCGCCTTCCTGTGTGTGTGTGTGTGTGTGTGTGTGTGTGTGTGTGTGTGTGTGTGTGTGTGTGTGTGTGTGTGTGTGTGTGTGTATTTTGTGTGTGTGGACGGATCGTGCTCTCCAGATACTTCTTCAGCTAATAGGCAAACATGAAAGCTCCTCTCTGCCATCTTTCTCTCTATTGTCACACCTCGAACATGACACCATCCTGCACACATACTGCGATCTCTGCAGGAAATAAACAGCTTTATAAAAGGACGAGAGCGTTAAAACAAGGAAGTCTGTCTTTCTCCAGGAGAGGTATTATTGCTCTAGAGATGTCTGGCCAAAACACCCCCGCATACCGCTGTGTAACACTAAATAACAGGGCAACACTATCTTTCAAAACCTCCACACTCTCCTCACTCTCTATTCACCCATCCTCACTAGCTTTTCTGAACCCTCCTATTCATCTTTGCCTAATTTAAGTTTAATAAAACTACATTTTTAGTTCCCCTTTCTGAGCTTTTTCTTTGTGCTCCATCACTGTAAATATTGCATTAACAGTATTTCAAAAGCCTTTTAGGAGCAGGAATAAAAAATATTCTCCATCAGCCTTCAAAAACGTTTTCTTCAGTCTCAGAGTCTTTCCATGCAATTACCTTCTTGGCAGAAATGTAACACAATATTACCAAAGCAGTCCTCTCTCTCTCTCTCTCTCTCTCTCTCTCTCTCTGTGACTTCAATCAAATATTCTTTGCTGCCATGAAATGCCAACATTTTCACAACAGGTGTGTTTCTCCTCCGCTCTTCTTTGCTATTCACTGTCTTTCTGCATTTCCCTCACATGGATTGAGTGCTCTCCGATCTCTGTCATCCCTCTTCGCACTGTCATATACACAGTCACACACAAACGCACACTGAATATCTGAGTGATGCATGTCAGAAGACTAGAAAAGGGTTGAGACATCCCATCGAATCAGAGCCGATGAATATGTCAGGCTACAGTGCTGAGAATGACAAGAGTTCAAACCGTCAAGGACGGGATTCTCTTCTAAAACTGAAGTTTATTTAAGAATGGGATTTGACAGACAGGATATTGAATAGGAGTTTAGATTGAATTTTCTAGTTATTGTGCAAACTTGACAATTGAAGGTTATTTTGATTAGCAGAGTTAAAGTGAAACCTGACAGGAAACAGATCAAAGAGAAAAAGAAGACTTGGTTTCCTTCAGTGTCAGCTAGTGTTGGCTTTATAATGAAGTAGTTTCAGTGCAAATATGATGAAATGTTGCAAAACAGAAGAGACAGAAAGTGAAAGGAAGTGCCTGAGATTTGCAGATTCTTTGAGGGCGAGGTAGAGATTTTTTGATGTATGTGGGAAAAGTACTCTTTAAATAGGTTTGCATAACATTAAATAGCATCATTTCTTTTTTAAACTGAAACACATATATTTGTCAAGTGGTTTTATTATTGTTTGCTTTTACAATTAAACACTAAATCTTTATTTTCAAGCAAGATTCTCATTAAAAAAGTTATTTTTCATCCATGAAAAATCCCCAAAAGAAAGGGAAAGACACGGAGGGGATATTTTAAAAATAATAAGCCCCATAAATCATCCTGTTTGGTGATAAATAATCTTTATTGTTGGGTTCATGCTATATGAGATAAGGATCTGGAATGTTCTTTATCATCTCCTTATATATGTAATGCAGTTTTAATTTGGGCAGTTCATTTAAAAACATGCTTAAAGCTTTCATGTTTTGAATCTGCATTATTCTGTTAAAAAGTTGTTATGAAATTTATATTCATCACGATTTTATGCAGGATTCTTCAGGAGTTAATGTTCTTATTAATGACTTATAACTAATCTATAAAAAGTAAATAAAGTGTTATCAATAAACCATGAGTTAAGTTTTGTGTAACTGCAAAGGAAAAAACATGACAGGGATAAAAAACAAAAAAAAGATGATAAGAGCTTGAAAAGAGCAAACTACTGTAGACTGCAAGACATACAAGTGTGAGTGACAGGAAGAGGCACGCAGAGGAAGTGAGAAAAAATATATGAACAGTTGGGAGTGGAGAGGAGGAAGAGGAAGAGGAGAAGAGAAATGTGAGATCAAAGAGTGAAAGAGTGAAAGAGAAAAAAGAGAAAAGCATGAAGGAGGAGAGTCGAGAGAGGAGAACAGAGAGGTCTGTGAGCGACACACACAGAGACCATATGGTGCCTCGAGGCCTCCGCGATCTCAGCAGACTGTGTCATCTCACACACAACACACACACAACACACACACACACACACACACACACTGTAGCTTATCTGATCGTGCTGTGTGTGTTTATGCACCTTGTTGCAGCCTGGTACTATAAGCTGCCGGATTAAGTGACCACATAGCTTCTAATCAAAATAGTGACAGAGACAGTAAGAGGGTGAGGGGACGAGAGGAGGGAGGATTTGGGGGGTAAATGGAGAAATAATACACTGGCTTGTGGTTTGGACTGGAGTCGTAATACAGTCACTTTGGCTGAAGCATTGTGTTTAGAGTACAGGTGTAAAACAGAGAAGAGACTCAGGAAGAAACATAAGATTTGGAAAAACGCTGAAGAAGCAATAAGCCAACTTTGTTTACACCTGCAGCTGCTAGCACATTGTTAAATAAATAATAATGGTAATTATAAACTGAATTTATTAAGGGGCTATTCAAAGTTCTTTGCAATAAAGTAGAGAACATTAGAAAATGATATAAAAGGATAATTAAAAAAGGGCAAAATGTGCAATCAAACGATTCAACAAACCAGACACCAAAAAGCAAGAACATGCTCAAAACAGTGAACTATATGAAGTGACAATGAGTTAAAAGCATTGTGTGGTCCTTTACTCCCTCCTTCTCTGATTCTCTGGGTCCTGCAGTACTGCAACACCACATGGTACACGTGTCTGTCCAGCACTTTAAAATCTAAACTACTCCACCAATTAGAAATCTGCTCAAAGATTGTAGGCCAACCACTCCAGAGACTCTATGACTCAGCCTAAAATTAAAAAAAACATGCTGAGGCTGGCTAACAGCATCATCTTTAATCCTGGCCACGCTCCCAACACGTTTTAATAAGGATAAACTGAAGCACTCTTTTAGTACACCTGTCAATCCTAAAGTTGAATATGGAGCTGAATGCCAGAGCAAAGCGTGTTAAAGGACACTGAGTATTTGTTTGGTGTTTGAATGTTTTTATCTTTGTATCTGATCTTTAATTTTGACGTTGCAAAAGGAGGAGCTGTGATGAAAGACACATTTCATACATTTATGGCAGTAAGGTTAAATCAATGGATCGATATGTTTTCAATCCCTGCATTTCTTTCAGCCTTGGGTAGGAGGTTCAATCATTTTTCTTGCATCGGTAAAAGGGCTAAGCTGCTGATTTTCTGATTAAATGTATAAAATACATACTTGGTGTTTTACCTCTCACTGGTGAGCTGTTGAACTGGACCAAACAAACCAAATCTCACAGGTTTGTTTGCAGCAGGTGGCCCTTTTTGACATTGCAGGGGTGGTTTGGTTGGCATGAAGCCCCAGCAGAATGACACAGTGTTTGTGTAGCATTAGGTTTTGGAGTGGAGCCTGATCCCTTCACACTGTGTTATATGAGACTAGGAGTTAAACAGAAAGTGCAATGACAGCTTGTTGGCAGACTACAGGAAGAATCTGGCAAATTGAAGTATGTAATCAATAGCGATTTTAATGTCATTGATAGTTATTTCAAGAGGTCCCATAAAGAGTCAACTATCATACAACAAGGTTTTATCATTTCAGGGAAGGTGCACAATTTAGTTTTTAATCTTTAATTTCCCGCCATGAAACCAAAGCATTATACTGATCTTTCTAGGAACACAGGAATATAATCTTCTGTTACAGCGATGTGGATGTGAACCCTGACCTGAAAACTGACGGCAGCTCATAATGTTTGTGCTCTCAGAGTTGAAGACTAGTTTGTTATTGTGATTTAATGTCAGCTTTGAATGCAGCATCATAGGGGGTGGGGGGATAGGAAGATGTCCACGGCAAAGATGACCTTGAAATAGTTCCAGCTGTGCGTGATTTAGTTATGCAAAAACAATCTAAGGCAAACATGCAAATTTCTGTTTGTTTTTTTTTAAACCACAGTTGAATTTGGTGCAGGTATGACTGTATTTTGCCAAATGAAGCTCACGAATACAGTGCACTGTCCCACTTTCAAAGGACATTGGCAGGGATAAATCTGGATAATCCACTCCCCCCCCCCCCCCACCTCCATCAGCAGCACTCAAGTTCAGCACTTGCTGGAGATGCTGATAGTACACTCAAAACAAGACCAGAATGTTCCAGAGTGAGGTTGTAGTGCTGCTATGATGATCATCACGAGGCCCATTCCTCTGAAAAAAAATAGGACTATACTTGCCAAGTAATGATAGAAAATAGATGGTAATGGTCCTGGACAATGAAGCCATTGGAAATGTGCACGATTTGTCTTTGTTAACACTCCACGAGTCTCTGAAAAAAGGGGCATCCAATTAGCAAGATAAGAGATCTCAAACAATGTACGAGCAAGTCTAACATTAAATGCAGAGATACCACCTCCGTCTATCTCCCTTTTAGAAAATTGAGTATTTCAACAAATAAAAGGGTCAAATAAACAACATCAATGACAAAAATATAGCATTTAAACCACAGCCTTACACCTTAAATCAATCAAATCTGTCAATACATCCCCTTTCAGGAACAAGTGGGCCTAGAATACAACCGGTCACACATCCAAGGCATAATCTATTCTGGTCACACTGATGAGGATGTGACATCAGAAGCCAAGCGTCCTTCATTTTCTCTCCAAATTCTGAAAGCATACAGCCTTGGAAGGAGGCCCAGTTGATTGGTCAGAGGACAGCAAGACTATATCCATCAAAGAGAACGTGCTCAAAAGAAATCTGTGTCCCTAAATGACTATTTATTTATAATTTGTTCCCCTTTACTTCATTCCCTCCTCGTTCCTTACTCTTTTATCTCCCCCTCTCTTTGTATTATCCGTCACTCTTGCTAATTAATAGCCACTATCGCACAAGACGTCTGTGCATGTCATACCTACCCACAGGCCGTGCTTTTGTCTGTGTGTGTTGCAACAAATTGATGCAGATAGCATAAATTAGAGAGGCAGATCAGCCCACATATTACCCACACACACACACACCTCCGAGTCTAAATAATGAGTCTGTCTCTTCGATGCAGAATTCATAGAGGAGGAGGGGGAGGGATGGAGGAGGACGGGGACGGGGGGGGAAGTAAACAAGGAGGAGGAAAGCAAAAGATCTGAAAAATTCTTAGAAATAAATCTAAAAAACTAAGAATTTTCTAAAAAATAAAATAAAATAAAATAAAAAGACTACTCCTTTTGCGTCATCTCACCGTCAGCAGAGGTACAGCCTAAACCCTAACACCCTGCTCCTACTTATCCTCACATACTGCTATGTCTGTGTGTCTGAGTGTGTGAGAAACTTCCCGTGTGTGAGTAAGGGATTATTCACGCCGCTTGAGCCTGAGAGTCGGGCACAGAGGTTGTGTGCGTGAGAGAAAAAGAGATAATGTGGGTTAAATGTTGGGATTTAATGTATAGCACAATATTCTCTCCCCATATGTCTCCTTCAGTCTTTTGAATATCGTCTACAGCACTCGGTCGCTACAGTAACGCGGCATTACCGTGTCAATGTTGTACTGCTGGGACCTTGATGTGCTATGTGCTATGTGTGTGTTTTCTATCCTTTTATACCTCTTGTGCACAGAGCTGTACTCAGAGAAGCCATGCTTACAGAGAGATTGTATAGAGTTACAAACATACACAAACTGTCAAGGGCAAATACACACAAACACACAAACACACACACACACACACACACACACACACACACACACACACTGGCTGGTTATTTTCCATCTGCTAACTACTTCAGGTGTTGGGTTACAGCATGGATCAGACATGAACGAGCTAAATTATATATCAGATAAATTATACAGACTGTGTTTCTGTAGGAGAAAAGGCTAATAGAGATTAAACATCCAACATCACACGTTCTCATTTTGTTGGCTTCTCTCACGGTTCAAACTGTTGCTCACAGCAGCATATCTTCATCAGACCTTTAAATCTAAAGTCAACGGAAGAGAACTCCACCCTTACGACCAAATTGTCAACCTTGATGATCACGATTAGGATGTTTAATAAACATTTGCAGTCGAATGAATATGTAAGAAACTTTATTATGTCAACATTAAACCACCATTTAGCAGAATGTCAGCCAGTTTATAAAGAGGAAAAACACATGTGTTCTTAATCCCCCTCTCAATCAAGATAACTGCGTATTGCATCATGTTTAAAAAAGGAAGTTGATTAAAGCGCCTGTGTGACAAACTTTGAATTTGTGTTGATTTTGGCTACCCCCTTTGGACCAGAGGCGTCATTGTTAGTTTCAGTTTGTTTCGTAACCAGCTAAAAACTCCTCACAGGAACCTTAAGTGTCTTGATGTTTGATGGAGGCTGCGATTAATGATTTTGTTCTCGTTTGAGTATGCAAGTGATGAGTATTTAAGTGTTCAAAAAATGTCAGAAAATAGTCTTTTCATGAATTACAATGACATCAAAATGTAGGAAAAACTGAAAAATCCAACAAAACCTAGAACAAGAAAGTTTGATCGTTGCTTTTTTCATTGGATCACATCAGTCCACTCTATGTTTTTATGCTTTCCACTGAGGAAAGTCATTTGTTTTTTTTCTGTATCTAAGTAAAGGCTTCCTGTCATGTTGCATCCAAAGTCTATGTGCTCTTTAGAGTCACAGGAGTTAAATTAAAGCAGCAGGATAAACCCGTGCACAGACGACCGTGTGAAACATTTAAGGGTTAAGAAGAGCGTCGTGTGAGTGTGTTGCATGGACAACAGCTGGTCTCTCTCGTAATAAGATACCAGTGAGTCTGTCTATTACACGGAAAACAGCTTGGCCTCTAGTAACATGCAACTGTGCTCAGTGACATCAGTGTCTGTGGCGATGACTTCATAGCTGGGTCCAGTGACACTCTGGGGCCCCTGGATATAACCTTACAGACAGCTGAGGCCCCCAGTGTTGTTAAGCAGTGCTTCCAAGGAGACCGTGTCAAACATCATCATATTTAGAGTCCAACAAGTGTCACATGACAGAAAAATGGCAGAAATGTGTTTAATTGTCCTGTGAGGGATTGCATATTATCAGTATTCTAAAAATACAAGAAATTGTCTGTTTGGATATGTGTCTGTCTCAGCCTGACACTATAATCCTCCAATTTTGCACAGATTGAGGAAGTAAATATGCAGAAAGTTCTGCAAACATACACCGACAGCTAATTACTACTGAACCAAATCCCGTGCAATTGCATTTCTCACAGCGTCAAACTCACACACATGCACCAACTGTTGATATGTGTATGCCAATTAACATGCCAGCTCAAAAGAAAGTTAAGTTGTTCAAGTGTAAAAATATCCCCCAACAAGGCAACCAAGAAAACACATTCAAAACAAAAACACTCATTTTAATTAGCTTGAAAAATATGCCACACACAGGGGTTGAAAAATAAAAGTAAAGCAAAATCATTTACCATTTATTAGCTTATAATTATCTTTCTCAGCAATACAAGAAGATTAATTATATTTTCCCTTTAAATTTAGAAAAAAAATAAAGTCACCAATACAAGAGAAAGGCAGGAAGAATCTCGATTTCTTAAGCCAACCAATTATCAATATTGCTTGATCTTGGACTGTTTTATAAGATTCTAATGACTGGGGGTTGGGAGGGGGGGGGGGGGGGGCTTGTCTGATGGCAATCACTGGGTTGCATCAGTAGTCTTGTTTCAGTCAAACTGCAACATCTTGTTGCATTTTAATGCCATGTCTTAGTTTGTTTTTTGCCGCTGAGAGCATTGCCAGCCTACATTTGCCAAAAATGTCAGCGCTTTTACGCAGTGTGTTTGGGGATTCTTATAAAAGATTCAGTCCGGAGTCTGTTTGGACTGAATTAAACTGCACAGAACCACTTAAACTTATTTGGACTGAACCTCCCTTTCTTCCTCTGACTGTGTGGCTGAACATTTTTTTTTTTTTTCTTTTTTTTTTTGGTTTGGCTGTGTGGAGAGCGCTACAGTGAGAGAGAGAGAGAGAGAGAGAGAGAGAGAGAGAGAGAGAGAGAGAGAGAGAGGATTTGGAGCAGCTAAAATAAGCCAAAACAACAACCACCTCCTCCACGAGAGAAGCTAAAACCACTCATGAATGTTGGAAGATAGGCTGCAGCACTGAAGGAGGGAGGAGGGAGGTGAGGGGGAGTTACAGCATACAGTAATAGAAGAAGAGGAGAGGGGTTGGAAGAGTGAGTGAAGAAAAGGAATATTTTTGAAAAATAAAACCTCTATTGGATGCTCTGAAGGACACACTGTGCACAAAACTGACCACAATTTGAAATTCGACATGATATGAGGGAGCAGCAGAAAAATAGACTAAATTTCACTCTACTTTTACACTCCCTCTCAGTTGTATAACAGTGCTTCTACCTCTGAGCTACATTGTCCACACAAATCTCCTGCACCGCTGTACCTTTTCAAACCTGTAAGGGAGAAATTCACAGCCACTGTGCAGCCAAATCCTTCCTCATTCCCACTGAGCTGCTTCAGTCAAAGATTGAACCTCTGAAGAAATTTCACTAAAAAGTAAGTCTGCACAAAAAGCTTCAGGATACTTCCAAATCTGTCCATTTCTTACTTTTTATGATGTGAATTTAATTTTTTCCAAGAGATTAGGATTATACTGAAGGATGGAGCAGAGAGGATAACCAATACAGGAACAGGACTTCATACATCTACCTCTGTTATGTGGCCTCTTTTTGAACCTTTTTGGTTCAGAATATGAAAGGAAGCAGTGTCCTGTTTGAAGGAGGTCATGTCCTGTCTGGCAGGTAGAAAGGTGCTATTTCTAGACCCATGTCAGACTGTCTTTTAAGAACTTTACAATGTATATTTTTTAAGGTTCCAACGAAGTGCAAGGTTATATGAGCTCTAATGCTAAAGTTTCAAGAAAAGGGATAAGTAAAACTAATACAACTAAATCTCAACATATCAATTATTCATCCACAGATTTTGCACATTTACCCTCTGGTGCTGAAATGCATTAAAAATTATCCTTTGATTTAAGACTAAAATACAAAATTGTAAGTCATCCATGATTACTAAAAAGTTGCATGTTTTTAAAATAAATATTCCTTTTATTCTAAATCAGAGACAACTTCTGTTAAATAAGATATGCTTTTGGGAAACACACTAATTCACTTTCTTGTATAGAGTCAGATGAGAAGATTGAGATACTACATGATACTACATGGCAGTGTATGAAGCTATAGCTAACCTCAAATAGCTTAGCATAAAGACCTGGAACTGGGGAAAGTAGCTAGTTATGTTAAGACATTCATAAAAAAAAAAACTTTATATAAATACAAAGTGTATAAGTTTTGAAGGGTTTATAGATTTAATTTCTTAGAGTTGTAAGTGTGGATACCACAATGTTTTCAAGTTGGCTGTGAGCTGCTTATGAAACAAGCTAACCAGCTGTGGGTACTTCAGATTTCTTGAATGTTTTCCCCAAAGGTCAAAATATTCCATTGAAAATGTTTTGGTAGCTTAAATCATGAATAATAAATGACATAACATTCACATGACATTTGCTTTTAGCAAAGCTTTAGCTAATTCACAAGAATGCCAATATTTGATTAAATATGAGCAAAAACATGCTAAATTTCCAAGGAAGGTTACCCAAAATGGCACAACAGAAGATGTTTTTGTAATGTTTAATATTTAGAGTTATACAGGTGTAGATTACTGATGGCTGAATTCCATTTAGCTGCTTCAGTTTCAGGGTCTTGTTTATGTGTGTGCTGACTGTCTTGCTGTTACGGTTCAATGAGACACTTAAATAGAGTGAAGATATTGATAATATTATTTTTTGAACCTGTTTCTTTCTAACAACTGAAAGCGTCTTGAATCATTTAGCACTTCTTCTCATTCTAAATGGATTACTCCTCATTTATCATTAATTAGGTATAATTTCACAGTCTAGCCACTAGTGAAGCTGTAATTTCCTACAATTTCTTCTCCCTTAAAATATATTCATAACCAGTTAAAAGGGAATAAAACATGATTTCAAAGGATCTTCATCTCTTATCAGTGATGAGACACAGACACCCTGAGGAAAGTAAAGTTACTTTGAAGGAATGATATGACTTTCATTACGCAATCACTCATATCTTCTGATATTCATCACTTCGTCCTCTTTTTTTTTTTTTAACAAAGTTCAATGTGGACTGGGCTGTAAAGGGTTATTTCGCAGAGTTTCATCATATAAGAGCCAGGCAGCCAATATGTGTGGTGAAAGGGAATTAATTCTTGACTGTGAATGAGTGGAGGGAGAGAGAACATTTAAAAGAAAGCGAATATAGAGCAAACAGATGGAGCATCAGAAGGAGAAAACACAACAACAGGGAGCTGGTGAGACATAGTGTGACAAAAGGCAATGGCACACTGAGAAATAGATGCTAATAATATGCAGATGATGCAAGTGATGAAATCTGCTGGTGCAGCACACAGCTTTGTCAGGAAGCAAAAAAGTGCTGCGTCTGTGTCTGGAGTTTAGACTGAGTAGTTTTGTTAATATCACGCTTTGTTGGTGCCTAACACACACGCACGCTCGAGCGTATGCCCACACACACACACTTAAAAACAGAGAGATAAAGCATAAGTCTTGCTGATAAGCCATTGCATGGAAACAAAGTCAGCCACTGTAACGAGACACTGAGGGAATACAGAGCAGCGCTGAGAGACCTGAAGTGAAAGAGAATGAGAAAGATAAAGAGACACAAGAGAGAGTGACATTGTGGAGAGAGGGATGGACAAGGACTGACAGGCGGAGAAACAAATACATATGAAAAGGGATGAATGAGGAGGCCGTGATTGATCAAGATAAAGACAAAGAGGGAGCCGAACTGAATATGAATGAATAAAATGTTATTAAAAAACAGTGGGAAACAGTCGACTTGGAACAGAATGGAAGAAGAAAACAAGAGAGAGAAACAAAAAGTAATGAGTGGAGATAGTTGACTACACTGTCGGCAGGAAAACAATGAGATGAAAATAAAATAAAGCAGAGGGGATTTCCCTCATGAGCGTCTCTCGGCTACTGTGAGCTACACACAAACATATACGCAGTAAAAACAAAGAGAATTCAAATCCGCACACAATGGAAAACACACAAATACGGATTTGTTATGAAAGAGTTGTGGCTCAACGGAGAAGGCCACAAACACACACAAAGGAAGAAAAAAAATGATAAGTTTGGCCCTGATTTGGTTCTGTGGTGATTTTTCTATCAAAATGTTCATTTTTTCAGGGTTTAAACAACAATGAATAAAATCTTTCTGCGGGATAAAATGGGAGAAATGGACATTTTTGATCGTATTGCAGCATTTAAATAGCATTTAGGAACTGCTTCTGGCGTTGGAAGATATTTCTCGAGGAGCTGCTGTGTCTCCTTTGCCTCATCTTTTCGTTTCTGTTTTCCAAGCTGCAAAGTTATTCCACTGGAAAAACAAAATAATCAAGTCTTTATCGTCCTCTCTCTCCTCCTCTAGTCTTCCTCTGCGTCCTATGCCTCCTGGCGTTGCTGCTGCCCTCAGCCTCCTCCTGCCCTCCTCCCTGTCTCTGCTACTCAGACGGCCTGCTGGATTGTGGGGGCCGGGGTCTCTCCTCCTTGCCGCCCCTTCACCTCCTGCCCCCAGGGAGCCGATCCCTCCTGCTGGCCAACAACAAGCTCGCTTTGCTGGGAGCGTCTGCCTTCGCTAACCTCTCCTCATTGGAGGTCTGCAGCCAATTCTTCATTGTTTTACGCAGTGTAACAGTTTGACACCATATTGTACTGTATGTGCTGTTCTACTGTGTATTGAAACTTTGCAAAATTAATTCCCGCCAGGAAAATAAGCAAAACTTTAAGTTGAGTATATTGAATGAACTGCGGACAACCTCTGCTCTCAGTCTGAGAAGTTTGCATCCTAAAGTTTTTTAAGGCTATAATCATTGTGTGTGCCATAATGTTTACATGCAATCCAATATACTAGAAATTGAGCTCTTGCGTTAAAGTGATTGTTTCAGTTCCCTTTTATTGCTTACTTAAGAGTTAATTCTTAAATATTTACTTCACAAATACAGGTATTTAAAGCACCTTTGACAGCTAGTTAAATTGATGATCTATGAAGATGTTTAGCCTTCTCCAACTGAAGCACTCGCGCTTTATAGGAGTGTCAGCTTAAGGTATAAAATGTGCATTAAAAGGTTTTAAGCGGTTAATCCATTTTAAGACTCCCATACTTTATGCATGAGGCCTCCAAGCAGGAACTTTTTGATTTAACTTTCCTTTTTAGATCACATTTAAATAAGATCCTCAGCTAACTGTCTAAAATTCAAATTTGCTCCTGACTGAAAATGCTGGCTTTTTTTCTGTGTGTTTTGTATTCTAGGAGCTGGACCTCTCTAATAACTACCTGGATAATTTACCAGCGGGATTATTCAGAGACATGTCCAACCTGACAAGACTGACTCTGCACAACAACTCACTGACAGGAATGGACAGAGAACTCTTCCAGGTAGGCACTGTGGATTATGCAACATCATAATTCATACAAATTCCACTTTTGAAGGATAAGACACAACATTACTCCAGCTAAGACTCTCAAGAGACATTGTGCTTAATGTACAGCCTATAAAATGTTAAATGAGACACAGACTTTGTTTATTTTTATTTTCATTATGATTGTTAAATCATTATTTATGCTTTAAAAGGCAACACTAGTTTAAGTGAAAAAGCCAACTAGATATATTTTCCACAATGCTTCCAATTCAAAAGGGAGAGATGGAATTTGTATTTACCTTCATTATTTGTACTGGATTATTTGACTACTTTGTTATTTCTGTTTTTAAAAAATAACACATTTCATTTTCTAAAGACCGTTTACGTGATTTTATACATAAGTAATGTTTTGAAATGAAAGCAAAATAATCGTGATTATTGTGAAATCGGGCTTATTTCTTAGACTATAATCTGGATGTCAAAATCCATAATGGATGCATCCCTAGATGGAAGTGAGATTGGGAAGCAATAACCGCCGTGATCAGTCAGTCAGAGGAAATATTCTTTGAACAAAGAAGGACCCTGACACCCCAACTGATACTCTCTTTCAACTCCTGGGCGATGCTCCGCAGACTCTGTTTAGGAGTGAAGCCAACCTGAGTAGATATACATGTCTGGGCTCCCATCCAGGTGATAAATTAGTCATAAACCATTTGCTCAACACTTTTATCCACTTTTATCTGAACCAAAGCCGTCAGCAGGATAAGCTTCTGTCATGACTTCACATGGGACCTTAAATTAAACAAGATTAGCCCATCAAGTGGTGCTAGCAGTGCTCCTGTGAAAGATGCCAATAAAACTAATATGAGTTTTGGGAAAAGTATATTTAACAGTCTTGTATAATATGAGATAGGTTGCTTAACAAAGACCTTGTTGAATGTTTTTACAGGGTTTAGGGGGTCTCCAGAGTCTGGATTTGTCTCTAAATGGTCTGTCCTCTGTACCTCTGGGGGTGCTGGATGAGCTGCAGAGCCTCAGGTAGACTCACATCTATAAACAGACATGTTTGATTAAATGTTATCACTAGTGTAAGATTACCACACATCAGAGTGACACTTTTTAACATCATTACCTTCCTCCTAATGGATATCAAAGGTTAGAGGTCATCGGTTGCTGCACTGACAACATTGCTGTAGTGAGGAATGATAATGAAATAAATAACGGGACATTAGAGGATAAAAGTAGGGGAGTGGATATTCAAAAATGCAAACTTTTACAACCTCATTTTCAACGTGTAACTGGATGGATTATGCTGTAGCAGGAGTGACGTGCCTTCTATAGATATACAGATGCTAATTTTAAAAAAAGTGTTCATCCATTATTAACCATATAAAAAAATGGTAATTGCATGCAAAATTTCATCCAAATAATCCAATGTATTTTCAATAACTGCTTTTTCCATTATCAAGTATTACTTTAGAGAACTCCCACTTTTATTAGAAAAAGGAATGATTTTGATGGTTTTTGATTACAATCTGCTTAGAATTATCAGTTTTGGTAGCCTCATTTTGTAGAATTATATTACAATATCATCAACATTTTAGACTTAATTTCAGCATGTCAGAATATAATATTATGTGCCATATTAGACAAGCTATAGTGGCTACCCTGCTGTGTTTTAAATCAGTGCCACCGCTCTTCAGTTGGAGTCCAGACAATAACTACTGTACTCTAAATATTTCATAGGTGGTTGTCTCTAGCGGGTAACAGACTTCACGGTTTGGAGAGGGCAGCGTTTGAGCCACTCGCCAACCTGCAACACCTGGAACTGGGACACAACCCCTGGGAATGCGACTGCAACCTCCGCGATTTCAAACACTGGATGGAGTGGCTACTGTACAGAGGTACGTGTTTGATTTATGTTGTTGGGGCTTTGAAAGGGCGAGTTTGATTTCAAAAGGGGATGGGATTAGAGGGCAAATGAGAGAATGCGACTTCACCTTAGGAAAGCTAGGTTAGAGTCTTAATCGGTGTATCCTCGTGCTTTCAGTCCCCTACTAGAGCTGCATCAGTGTGTGTATGCACATTACCGCACTCATTATGCGTACTGGGTGTGTAATCCACGTGTCTCTGCAGGCTGTTAATACATCAGGTAACCACATCTGCTCTCCGCTCTCTCTTCATGTGTAAAAATCTACATTCACCTCACCGCCTCAGGCCTCAGCTGCCCTGTTAATGATGCATCCCTTCTCTTTTCTGCATCATTTTCCTGTTTGTCTCATTGTGCTCCCTTCTGCTTTGCTGGGCTCTAACTCTCCGGCTCATTCAGGAGAATGACACGCGGCTGACGGGATAATTTAATAATCATATGAGAGGCAGAGGAAATTACAAGGAGACATTTCGCAGTCGAACATGAACACGGCAGTAGCTGTTAAAGGGGTATGGTGATGCACAATATGTGTTTTAGGAAGTAAGACAAAACATCAAACAAGTGTGAAATGCTTGGTGAAAGCAGCCTGAGTTGACTTTTGCAAAGCTCTTCAAGAACACACAGCTGGGGTATTTGGAGATATTTGGAGAGGGAGCTCTGTTTGAGTTGATTCTTTAGTCACACGCTGAGATAAAAGCATCTAGGGGCTAAATACCACTTTCTCCAATCTGTCGTGGTGTTATCCTTCCTTTAGTTCTTGCCTTAAGTATCTGAGTGTGCAGATCAGTTGCTCTCTGAAACACGACCTCAGGAGGACTACTATATGATGATAACAAAGTAGATCCCTCACCCTCCTGCCGCCTGTGGGAATTAGTGACTCAGATATTTTCTCTCTTCCACACATACACCAGAGCTGTGCTGAAGCTAGGCATGTCATCTCATGAATTATAGAAGAGCTTAGTCGAGGCTATCTCCAACTTAGTGTAGAGGGTACAGCAAACTGTGTGTGTGTCTGTGTGTGTGTTAAGTGATGTATGACTCATCCGAGTGTTGGTACAACCAACCCCCCTCTCTGTCTTTTCCTGTGTCTCAGTTAATTGGAAGCACTTTACAGGCATAAGGCATTTCATGAATGACCTCTCTCTGTCCTCCTGTGTCTGCACCTCTTTCCCTATCCATCAGGGGGGAAGGTGGATGCGGTGGAGTGCACGCTGCCCAAGGATCTGCGTGGGCGAGACATCCGCGGCGTTCCGGTGGAAATGTTCAACTACTGCCTCCAACTCGAGGACGAAAACGGAGGGGGTGGGGATGGTTCCCGTTCCGGACAAGGGGGCGTTCCTCCCTGCGGCAGGAATGCTCTAAGCCCAAGTGGGGCAACACCAATTTCTGACAACAGCAATACTGCTGATGACTCCGCTTCAAACACAGGTGGAGGAGGAGGAGGAGGAGGTGGAGAGGCCCCAGCCGATTGTGTTCGCGCTCGTTATCGACCTGTGAGTGTGCGCCGCGCCATAGGCACAGTGGTGATTGCCGGCGTGGTGTGCGGAATCGTTTGCATCATGATGGTCGCAGCGGCGGCTTACGGCTGCATCTACGCCTCGCTGATGGCAAAGTACCAGAGAGAGCTAAAGAAGAGGCAGCCGCTGATGGGAGACGGAGAGGGAGACGGAGAGGACAGGGAGGAAAAACAGATCTCCTCTGTTGCCTAGAGGAGTGATGGGGCAGAGGAGGGTTTGGAGTATCGAAGGGTGAAAGTTGGAAGGGGAAAAAACTAAAAGGGCTCAAAGGGGAGAGAGATGGAATGGCTTGTTTTATGCACACAGACAATTATCTCCTTCTGACTCTCAAACTGACACCTTACCTCTATTTTTTGTTTTCCTTTCTTTGTCCGCTTTCTATTTTTAACCTTCTCCCTATCTAACACACTCCCTCACATACACACACCTTATCTGCTGTCTGATTTTCCTCCATTTGGAGCCATTATCACAGCAGTGTTTGTTAGCAATCATCCCTCAAAACTCACCTACCAACCACCTACTGCTGCTCTTGGCTGCTGCTTAACTTACGATTATATCGACTGAACATTGTTTTATTTAGTCCTTTCCCTAGCCTCAAACATTTCATTTAAGCTGTTTCAAGGCTCATGTTGACTGATTAGTCAGCAATTCTAACACTGGCTTGAATTTTCAGGGATTCGCAGTCTGTATATGACCAATATTCACACGTTTGTTGGAAGAGCAGAAAAACTGTTGGGATAATAAGGTAAGAATCTAGAGCCGCTTTGTTTGCCATCTTTCTCCTCCTCAACCACTCCAAAAAGCCAATATTTCCTCCAAAAACCAGGTCCCAAGCCCTGATCCCTGATCCCTCGTCTAGCCTAAAGCTCCTCTGACTTTCACTTGGACTGCAAGGCTCCAAGAAACAGTGGAAATTATAGTGGAAATATTTTTGGATGAAATAGAAAGCGATGTAATTTAAGCAGTCAACAACTCTCTAGCAGAGAGAATACTGGACAAACACACGGACTAAGACTTGACAAGGAAGCTGCATATGGACATAAACTATTTGGATTGTCAAAATGATTCTATCGTTCAAATATCTGAGGTAACAGTCATACTTGTTATTCTCACCTATCTGGACCACATCTATTTCTCTTTGGACCTCATCTGGACCAATAAAATCCTTCACACATTCTGGAACTGTGTTTGAGATTCTTCATTGAACACTCTCAATCTTCTCGAAGGGAAACAGACTTTTCAAACTGGAATTAAAACTGCTGTGTCACTTTTGCTCGGAATACGTCTCTTGCTTACTTGATGCTTGTTTAATGATTATGATCAGTATCTGGACGGATCAAAAGCCTCTTATCACAGCAAAAAAAAGCTAACTCATTTTCTGGTATTGCTTGGATGCTTCTCGGCTGGTTCAGAAAATGATTCACAATAGTTTTAATTAAAATGTTGAGATTCCAAAGGACCACAGAAACTTTGCTTTCTTTGTTTAGACTGAATTCACCCCTCATAGGTGAATGTTTGCTACTATGGCATGGAAGCACTATCTCAGAGAACCCTGTCTCCTGGCAAGGACTACAAAAAAAAAAAAAAACATCTAAGGACTACAAACTTCAGACTCCTGCACTTTATTTCCCTTATCAGATCCACTCTGGCCTCCCTCTCCCTCCTCCTCCCCCCTTTCTTTCTTTCTTTCTAAAATGGACGATTCACCCTGAAGGATGATAACAAACAAGGGATTATAAAGAAAGACGCTGCTATCCCCCCCTCCTCCTCATCCCTTTATCTCTCCATTCGTCTTTCCATCTAGTGCTATTTATGGAACGTTCTTCATGCTTCCTTAAAGACAAACACCTCCTTTCTTTCCTACCATCCTTCCCGTCTCCTATAATGATGTCTATCCTGAATGGTCAGCAATATGCAATGGAAGATGTGTCACCAAAACATTGAAAATTGTGTCACTGCCAAAGAGTCCTTCTGTTATAAACTAAGTAGTCATCACTTATTAGAGAGGAATCTGTTTGTTTGGCGCTCTTGCTAAAAAAAGAGGTTGTTTGCTTTACATAGTGTTTTCATACTTATCTTTATTTATGCCTTGAAATATGTACAGACACTTTAATCAGTATTTGTTGTCCTCAGTGTGAAACAATCCAAAACACGAGGCTTTCATTGCATATTGCTTCCCTACAGTAGAACTCTGAAATATGAATTGGTTGGAGAGAAACTTATATAACTAGTGTGTTATCTTATACCCGGGTATGATGCAGATAATTATGAATATATTAGTCTCTAATATGGTGTGTTGGCCCAGAGTTTCCCCAAAACGTTTTTTGACGTGACTGTTTTCATGATGTCTTTTGTTGTGTTGATGATTTTTTTTGTTTTGTTTTTTTGTTTAAGGGTTTAATATCTCTGTAATGTTTGTTTCTTTGTCGTGTTCCTTTATTTGTATTGAGTAGTTGGTCAAGTTTCTAGGAGAGGCGTAGAAAGAGTTTGGTCATTGAGATTATGAAGAGTAATGTTTATACTGCTGCCGAGAATATCACATTTATCAGGGTGACATCATTTTGCACAGAGGCGAAAAAAAAGTAACCTTTAATTAAATAGAATGATTTTCCTTGAAGCATTGAACCGACTCGATCTCCCACAAATAATATTTCATTGTGCAGTTCATTTAAAGTAAGAAGCAGCATTTGCATTTATGCAGAATATTTCTGCCCGTCATTCTAGTTTTCAAGATGTCAGACAGAACATTTACATTTACACAATCATGCTTTCAAAAGTGATCCAGTTGGTTATTATTTCTGCAACTGTAAAACATTATCTTTAGTAAGGAAATGCATAGTCCTGAAGACATTTAGACTAAACCCAATAGAAGCATTTAAGAGCTTTAATAGCTCGATTAAATAATGAAAATCATGATGGCTAATTCTTTGAATGAGATTGGACACGAGGTAAGAAAACTTGTGTTAAAAGCATCCTGACCGCCACACCTTCACAGTAAACTACTTCTTGCATCAAAATCATGACATAGGAATATGATTTGTAGGACAACTGTTCTGCTGGGATTTCATGATGCACTTATAGCTCAAGCTTGGCCCATTATAATTAAACCCCTAAATTCAGTGCTGATCAAGTTTTCAATTAAAACAGTGTCCAGAAGCACTTCAGGGGAAATGGTCACCTCACTCAGGAAGTACAATTGAGAAGCAAAAATAAACGAGATCTAGATTTGAATTAACAATTTGAACCGTCAAGTCATGTATGTAGTAAATTTGAGTAAATGTGTATTTTCTGTGGATGGCTAAACTCTGCCTATGACTCCAGGAACAGCGTCCCCCTCATCTCCCTGGTCTGCAGGTCTTGTGTTGTTGGTAGCTAAGTATCTTAGCTAGCTGAAACCTGTTCCTATAGCCTCTGTGTGTAAAGACTAATTATAATAAATTCTAGTTTGTTATGTAAAACTGCAGCAGCCATGATGACTGAGGGTCTCAAAGACTCGATTGCCCAGAGATCTATGGTGTGTTGTGTTATTGATATGATGATTGTGATACTGACGATGATGATATGATAACGACGAAGATGATGATGATGATGATGATGAAGCATTTCTTGGTCAATATGCATTGATTTAAATAAAAACATATCACACTTATGGCAAATGTTTATGGGAAACCTTTGGAAGACTGCAGTTACCCGTTCTTTTAAAAATAATTTTGATATTTGAAGCATATTTGGTAATAACAGGAGACTGACTTCATTTCTTAGACTTGCACACTGGAATTTAGTCGTATAACATGTATGGTAACCTTGATTTAAACTTTTTAGGAATATTTAATATAGTTGTATTGGTTGAAGATCAAATAAGAGTGGGTGAAATGACTTTTTTGTCATTAAAAAGAAGCCCAGAAAACAGGATTCTGTGAGACATAGGCGGAGGTGGAATGAATACGGAGGTCAAACAAGAGCATAAATCTGTCATGATAATGGCTCTTCTGAATACTGTCTCATTTTCTTTGTCCCCTGCCCTCTATCTCCTCTCACCTTTCTCTATTTCTCATCTTCATTCACTCATCTTGCCTCCATTTATCTCTCGATGGCCTGTTCTTATATCATCGTTGTTTTTTTTACCCTTTCACCTTCTTTTTTCTCATCCTTGCCCTCCTTTGCTGTCTGGTCTGTTGTATGTCTTATTCCTCCCTCCTCCTCCTCCTCCTCCTCCTCCTCATCCATTTCTCTTTCTTTTTTATTGACCTTCTTATCTCTCATTCTGCATCGCTGTAAATTGCTGCGTTTTAGGTTTATTTACATACAGCCTGTTACTTCTGCCACAGAGATATACTAATCCATCACTGAGCCCTGAAAACAGAATAAACACAGCATTTCTGTAGTCACTGTTGACTGACTTCGGATCAGCCTCTGAGTTACCAAATCCTTTCCCTTCATCACGGGGGGAGAAATTAAATCTGCCACCAAATCAGCGTGAAAGCTGAGAACAAACACAAAGCACAGGCAGACAAATACTGACACTATGTGGTAAGGGGTGGAATCACAGCTATTTTAGCTGTTAATGGTCATGCAATAATGATTATCATTTTCATTTAATAGAGTCATCATATTTCACCTCACCTTTGAAAGTGCTGCATAAAATAGCAGCTTTTTTTATAATCCATAAAGTGATTGTTTGATGATTTAATGCACGAGATACTTCAATTAATGACCTCTGTATAATTATCAGCCCCCTTTTAAAAGTCATAACGCCACCTTGTTTTTGTCACCTTGCCATCCTCGCTGACACAGGTGCAGCAACAGCGAGATGTACAGAGAAACCAAGTGGACAAATGAATAAGAGAGAGAATGACTTGACATGTGAAGGGGAAAAAAAAGAGCAACAGGGATGATAAAGAGAAGAAAAAAAAAAGGCGCAGAGCAGGTGAGGAGACAAGTCTGACAGCCTGGGAAGAGAGAGGAGAGAGAGATGTATGTGAGAGTTTAACAGGGCAAGAGGGAGTGTCAAAGGGTGAAGCACGTTGAGTGGTGAGAGTGTTTGTGTGTATGTTCATGTGAGGCACAGAGAGCCAGTCTATAAAACATTGATACTGCGTGCCCTCTGTGTTCCTGTTCGAGCATGAAAGCTGGTACCAAAAGCTGTTCCACTTGGTGTCCAGTTATGCGGCAGTGTAGAAAAACTGCAGCGATCCGCACAGACCTTCTTTGTTGAAGCCTCTCTGAATCAATCGCTTACTTTTCTGTTTTCTTCAACTCATTGTTCCTAATGCCATGTTGCTACTTTTATAGAAATTATGTTTTAAGTGTAATAGTGACTTCACATCTCTATGTGTATTCTGAGTTTCTATGTGACTGTTGTTTTACAATGGCTACACGAGCCTATTGCTGCGTCTGGATTCAAAAAAACTGTGCTGTTGATGTTTCCAAACAAGCAATGACAGACTGACAAGCAGCTAAAACGGAGGATAACAAGAGAAAAAGCAGTAGGCATGAAAGGCAGACAGATTAAGAAGTTGACACAAACACATCTATTTTGAACTCACTCTCACTTCCTCCTGCTGCCTCTGTTTTCCATTTCCAAATATAACAAGATTTTCACACCTGAGACTGTTTCTACAAAAGCTGTGAAGTACCGATAAGAGCGTGTGTTTGTGTGTGTGAGTGTGAATGGATTGTTTCTTCAGTCTTTCCCTCAGCGTAATGAGATACCAACTGCATGCAGGTAAACACCGCACACACAAAAAAACACACAGAGATGCTTTCAGGATGCAGCTTCAGAGAGCCTTGTCTCCGTCAGGTAATTATGACTGATAAGCGTGCGTCACAAATGGGCTTACTAGGAAAAACAGACAGAAACACGCACACACACAAATCGAGAAGAGAGGCTGTGAAACTAAACCAGAGACCAAGTTTCTGTGTATAAAACACCCTTAAACACACACACACACGCACACACAGAAACACACACCCAGGTCCAGATACTTTTCCCCTTATTTTTAGGGTCATCACACACATCTTTACGAAAATAAAAAATAATCAGCTTGAGATGACGCGACTTCCTAAAGATATCAGTGAAGGCCTTAAAATCTAGCATTGGTTAAATCTGGTTCAAAGCTTTAATGTCTATCTTAATGTTTCATCCTCTCGTGGAATTATAAGTGATTCTCCTACGACCATAAACAAATGTCACAAAGCAACAAAAATACCTCGCCAAAAAATAACACCTTGTTGTCTTATTTATGGCAACTTCCAAGAAACAGAACAGAAGAGCTGGAATTGCAAGTTTGTATTTACTTTGTCTTGGAGTGAATCACACAGCTCATCCAATCACAAATACAACAAATCCAAGCAAACAAGTCGACACACACACTGTTGATACCAAAACGCTGATTGGAACGCTTTGCCACTCGCAATCAGTAAGTTCAATTATGTCCAAATCAGCCAGCCAATTCAACTACAAAACAAAACGCAGGACAGGATGGCCAGGGGGAGAGAGAGAGAGAGAGAGAGGATTAAAAGAAAAGAGAGAGAGTGTATCCAACCAAAAGTTGTCATCCTACCTCCAGCGATCGCCGTCTTCTTCCCAACCGTAACCGTCACAGCAGTCGTAGCAATGGCAATCCTCCCTGCTGTTGGAGCAACAGACGTAAAAAATGAGCAAGAATTCACAGCGCTTCGCCAACACATGCGTGCATGCACATCACACACTTTTAAATAGTCCTTCAAACATGCTAAAGGACTTACAAGGAAAACTGGTCAGACAATTATTAATAATAAGAATAATTAATGAGTGCGTGAACTCTCACAGCGGTGACAGTGACAGCCGATGTGCCAGAATGTGTTTGAAATATGTGGGTGACAGATTGGCTTGGCAGCAATAGGTAATATCTAATATAGTCATTTGCTGTCTGGCAATTCGCAGCCTTCATGCCAGCTGTTGCCAACTGTCACCTCGCCACAGAATCTGGCTGGATTAACAGTTTAAGCATTACGTAACACAAAGTATGAAAGCTAATCGGCTAATACACTCATGTTTATTACTCACTTATGTTTCTGTAATTCACTCATTTTAAGGCAAAATCCATCTGTCCATTTTGTGAGTTTTAAGAAGTTCAATAACTCAACGCAATACGGCCAACAAACTCTAAGAAACCAGATGAACTTCTCAACGAGAATTAATCAAAGGAAGGAGAAAAGCTTACTCAGCACAATGCAAATGAACCAGTGACCCTACTGACTCCCTAAAAAAAGAAGATGAGGTTCCCATACTTTGATTACATGCTCATGCGGAAAGAGAGAGAGACAGAGAGAGAGTTGGAAGGAGACAGGAGAATACAGAGACACAGAGCAGGGCTAGGAATAGAGAAAACAGACGGTTCACAGAAGGGTGAGGAGACAGGAAACACAGATGACAGCACTCGCCATGCTTTGTAATTAGGAAGAAGGAGGACAAGGATGAGGATGTATATAAAACGAAGAGGCATGCCAAGTACAAGTAAATGTTTTCCTCTACCCTCCTCCTCATCATCATCCGCCTCCCTTCGTTTTCTCCCCCCTTCCTCTGCTTGGAGCTCCACCTCCTCTGCACTGAAGGTGGCGCTATAGTCAGCCTCATAGTCCTTGAATATGTCTGAACACAACAAACTAAATCTAGCATCAACCTCAGACATATTTAAGACATTCTTTGTACATTTGTACTTAATTGTCAAAGGTATTTTACATGATGGGAGGGGTACATTATGTACTATAACTCTGGCATATTTAGTCAAGACTTCTGCTGTAAAAGAAGAATTGAATAAGAGGATGCCTCAATCTGCACTGTGTGCACTTAGACACAAAAAATAATTCAATTCATTTTCCTGAGTAAGTGAGGATCCAATACACACATCCAGTTTTTCTGTCATAAGGAAAGCCTTATTATCAGCCTCGTACATACCGTATACAATTTTTAATCCAATTTATTTCAATTAAATACAAATTTGGTGTGCACTTTGAAGTGGGGATTAGATTCATATTTCCTCTCCTGTTTCTGCCTAGAGCACTTTCGTGGAAACGTCTTTTTTTCAAGGCACTTGTTCAGAGCTAAATATGAATACTAAATCCAGAGGCAGAGAAGTGCCGGGCTCGTATTTTTTACTGATTACATGAAAAGATAGAGATTTGTGTTAGTATGATGTGATGGTAAACATGAGTAAAGTGGTAGTTAGCTTGTTTACTATGGATCTGATGATTAATATTCACAACAGCAAAATGAACTGTGATGAAGAATAAACCTGAAATGAATACAAATTAAGAATAAACAGACATATTGTGAGAATTGTTCATACAGATATACAACATGTTTTAAACTTTTTAAACCTGTGTGAATGAACAAACTCCATAAAAAAGAGAGGAGCAGGTGTTCTCTGTAGCTATTGAGAAATGAGCCTGTCACTGAGATGTGTTTGGCTCAAAGTGAGGTACCTGGTTGAGATAAAAAAAAAAAAGGTGTTTTGTGTGTCTGTGTGTGTTTATCTGCATGTTTGTTTGTGTGTTTTTGAACAGTAAAGGTATGTCCTCTACCTCTCGTGTCCAGTCTGGGTGTGTAGTATAGAAACTTTCCAGCTGGGTACTCGGCTGCTCTGCGGTACCACACCGGGAAATGGTCCAGCGTGAACATGTTCTCCTTGTCTGTGGAGGTCAGGAAAGACCTGGGGAGAGACAAAAATACACAGCTACTTAAAACCTACTAAAAAAAGATTCCAAATGGAGTGAAGGATGAATGAAAAGGGGGACAAGTTAAAGGAAGAGACTGGAAAAGATTAAATAGCAAGAGGGCATAATTGAGAAGGATATATAGTATTTTATTTCAATTTGAAGAAAAAGCTTCTTGACATCTGGATTTCTGTATACAAAACTAACCAAGTACACCATAATTACTGCTGCAGGCATTTTTTGTTTGGGCAACACAAACTGTTATTGCATGTATAATTTAATCAGTTATCAGTTTGGAATAATGAAACTGACTGCTGCCCCTTTATAGCCCACCAGAGGGCGAACTCTCCCCTTACTGTTATATCTGCTTATTGCAGGTCTTTCACAGCGATCACTGTCACATCTAACACCTTATTTAAGCCCAATTTTAAACCTTTTGGGTTTTAGATATGAATAAATGGCTTATTGATTATGAAGATGTAGATTAAGAATGTAAAATACATCTGTTTATTTTACTCACTTGCCAGTTCTCTTCTCAATGCCAGTGTATCTCTGGAATCTCATCAGGCCTGAACGGGTCCCCAAGAACACCGTTTCAATCCCCTCGTCCATGCTGGAAGAGAGAGAGAGAAACAGAAAATGAGACAGAAAACGTTAGAGGGTGAGCAGATGCAGAGGTAACAGGTAAGTATTTGTAAAAACAAAATGTAGCAGGAAAATAAGTTATAATTTAAAAACATGTTTGAATTCTCACCCAGATGTGTTGAGCATGAGGGCCGTCCAGTAGGCTTCCATAGGAGCCGTGACCACAGCATCAAAAAGAGTTTGTTGCAAAAGCAGCGCATCACCTGTTGCGAGAAATCAAAGGAAAACAATGAACCACCTATGGTTATAAAAGACAGTTCGAACATGAATCTACACTTCATGTGCAGACTATTATTCTTAATTGAACTTTAATGGAGTCATTTGAACTTTTAAAAAGCTGCCTGAAGAGCAGACAAAAAGAACAGAGTGGACATGGAAACATGTTTAAGGATGCTGCCAGTTTTTGTTTTTTTTGGTGTGTATTTCAAAACAGAGCATGCATTTTCTGATAAACTTCATGATAAGAGTGTTTTATTTTCCCTTCATCTTAAGATAATGTGCATAAACTGAAGTGTCCCCTTACAATCTAGATCTGGTTCTTTGCCTGTGAGGTATTTCACCACAGCCTGCAGCTGGCTCAGCTTACGATGGTCTGGGTCAATGTCTGTCTCGCAGTAGGTCCTAGAAACACACACACACACACACACACACACACACACACACACACACACACACACACGCACCCATACATTATTTTCATGAAGAACATCTTCAGACAGGTTATAATACCATAAAGTCTATGTACAGATAGTTACACAGTACTCACCATTCGCTGGCGATGGTCAGGTCTGGGGTCAGTAAGTCATGTAGACCTGAAGTCATAAGAGAATACAATGGAGGTCAGAGAGAGAGAGTGTAAGAAAGGTTAACACAATAACCGAGGCTTAAACAAATACCTACCCTCCTCAACAGAGACATTCCCGATGAAGATATATTCTCCGTATCCCCGAGTTAGGACAATACCCAGACTGTAAAACAAAGAAAGGATAGTCATTTTAATTTCTCTAAAACTATATTTTTTAAACCTGGCACTTCAAATTATCCTGTCAAAAAAGCAATCAAACTAACCTAAATGGTGTCTCGTTGATGACCGTGTAGAAGTAATCATTCTTCAGGAACATCACTCTCCTCTGTGAGACAGAAAAAGACAAAATCCTTACAAAATACAAAAAATGAGAGAGAAGGGAAATAGAGACATTTTGTACCACAAAGAGAAAACATACAGATGACTGAATACGCATCACCTCAAAAGGAAACAAGGAGAGTAAAGGGAAAGACAAAAACACCCACAGGAGGAAAGAGAAAGAAAATCAAATCTCTGATCTAATTTCTAAAACAGCTCCTTCTGCTCGCCACACAAATGAAAACAAAAGTACTCACTCCTTTATCCACAGTAGTTCTCACATCTAAAGACATTGCTCCAGTTTCTCCTTTAACCATGGCTGTCCTCAGCTGAAACAGAAACGTGACATACTCAGCATTTTACTTCTACGCATCCTTGACAGTGAACTGAAAATGACATACAGGCGAGAGAGACAGAAGGTTTAAAAAGCCAGAAATACTGTAAGTGTGCGAGTGTGTGAGTGTGTGTTATGCTTACCATCTCCTCAGTGTCTTCCCATTCCACCTCTGACAGATCAACGCTGTTGTAGTTGGGTTTGGGTTTGAGCTTCTTCCCCTCCTTATACTGTCACATACATACAAACAACAGAAGGGTCTTAAACTATTATTTGTGCTGGCTTTATTATAATTCTGTATGATTCAATCTTTGTTTGTACCAAAGGTCTTAGTTCAGGGTGAGACAGGATGTAGCCGTTGTTGGTGAGGAGGAAGGCGTAACCATGGATACCCAGCTATAAGGAAATAAAAAGAACATTACACGATGGACCAACAACACAGCTTATTCAAATAAAAAAAGAATCAAACATCGCTGGCTGTATAGGAGAAGAATCAATCCACAGTTTGCGATACAGTAAAGAAGTTACCTTGTATCGTGGAGCTAATCTCATCAGCTCTTTCAAGGCCACATCAGTCCCTACAACTCCCAGCAAAATCCCATGAGACAACTGCAGGAAACACACACCAAGTTGAAGCGAGTCCGGCTGAAGATAATTGTATTAATGAAGATTACAATTACTTACAGTCTCTTGCTTCTTGCTGAACACAGGCATGGCCACCGAGGTCATCAGGAGCAGGCTTTGTGCCTGAGTGGTGAACAGCTGAGGTAGACAAATACACATGAGCAGCCACAATGACAGCATGTTGTTGATTTTTAAAGCTAATATGGTTAACTAAGACATGAAACAACAACTGTAAAGCTAAATGAAGTCCAGTTCATTCATATTCACCAAATATGAAAATGAGGAAATATGGAGAAGGATTGAACGTTCAGGTTTAAGTGTCTAAACCATGAAACATTGGCTATGCTAATGTTTAAGTACAAGCTACTGTTTAGAGAAGATAACAAAGCAGTATGTTAACTTTCAGTTCAAAGGGAGACAACTACAATGAGTAAGCTAGTTTAGCTAATTAGAGAATGAGCTAACTTTAGCATTTGAAACAGCGTTGAAAGTAAGTGACGCAAACAAAAAGACTTTTCTATTGAGAAACCATCATTAAATTAAAATGTATTTTGTTGAGTTTATTCCAGTTGTTCAAAAGTTTAAAAAAATAAATAAAGGAAAATGTAGATAGAAGATGAAATCTTATTAAGAAACTTAAACCTGTCTGAACCAAAGATCATCAACGAAGCTAAAGTCTATACTATCGTTACAGCAAATGTTAAGGGATGAAAAGTATTCATTCAAAACTTAGACAATTAGGATTGTAAAAATTAGCTTTTTAGAGAATAGTTAAATAAAGAGTGAAATGATAGACACATTTGCATTTTAAAACTCTTGTTAGCTAGGAAGCTAGACTAAACATTTCGATGCTACATGTCACCTTTTTAAGGAAATAAAAATGAAAATACTAAGCTAGGTTTGCCATTAACTAGAGGATAAACTAAACTAAACTTGCCCTTTGACACTGCGGTGGAAAGTAAGATAAACACGTTTCTACGTCAGGCTTAGAAAGTAATTACAGATACTGAATACTGTATTACATTTTACTACATTTTTCCACAAATACAAAGGCTTTACGTTTCATTACCTCTTCTGTGCATGGTAACTGAAGGTGAAGATGGAAGGGAGGAAAAACAACAACAAGCATGAAATGAAAGAGTAAAAGATATACCACATACGATGCAGATGAAATGACAAACTGATGAAGGCGTTGAATAGAGTAAAAAAGAAGCAAGGAAGGGTCTTGTGTAGTTGAAGGAGCTGGATGGTGGGGTTGCAGGGAGTAGTGGATGTTTTTTTTTTTGTTAAAGTCATTCAATTACTAATTTCAACAATTTTCTCAGAGCTGTATATTGTGATTATTTCTGAACTACTGTAAATGTTCATGATGTCTGGCATGGTGTTTCAAGAAAGGTAGAATGGTTAACATGGGATCGGGTGCTCACTGAGGGGTCATCAGGTCATTGCCAACTTCTTCCCTCCTTGTTGGCTTATGCTTGGTGTGTGCTTGGTTGTTACTCAGGTACTCTTGTAGCAATAGCCAGCACAAAGTAAGAATTGGTGCAAAATGTTTACTATGCTTTTCTTTGAATTTGTTAGGATGTTGTCAGAGAGTACATTTCCTAGCAAGTACACAAATGATATGAGACGTAGACTGACCACACTGTCCATATAGGCCTCGGTCCAGATGATGTCATGATCATGGTTGATGACCATTGGCCGGCTGAGAACATGGAGGTACTCCATAACATTTTCTTGGACGTCGGCCAGTGTGGAGACATGTGTGTAGTAACCTGCAGGATAAAAAAAAAAACATTTTCTAACATACCATTCATCACAAAATACTGCACACAGATAGAAAAACTATGATGCATAATTCTAAGCCATTATTCATCTTTCTTGCTTTTGGCTCTTGGGTATCACATTTAGAGAAGCAGAATAATTTAACTGACTTCAAAAACCTTGCATTTCCCAAAAACATTTAGCTGTTTTAAGTGGGAAAAAAAAAACGCTTGAATCACCCATCAAAGCGAGAGTGCTTTTGATGTTCTGAAAGCTTGGCTTAGTCTAAGGTTTATGGCATTTCTACAAGTGGGAGAGGATGACGTCAATGGGATACCTGCAGTGAAACTGGTTGGTAACAGCACGCTTCTCAAGCATTGCCAGGTATAACTATTTGAATTGTGTATACCTTCCCCTTGTAATATCTCCCCAAAAGTGTTGGTATTTTCTTTATCATACCACCAAAGGAACCACCTAAAACTCTAACTATATTATAAGGTTTTTGCAGGAACGTAACAATGAGCTGTCTGTTTTTGACAGATATTTTGTTTTTGGCAGAAGCGACTGTGAGTGTCCCAACAGAAGGGAGTGCACCTGTTACCCATTACACCCACAGACACACACAGCCAAGCAGATATGATCTCTTTTGGCCAGAGATGTGTTTACAGTGTATCTGCTGTAATAATCAGGTATTTAGTCAGGGATATTAGATGTGCTCAGAGCTGTATAATGCGATTCATTTCGGTTCTGAGCTGCTGTATGACCCCTTGTATTTCACAAGAGGGCAGCACCTGATACCCAGTTCAGAATAGCACCGCCTGGGAACACTACAGAGGGCAAACAGCTCTCCTTTCTTGTTCAGTGTGATCTTTTTTGCCAAGAAAACAAAATCTTCCTATCCCAAATATTTCATAAACAAGTAAACCAATCGGCAAAATTGAGATTCTTTGACCTTGGAAATGGTTTATCTTCATTTGTTTTTTATTTTTTTACCCTTGTTGTTGCAGGCAATCCATTTCACATTTTCAGCAAATGTCATCTCTCGTCCAATCAGATAGGTGAACACTCGAACCTGGACAAACAATAATAAACAGTCCCTTTGATTTTTTTATGTGTACAGCGGATAACCAGGCATTTGATTTGCATTTGATTGGTGCTTGTAGTTGTCTGTGCTTGTGTGTGTATTTATCAGTCGTACCCGTCGTTCTGGCCAGTTGAAATTTTCAAACACATCCTTGAAATCCTCCATGGCCCCATCTGTGATCAGCATGATGGCCTGGTTACACAGGCTGCCCTGACCCAGTGCTGCAGCCTGAGTATTAAACACACAAAATGCACACAGGCACGCACGCGCACACACACACACACACACACTACTCAGAAATGTGTTCAAAGAAATGCATTGATCTGTTATCTTAGTAGTGCAAATAAAGAGTAAACTCATATAATATCTGCTTCTTGAGGTTCAGGTAAGGGTCACAAACCTCATTAAGGATCCTGAAAGATTCCTTCATTGCATTTTTCACTTTGCCCTCTCCTTTCACATGAAGCTCTTCAACCAAAAGTTTGAAATGCTGAGGAGAGACACACACACAAAAAAAACAATTACACTTTGAAACTAAGCCATTGATCATACCCATTTAGCAAAAGCTGGAGGTGAGTATACTGTGGATCACCAAACAAAAGAGGGAGCGATTATCCCTGGCTGTCTGGCACACTGACCAAAAACAGCAAAGTCACATCAACACTGGGAGGTAATCAGGATTAATCAACACAAGCGCACAAATGCCTGCACACACTCTTGATGAATGGCCATACTGTTGTAGGATACACCACTTTGTGGACAAGCAATAGATTAGCCCTCATGTGAGTTAATGCTTTGATTATTGCTGCACACATTGGATTTTCATTGAAAAGTGTTGAATTTGTTTATTTGGTATGTGAAAAGGGTCAAAACAGCAATCAATTACCTACAACTGTTTTGTTACATTATAAGTCTGCATACATGTGGGGTAGTCCTCGATAGCTGTGGAAACCTAAATGTCCATACTTCTCTCAAACATTTGTTTCTTTTACAGTTTTGACATGCTCATTTTGACATAGTCGGAGAGTAAACAGGTCAAATCACTGTTCTGGGGATTAAGGGCCTCTCTTGAATAACATCAATAAAACGTAGAACCTTGTCCTGTAAATGTGTTCCGACATGGTTTTCTGCTGTAAGTGTGTCAGCTAACATCTGTAAACTCATTCTACAATATCCCGCCTCTCATGGCATTCAACCAATACAATCCCTCGCTGTCAGGTCATGTGACGTACTTATAAATCGTCGGTTGCCAGTGACCTCACCTGATCTCTGATGATGTAAAGGGGAGTGAAAGTAGTGCATGCATCCAACATTTAAAACACACACACATAGTCACTGAGCAGACTGGTGTATGAAAAAATGACGGAACAGATGAGAAGGAAATAATAATAAAAGCAGCCCTGAAACAACCCATTTAAATTCAAAGAAAAGAGTAAGATGCTGAGAGATAAAACATGCTGGAATCAAAATATATGGGTTTTCTTTAGTTGATAAAAAGAGTAAATGTTTTAAGAAGACAAAAGAGAAGGTGAAGGTACATTTACTGAGATGCTGAAACTGTAACGTGATGACAGACAGGTAACCTTTGTGCTTTCAGAGGATGGCAAAGATAACAACAGACGATTAAGAGGTTAGCAGAGGTTAAGTGAATTAATTAGCAGTGTGTCCCTCTACTTCCACTGACAGTGGGTGTGTGTGAGTGTGTGTGTTACCTCACGGTTATCCAAATCCGCTTGTACCAGGGTGCCCTTGAAGCAGGGCTCCACGTAGCGAACATAGTCACTGTACTGGAGAAAGCAAACAACACACAACAATCAAAATCAAATCCCTAAATTAGATAATATGCCTAAACAATAATATACTTTTTGAATCTTTAATCCGTATGACATCCAATTCTGTTCAAGAAAAGTTGAAAGCTGGACTGTCTAAAAAGAAAGTGGGATTTCTTTCCCCCCCAACTCATTACTTATTTTAGAATTAGACTCTTCTGTTGTTACATGGTCACTCAATTGAAAGGAGTGCAGCTTTTAGATTCTGTGTAAAACAGCTTAAGGGCAGAGGATTTGCTGCGGCCAGTATGATTACACACAGAGTAATACCAGGATAAACCATGCTTATTACACCGATTTGTAGTTGTAGGGCCGGGCGCTGCCAAAATCCTGAAAAACCTCAAAACAAAATGAATTTTGGAGCTCTGATGTCACTGAGTTTAATGCCACGGAGTGATCCGATCCCATGATGTGCATGTGTGTGTCTATTTCTATTTTTACCTCGTATACTACCTGTGTATTTGCTTCTCTGTTTATATTTGTGAACTAGGTTGTTCAATCACAAAGTCACGCTCAACCGGATTTAAACACACTCCGTCTCTGGAGAGAATTAGACTGCTCACGTGTATTTGAGTAGTTCTTTGTGAGTGTATACTTACAGCTATGATGTTAACAAAGTCATTTTCTCCCAGTGTGTCCAGGATTGTGTTGATTGTGTGTTTGGCTATGGTCAGTCTGAGCCCCTTCATACTGCCGCTGACATCGACCACGATAACGACATCTTTAGGAGAAGTGGCTGCCTGGATATACCTAAAAAAAGAGAACAAAGCAGGAAGAAGTGGGAACAATAGATTTTTTTAGATTTGATTTATTATGATTATTCAGGAAGATACATTTATACAGACACACAGGGTTCACACAGAATGTGTCTTTATACATTACCTCATGCTCTCAAGTTTTCATATATCTTGGTATGTAACTTTCAAGAAATGTAATCAATTGTTCCCATACACTAAAGAAACTTGATTTTCCATTTCATGGTGCAAGTCAGTTTTACCGTGGCTAACAGTTCTTGAGACTTTTTTGAACCAATGAATTACTGTTGGTCAAAAGTTATTTTTGGGAAAAGGTCCAAAGACAGTGGAATAAAGAATCTTCTTCAGGATTATTGTTTTCAAAGCCGGGCAACAGGGAAGAGGTTATACAGTATGCATAATCCATTTACATTTGTTTCAAGTTAACCTGGGGTTGATAGTCTGACTCCGTGCATTTTGGCAGAATCTCTTACAGTTGTCCTTAGAAATTTCTACATCTTAGTCCTGAGCCCAAGCCAACCTCTTGTTGTTCCAGAATCTGTTAGAATTATCTCCAAAAACTTTATAGAAAAGGAGAACCTGGCTGCAACTTTCAAGATAGTCTAGTGTGGCCTTTTCAACGCTCGACAGAGGAGGCCTGTAAGGGGATTGTAGAAGTATTTTTTAAGTGTATGTAGTATGGACAATATCATGCCAATCGTACCAGGGCAGCCTGGACAAAGTTATTTACAAGTATCCAAGCAGACAGGCAGAACTCACTGAGTTAAAGCTTATCCTTTTAATTGTTTCTCTATTCACCTTATTATCACCCCCTGACTTCCAAGCATATTAGCATCAATAGGATTTCCTCTACAGCAGCTGAGATTGGCAGCTTTCCAGATCTACACTCTCTTGTTCTAGGATTTGAGCATTCGAGGACATGGAGTCTGAGAGCCAGACAGACTTGAGCGGTAATCCAGATCTAGGTCTAATAGGTAGACCGGTTACATAGTAGACATCTCGATGTGTCACAGTAAGAAAAGAACAGTTGTAAATGATAGGATTACAGGAGGCAGCTTTGTCACAGGTTTCTTGTTGTTAGAATGCTTTTCCTGGTTCACTAGGAAGTTTGAACAAACAGAGCCAAAGGTAATTTGATCACTTTTCCTACTTTTTTTTAGGTCAAAATGTCTGCTGTGCAAATGCACTAGTTTCAGATAATACATTCACAGACTAAATGTGGCTGGTAATGCATAAGGAACACTTCAATAATCACTGAAAATGTGGAAAAAGGAGAATCCTTTTTGAAGAATTATGCCAATGATCCATCCATCAAAGCATAACCAGTCTGAGTTTGTTTCTCAACCTCAACAACACATCAAAATGAGAAAGAGAGTCCAGATATGACGCTAGTGCCGCATTTACATTACCATATCATGACACCTTTAGCAACTGCCCAAGCTGCTGTTTTAACAAGTTTGGAGCAGACACGGGCTGATCAAACCACATCAGCTCACAACTTCTGTTAAGAGTTGCACTTGGAGGCAATAGAATAAGGTAAGACTGCACTTGTTGGGTAAAGTCACTGGTTTGAAAAGCTAAAAAGCAGAAGACATCTGCAACTGACCGCCTCTGCAGCCAAAGAAACATGCTCAATTGATCAATTAGTCGCTGATTGAGGCCGACTTGTGCTGACATGTGGAAAAAAACTACAGCCAGAGACATAAACTGAGTGTTTAATGGCGCCCAATGACTGCGTGCTTGGAGTGTCACGACCTATAACTTGTCTCAGAGCTCAGTTGTCGAGGTTCTTCCAAAACATGAATGATTACATCCTTTCACTTTCAAACCACACAGGGAGCTACAACCAATCACATAGCATCATTCAGGCGAAAGACATAAGAAGATATTAGGGTCTTACCAGTTTCTGTTTCTGCAATCAAAGGTGACAACACCATTTTCATCTGGAATCCACTGGATCCCTGGAGAGAAAGAGGGAGATTCAGCAAAAGCTGGCGTACTCGACCGGCTGGTTGGATGGATGAATGAACAAATGGATTCATGGATGGATGCTGACAGATTGTCAAACGAGACAGAGATGGATGAAGTAGCAGATGAGTAAAACAAGATGTGTCACAAATCCCCTGCTAATTACTCCTCTTTTTCTCTCTCTCTCTCTCTCTCACACACCCACACGGGAGAGAAATCACCAGCTGACATATTGTAGCGTAGACTGAATCATCACGTTTGACAGACAGCTTCGTGCATCATCAGTTGCTGTGTAAGTATTCTGTTCGGCTTGCGTGGCTGAATGTTTATCGACAACTCTGTGCGTGTTGTCTCAACACTGAGAGGAGTTTGAACGCACCAGGGTAGAGCCGGAAGAAGCCTGAAGCACTGCCAAAGTACTGCCAGGTGAGTGTTGGATCTTTCTGGAAGTTGTCAACGAAAACATCATTCAGCGCCTCAGACATGTAGACTCCGTTCAGAATATCTGGATCTGGAGGATAGGAGAGAAAAGAGAGATTGAAATGAGTACTCTAAAGGCAATCAGATGTATTATAAAACATGTAAAGGTTTTATTACCTCTGTTGTAGACATTCGTCGGGACTTGGATGTTACTCTGCTCCGTGTTGACCCGAAGTTTATTGAAGTGCTCGTTTGCCTCCAGAGCGAATTCTCCTCCCAGAGGCACGGGATTCCCGTCCTCATCCGCCGAGTTGATCAGCAAAGAGTTATAGTAATCAAACTATGCAAAGCAGAGAAGGAGAACAGTCTGAGACAAACGTAAAGTACGTTATGATGAGGTGTTCAGGAAACGTCTGGAAATGGAGATTCTACAACTTTCAAAAATCATCTTTCTTTGTGGTCCACCTGTAAAAGTCTCTGCATACAATATAGTATGTGACTATGCAGATTCACTCTTACTAAAGAAGTGCATGCTTCTGCAAAAAAGGTGTGAGAAGGCAAATATTGAACACAAGCAGATGATTTGATGGGGGTGTGACTTGCTTCATGGATGCTACAGTCCACTGTATCACCAAAACTCTAAATAGGGAGTTTTAGTTAAGTAAGGGCATAAATCAGTGCAACGATCTGAATAGTTTGTATCTTATATTCCCTATGTATATATCATAATTCATTATTTTAAATATCTATTCATATTTCCTATATTTTCCTTACATTATAGCCAGTATAAGAGCAATTGCAACATTCCTATCCTGATGCGTATTTTCACTTACCTCTAGGGTTTCATTGTATTCATGGTAAAGGTCGGCGTCCTCTGCTGATTCTGCTAACCTCTGTAAGAGAAAACGGCCGGTTATGTTCAACTCTGATCTGCCACAATTTAAAATGGTATCTGTTTTAACAAGGTGCCACCGCTAGGTAATGTCATCCTGTTACTATGAAAAATGTGCTATTCTATAACATTGTCATTCAGCTTTACCTTCACAGATTTCATCTTCCTCCCGAGCATCTCCTCCATCTCTTCAGCAAACTTCTTTACCAGCTCCTCTCCGTTCACCTCCTCGATTTTAACCACTCCCTCCACATCCTTGTATTTCTGCAAAACAGACACAGTTAGATTGTTAGTAATAAGAGAATCCTTCAAGAGAGAAATGATGACATGTGAGAGTCTTTCATTAAACCTAATTCATTTATCTGGCTGTTAGGTCTATTTGTTCATTATTCTACTGAAACATAAATACATGTGTAACCTAAGGGATCCCATGCTATTGTACAATGTGGTCTGGTAGGTTAATTTCCTGCCCTGATGATATGACTTAATGCATAGTTTTGTTTACTGCCTTGAAAGACGATGTTTGATTTCCATTAGAGGGGAGAGGGAGCCTTTATTACACAGATAAGAAAACCAACAGATATAAAATGAGAAAAATAGCTCTGTTGAAGCCTACTGTAAATAACCATTACAGCTCCAAGATTTAATTTTTATTTTCTACAAACACTCAATATTCTATCCAGTGTACTGAGGCAAGAAGCAGAGTCACTAAATGTTCCACAGATAATGAGAAAGCCATCGATTAGACAGAGGCGGGTGATTAATGGCTTTTTGTTGCTGAGGTTAAACTACCACACACTGTGCTTTTTTACACACCACTGAGTAAGAAAAAGTCAAATGTTCAGCTACTACAGATACCATTACTTACATTACTTAGAGACTGGTACCAATGCCACTACTGAAAAAACAACTGGAGGTCTTGGAACAATCAATCCACTTTGACTGCGTCTGTTTCTGGGGCCGCACGCAAAGTTGTTTTTTTTCACAAGCTGCATGGGGCTTAATCTAGAAAATTGAATCTTGTTGCTAAAACATTGAGGCAATCTGAGGTTAATCCAGGCTGCAATACAGGCATCAACAACATACCAAATGTGCTCCATTTTTCTGATTGTTTGTGGAAGAAATCTGTGTCAGTTCTCTATTTGCTCAGCTAAAGTGGTTCATGTTTTGTGCTGCAAATAAAACAATGAATACATGCTGGAGACTGAGATTGTTAGTGTGTGTGTGTGTGTGTGTGTGTGTGTGTGTGTGTGTGTGTGTGTGTGTGTGTGTGTGTGTGTGTGTGTGTGTGTGTGCATGGCAGATGGTGAACTGGCCTTCAAGGTGTGATAGGTTTGCATGCAGAGGAAGGCTTCACAGCCTAATTATGAAAAAGACACAAACTCACACAAACACTCAGTCACACATATACATGAGTACTGTATGACCTCTTCGGCGCACTCTTCTCTCAAACTCTGTGCAATCATTTTAAGAAAAAGTTTTATTAAGCAAAATATACACAGAGATGTTCACGTCCTGCGTGTGCATACTGTGTGTGAATAACTGTATTTGTGTATATTTGTGCTTTTGAATTAAGTGTGTCATCACAATGGTCTCTGGGCCATGTGCAGATGTTGTACAGAGCAGAGGGGAGGGAAAGGAGGTGTGGACCAACCCTTCTCGGGCAGAGGTGATGATGTCATGGGACGATATCTCCATTTCTGTTGTAAAGAAAACTAGGTCACTGTTTTTTGTTTTGGTCTTAGTTTTCATTGCTGTTTTTGTCAGTAGCCAAATTAAAAATCGGCAAATGTTGTCATCAGAAATGTTCAGGGTATTTTTCTAGTAACTTCAGATGGTTGGTAATAAACTGTGACTGGGATTGTATAGATTGAGCAATGTATGACGTGTTTTAGTTAAAACTCAAAAATGTCAAAGAAATAAATGCTTTCTAGAGAAAATGTGTGACTCTGGCTGTGGCATGTGTGTGTGTGTGTGTGTGTGTGTGTGTGTGTGTGTGTGTGCTTGTTCTTTATTTGTGATCTCTTACCTTCTGTAGCAGCTTAGCTCCAGAGTATCTGGAGGACAGGGCCGATAACTCCTTTCCAAAAGACACAGCCCACTGCTGCACCCTGGAAACACAACAAAACATAATCAGCAGATAGCCAAAGCTGCTTATTAAGAGCAGTAATTTGAAAGGCATGCGAGCTTATGTGTACAGCATATCTGACGTAAAGTCAGTGCTAAGTCATTTAAGTTCTTAGGACAAAACATCAAGAAGGTACACATTTTAAGCCATTTACTATCGCTTTAAATCCATTTAGAAGCTATTCATAATAAGATATTTTACTTGCTAGGTTTTCTAATATACTTATGTGATAATAATAATGTGTAAAATCAATCATATTGTTCAGCCAAAGATATTTCTCTCATCATTCATTCCCCTTCATAATTAGTTAATACTATAGATTACATCAGGTATAGCTTTATAAAGGGTGTCTTATAAGGAAGAGTTATCGCTCTATAGTTTCTAAAGTTTCACAATAAAATGTTGCTCGTTACAGACTTGTAAAATAGTTAAGTCATCTTTCATGAATTATCACACAGAGATGTTCAATGACCATTTTTTGAGGCAGATACGGCCACAAGTATCAGAGTTAAGCAACAGACTTTGCTTAAACAATGCTTTGAGAAATGCTAAAAAGTCAATCTGGGAGAAGTCCAGCTTCTAAGTAATCTTCTGTCTAAATGATTTCCCTTGTATCCCGTGCTAATTAGAGGGGCATTTGGAGGCATAAATACTTGCCAAAGCTGAGTCTATTTTGATTCCCATGTTTGTGAGTCAAATCTGGATCCTCCCCAGAATGAAATGCTACACCCTTCCACCAAGCGTCATGAAAAATCAGCAAATCGTTTTTTTCTGTAATCCTACTAGCCGGCAATGAAAACATAACCTCTTTGGCAAAGGTTAAAAAAAAGTCAAGGTGACCATGAAACAACACAGCCAATCATGTTAAGAGGTTACCCTGCATTCACCAATAAAAAGATTTAAACAGATTACTGTTCAGGTGACAGCAGAAGCTGACAATCTGCCAGCTCGAGGGGTTACTCTGCGCTTGATAACAAGCAGGAACTACAAATCCCTCATGTGAAAGCAGCGGAGGTACGGCCAGAGAGGTTAGGGAGAAGACAGGATGTGACAGATGGCGCAACCAATGGGGAGTCAGCCAGCCAGCTCACTGCTAGATCACAGGCAAGGTTGTCACGGCTAGCCTGAAGAGAATATTTTGACCGATAAATAAGGAATTGATTCATTAAGATATTCAAAAAAAAATGTTTGTTGAATACTCCCAGTAGTGCAGTGAAGTCTGCATGATGTTTCCCTGTGCTTAACCACCAGTGTACAGAGCCAAGAGAGGTTAGAGTTAGGCAAAACCTCAGATTGGCCAAACCTGGGTTAAAGGTAGACCAAATCCATCTCAGTGAGTAACTTTCTGGTACTGTAAGAGGGCAAAAGGAAACATCTGCCATGTGCAATGTCACTGCAATATCTTATCTGTCCATAACTTTACACACAAGTGTGTTTTTAAATTGCTTGTACAATCTTCTGTGCGACAACATAACCCTAATAATATTTTCTATCAACAAGGGAGAAGCTGTACATAGTGTGTACTGTTTTTAATAACATATTTTTTTCCTTCTTTTTTTGACTTATAGTGTTGTTTTTTCATACTATCTTTATTTTTTTCTCCTTTTGCGAGCTGCTGTAACACTTGGATTTATGTTCTGTCTGGTTTTTTTTTTTTAAGCCTTGAGTTCAGAGTTTTAGCAGATACCATCTTTGGACCAAATTTGGACAGCAGGATTGCTACGCTTTGCGATGTCTCCACTTATCAATCACATGTAGCCACACCCTAAAGCATACCTTACTTTACTTTCAATTTAACTTTAAAAGGGAGTATCTTTTATATAACAAAAAAATAATATTAAGTGATGCTTTGTTGAAGAAAAATTAAAACAAGAACTTGATACCATAAACCGTTTTGGAAAATCTTCCTGAGGTAATGAATCAAGTGAGAAATTAGGTAATTCTCTCATCTGGTTTCATACAATTAATTCATTAGTTGTGCTATGTGGTGTTGCTGTCTCGTTGCTAGTTTTCCTCGTGGCAGTGCACAGCATTGTTTCCTCGGACACTAAAGGCTTGAACTTCCTGACCTGATTTATGCGGACATGGCCTGCTAACTTACAGTACCAGAGGGGCCCTACTGCCAAATCTTCCCCAGGCAGAGTGAAGCGCTTTGGGCTTGGTGACAAGTGTTGACCGGCTGACCTCTGCTGTCCCAGGAGCTTTAATCTCCCTCTAGTCACACCAGCATGCGACGGCACCGAATTCATATCATAGACAAAATACACCCCAAAGCATGAGCAACCAATGATTTTCTGGTTTTGCTTGATAAATAAAGATAAACTGCCGTGACAAAACCTTTACAGCATGTATGACACACACTTAAAAGCACAAGCATAGTGAGTACACTAACAAAATGTGGTTTTCTTGTGTGTGTCTGAGTTCACATACAAAAGCACAAACTGTTAATGGACTGACAGCACTGTATCGATCTGTTAGTGTTTTTAGTCAGCATGCGACTCAAATACTGTTCAGAGAAAAGAGCTTCGTCTGGCTTCTGGAGAGCAAACAAACGTAGCGTTTAATTCCCCGAAGAGATGTCCAGCTGAGAGAAACTTATCTAACAAAGACAATGGTGGTGGAGTGAAAATAAAACACAATAGGTATTGTCAGTTGATTAGGTCCCTTGTGTAAAAGCCTTTTTTTTTTTTGCATTTGGATAATGTAATTACTTTCTGTCAAGCAATATTTTTCCAACCCTAGTCTTTCCATTTTTTTAACAGTAAAAAGCAATCTCAAGCCCTGCCAGACACATTTGCATTTCAATCAGTAGAGGAAATACGATTGCATGGGACCTACATATTGCTTTAATGTTCAATAGTTCTACGGTTGCTTGGTTGGGCATTCTGCCCTGTAACTGTTCAATCATTGACTTAACCTAGAGATGACATAGAGGAAGATAGAAGAATGAGAAAAGTCAAAAGAAATTATTATGTGGCGATCATGAATGTCGTCATGAAGATGTTAAAAATGTTCAGTCGTCATCAAATATTTGACAAACCAACTTTACCATCCTGAGAACCGTGCTGCTGACATGGCATTAAAGGGACCTGTACAATACGTTTTAGCCTTGTGTGTTATCATGATATGTCTTTAAGAATAGAGGTTTTATCACTACTGTATCTGTTTTTAGTCTTCTATAAATCAATACTGGAGCATTTATTACAGTATGGCCAAAGGAAAGTGAGCCAAGCCTGACATCATCTGAAGCTTTTTTTTTGCTGTGGCAGTGGGGAAGCTGTGGGATAGTTTGGCAGTTACCTTTACACCACAGGTGCCCATATGGCCAATATGTATCTGTGTTGAGTAATCAGCCAAAATAGAAAGAACACTATTGACTCATACAGCCAACACGTGGCTTTGAGTATAACGGAGGCATGCCAGGGTGTTTACTGGGAAATCACCTTGTACAATTGCTGATGTTTTTTGCCATCTACCTTGTATTAACAGATACGTAAATGGTAGAGCATTGTGTCTTACTGAAAGTGAACATGCCATTGAAGCAAAAATAATACCATAACTCATGAACTTGAGACTAAAGTCAGAGTCAAATTTCCCCACATGGACGTCAAGTCTGTCAACTTAAAGAACCTTTAAAAAAATGAATGAATACATACACTGGGAGATATACAATTTATGGATTAAAAAATCACATCTGATCTGCAGACATGCCTTTGTCAGCCTCCTGTTATGGATACCACCCATTGCAAGAATCTTGTGTTTTCATTACTTCTGTCTGTGTATGGCTTCTACTCTAACATCAGAACTTGATCATTGTAAAATGGTCCCTAGTGATGATTGATTCCCCAGGGTGAAAAGTCAGAATCAGGGCTTTCTAGCGCAACTGTGCTCACGTTTCTGGTGAGATCTTCATCTGGCCGTCAACCATCAGGCACAGCGAGCTGGAGAGGATAATCCACAACAGCATCATCAGCTTCCCCCTGTGCGGCCCACTTCTGTCCGATTTACTGGCATTCTCTGCGTTTGCCCGGCTCCAGCAGGTCATCCCTGCAGCTGCTGCAATCTGCATCAGCCAAGCAGTTGTTGCACGCTGGCTCGAAAGAGAAAAAGATGAAATTAGGACAGGGCAAATTGAGATTACAAGTGCTCAGGTTACAGTGCCAACACAAAGAAATTAGTAACATGAAAGGTCCAAGGACGTAGCTGGTGACTACCATTTCACTGGGAGCAAACCCCTGTTAACAGCTTTAGACCAATGTCTTAAAAAACTGGCAGGGATTCAACTTGGCTTGCATAAATCAATAGAATTCCACACTCCAAGTCAGAAACTGATTAGCCAGCCTTGTAGGTCTCCATAGGAATTACAAGAGTGACAGCCTGCTTCTGAACACAAAACAAAATGCTCAATAGTGCAACACTTACTCAATACTGACAGGTAACCAACAAATGAAAGATGGAAAAATCATTGAATCAAACTAAGAGCATTTGTAATATAAAAGTAAATCAAAGCAAGTTTATATATTGTTTTCAATAGTTAAAATAACTACTAGACCTACTTGCGATCCAACATGTAACGTAATGGACCTTGCCTGTCCAAGTGTTGTATTAGCAAATTTACAGAAAAGCAGATTTATTTATGTGTCTGGCTAAATAGGGGCACCAATCAGTAATCACAACACTTGAATATTGTCATTTTCAAAGTTGCCATCGCATAATGTGACTTATATTTGGTCTTATGGTCCCTGTTGGTGTCATGCATGTTTGTTCATATTGGGTGAGACAGTATTGCTCTGGCTAGGTCATTTTGTTGTTCCCTGTTAATTAAATGCTTTAGTGTAATGGTTTGTTTCTGGGACGGTGCAATACTGGTTTCCCAGCCTTTACAGCAAACAGCGTGAGCTCAGCATACACATGCACACACACACACAGCACTTCTCTCCCCCGCTGGCCTCCTCCAATCCTGTCTCGCCCCTGTAACGCCTCTGTTACTACTTCCAAAGAGCAGATCACTTAATTACCCCAAATCACCTCTGTGACATTCACAGGGGGGACGTCACAGGGGCGTAATTATCACACCTTGGCGTAACTTGATCTGAAAGATCACACAGCAACATAAGCCTTCTTTTGGAGTTGTTTTGTGGAGTTGTTTGCCACCGGGAGAATCTAAGTGCAGCATTTACCCGTCTTTTAGCTCTGTCTTTGGTCTCCACCAACTTCTGAGGTAAATATCTGGCTTTTCAGCCGTTAAACATGTACAGGGTATCAAAGCTACTGCCTGCTACAGTATAGCAAAAAATACACAATAAGATTGCCAAAACAGTAAAAGCTAGAGGCTGTGGAACCAAAACATTTCTGAAACAAACTAGTACGTTACTGCAAGCAACAACTGTATGCGATTCATTGTACATGTAAAAATACTGACTGCCACTATAAATATGTGACTCATTCTGTACTACAAGGAAACTGACCTTCTATATAGTAAGTTCATTAATTGCTGGACTTATAAAGACAGGAGAAAAACACCTTTTGCCAACTTGCCTGTAAGGTGAATGTTAAATGTAAAGCTCCATTCCAAGGGAGTCTTTGTAAAAACATTCATGTATAGTTCAAAACTACAAGGAAGTCCAATGACTTAAGAATATAAAAGGATCCTTAGTGAAAACTGGAAATGGTGGCCTAAGCATCAAACCCAAAAGGTTAATAAAGCTCAGATGAAACATCCAAAAATAAACGAGTATGTTGTCCTTAACAGTGAACACAGATTTAAGACTAAATCTGGCTTTCAGGGATACTGAGACATTTTTAAGGGCTGCTTTTCATGAGGGATGGAAAAAAATTCATGTGCTGTGCAGAAACAAAGGATGTTAATATAAAAGAGATACAAGATGTAGCCAAAAAGTGGGTTGCAGGAAGATTAGATTGCTTCTGCTTCCCCACATTAAAGACAGAATTGTACAGAAGATTACTCACTATGGCATGTCGTTAGATCTCTGAAATCATTCCCTTTGAGAAATGTAGAATGGAAGGTGAACTTAAAGAAATTAAAAGTGTTCGATTGATGATTTGATGTCAGCTTAGCTGGTTAGAGCGGCAGGCAGGAGAGTCTAGAAAGCTCTTGTCTCTGGTGTCAAAGGTCACTTCTGCAGACCATGAGCCACGATAGAGTCCAGCCATATTCCCACACCTCTTAATCCTATTAAAACTCCTCCCATCATCCGCTTTCCTCCTCCATGCTTTCTCTCATGGATCCACAGGATGCAGGGGGGAAAAGGGAGTTGAAGGAAGCCTTGGGTCGTCCTGGTAAACTCCTGTCTTCTTTAAAAACAAGTTCTATCCTTGATCTTTGACTGAGAAGTGATCCCAAAGAGGGCAAGGAAATGAATTTCCAAGAGACCTTTCTGTCGTCCTTTTGCCCAGAATATCTCCTATCTGCTGACCTCACATCCTGGTGGATCCAGACCAACAATCACGACTACACTACCGGATGGAGAGTAATAAGGATGGAGTGCTGGATGGAAAGCTAGCGGGACTTCCTCTCTCTCTCTCTCTCTCTCTCTCTCTCGCCAGCACCAGTTTACACCATAATCCAGCCAGGATTAAACCCCTCCTCCCTCTATCCATCCTTTTCCCTCTCTTCATCTCACTCACTCTCTCTCTCTATCACATACACATTACCACAAACACCATTGCTCTTATTTTCTCTAAGGCTCTTTGACCTACTGTTTCTAGTCCTGCTTCTTTTTACAAGTTTTGATGGTTTCACTCTCTTGTTCTCTCATTCTTCCCTCATGGCTTTCCTTTACCTTTTCATCTGTCCAATCCCTCAATGTTAACCCTTTTTCCTAAAATTCATCTATTTAAAGTGTACTTAGAAAGAGTAATACACTGAAGAAAAAATCTGGCAGTTGTACAATCAGAAAGTGATATTTCATGGGAGTAGAACGAGGGGAGAAAGAGAGAGAGAGGAGGAGAAAGGAGAAGAGGAAAGAAGGAGAAAAAGGTAAAAAAAAAACAAAAAAACTGGAACTAACAGGAATGGGAGAATTTGAGGAAAAAGAAGTGGAAAGAGATGAGAGTTCTTGTGGGATAAATGAAGTTTTTCCAGAGAGAAAATTTGATTTTCTTTGGACAAGGCGGACTTGAGTGACAAAAGCTTGTAAAATTAACACATTGAGACACCTAGTGGCCTCAGTCATGCACACATACTCATACACACACACACACACACACACACACACAGTTCCTGTTCTCCAATTGATTCATGTTATTTCCAGCTGATTGATGAACTGCAATCTCCGTTTCTTCCCATAATGCAGCTCAAGTAGATTAAGAATTAACAATTTCTTTTAAACATTATGTGGGTGTAAAGCTATTAAAAATCTGGAGAAAAAAACACACGTTGTATTCATCTTGTTTTGTGTTATTTCTTTCTGACTCTGTTGCTGCTTTGTGTAAATGAAATTTGAGAACTGATTTTAAAATGTCGTGAAAAAAGATCACTTCAGACAATTTTTCCCTTCTAAAAAGCTAAAAAGAGACCTTGGCATCAACATGATCAACTCAGCATTCCCTTCCTAAAGGCACCTGTACCAATAATCTAGCTTTTCTAACTGTGAGGAATTCAAAACAAGATGCAGCAAATACATTCAACATTAACATACAATATGGACCTTCCTATGCTTTTGTAACACTTCTTGGTTGTTGATTTGGACAAACACAGTGTACCAGTCCAGTTACCCAACAACATCGCATTTTTCAAAACAGGCAAAGTGTGACTCTGTTTGACTCTGACGCTTTGTCTGAATCATAATTACAATCTAAGGCCTACTGCTCAGTGCTCAATACAAAGCCCAAATGACATCTGAAACTACATGAGGCCTCTAACAGAGACATGACGTTTAAATGACATCAAGAGCTCAAAGGGGCTGTCTGCCTCCATTAAGCTGCATTAATCTAAATACCCGGGACACACAATAATACACACATGCACTAACACACGTACACACTCAAGTAAATACAGCTAACATGTACGGCAACAACAAGCTAACCTGCTTTTGTGTTTTAAAAGTGCATGTACACGCAAACAAACACACACACACTCACTCACACGCACTGAAACACAATAAAACATCTGCTCATGCCTTTTATCGAAATTAAAACGCTGTAAAACAAATCCGGCATGGACACAGAAAGTCATAATAACAGGTTTGATTCATAACAGAGAGAGACGGAAATGACAAACAAACACTCAGACAGACATCGACATACAGACATTTATGTACATATATATATATCAATGCACACACACTTCAGGAGTGTATAACAGCTGTGGGACGACTCCTCCCCCACTGACCTAGATCAGTGATGATAGGGATGAAGTCTAAGTCCCCCCTCCCCCACCCCCCAACAACTTTGTTAAAAGATGGAGTTGCACAGCAATCCCTCTCTCAATGTTTCCTCTTCATAAAAATAAAAAAGACATCTGCCCGATTTAAATACATTTTGAAAATACATATAATATAATTTACTTGTGACCTTTTTATCTTCGTTTCAGATAGGGAGTGTGGAAAAATGAGGGCGGCAGTAGCTCACTGTATGGGGACTTGGACTGGGAACCGGAGGGTCGCCACCTCAAGTCCCCCTACGGACCAAGTGGGGAATTTGGGACTGGTTAATGGAGAGGTGCCGGTTCACTTCCTGACTACTGCCATGGTTCCCTTAAGCAAGGCACTGCTTGGGGCGCCAGTCTCTGTGCAGCCCCCTCACTCTGACATTTCTCCGTTGATGCATGTCTAACAGTAACAGAGGAAAAGTTCGATTTCCCTCGGGATTATTAAAGCGCAAAAAAAACAAAACTTTAAAACCACTAAATGATGTGGATAGAAAGAAAAAGATGAGTTATTGGGTGACAGTTTTTAAGCCTCCAGATAATGCACAATAGTGGAATGTGCCAGTCAGATGGGCTGGAGGATCTGAGATAGCAGCAGGTATGAATGTGTGTATCCATGTATGGCACTGTTAGCGTGAGCTACACGACAAAGGGATTACATACACTCTGGAGCTTCTTTCTGATGCGTGCCTCGGTTAGGTTATGTGCTCAGTAAGAATGACAATTTTCATTTATAGAAGTGAGTTTAAAGGATGAGCTGCAACATACAAAGATGATTTAGTTGCAACAGGCCAAATTTAAATTGTTCTGAATTATCCTTCAAGTCTGTTCTGGTTCTTTAGTATGGGCGAACAATCCCTTTAAAGATTAAACATAACATTTTGAATGTATAGTTACGTATTTGTTCATACTATATATCTATTGAAGACATATATTTGGGTGTTTGGCTTTCTTTTATTATAACTCTTCTTAATCGGTTTGCTTCATGATCTGCAACTGCAATATTTTGGTCATTTTTGTGTTTTTACAAATTTTCTTATTTTCTCTTCTCCTTGAGCTTTTTTTGTTTATGTCAAACCCGGAATACATATACAGATGATTTTAACAGGAGAGCCGGATAGCCAAACGGTTGAGTCGCCTGCCCCATGTACTGAGGCTATAGTCCTCATTGCAGCGGCCGTTGGTTAGAATCCAACTTCTACCCTTTGCTGCATGTCATCCCCTGCTCTCTACTCCTAACATGTCTTGTCTCTCTTCAGCTGTCCTATCCAATAAAGGCATCAAGGCCCAAAACATCTCTTAACATGTAACTGCCAATACGATCAGGTAGCATAAGTTTCACTCACCTGTGTCCCCTCAGAGCTTAACTACGACTCCAAGTTGTCCTGTTGAAGTGCAGGAAACTGGAAAAGAAAGACATGAAGTTTGCTTCTCAAATATCAGATTGCTTACAGCACAACTCCGATGAGTAAAGACACAAAATATACACATAAAAATCAGTTGCAGAAACACTACTGCTCTTTAAAAACAGCGTAATGTGGACTTCCAAAGTAAAACAGGTTAATGGAGAGGACTTCCTCCATCTGAGCGGCAGAAGAAGTGTCCGGATTTACAGTACCAAAGAAGACCCCGCCTCTACGGCCATGAACGCACACACATACTGACACACACATACACACACCAGAAGTCATTGATTAGTCTAGGCCAGGGCTAATAGTCAGCTCTTACGTTTAGCTCCATCAGCTAAACCAATGGTCTAAAACCTCCTGGTCTCAGAGGACAGAAAGTCAGTGTGTGTGTGTGTGTGTGTGTGACTGAGTGTGTTTGCAGTCGTGTGTGTTCACATTAAATCACCCCTTAAATAAAAATATTTACAGGTCCTTGATATATTAAATGCATGCTGTGACAAACTTTTAGCTCTACATTCTGCTTTCAGGTCAAAGTGAAGCGAAGCTGATCTTTTTTTTTGCTTTAAGGCAGCTGCTTTTATAAGTTCTAAAGTAAAAAAAAAAAACATGTATTATATCACAGTGTGTTCAGGGAGAGGAAGCAGGAAGGAAAAAACAGAGAGAAGCTGCCACACCCTGCAAGTATTACAAAAAAGTAAGGCAACACAGGGACTGGACTTATCACTCCATACTGACATGTGTATTGTGTGTATGGTGAAACAATGAGTGACAGGTTGTTATCACCATTGTCCAGAGAGTCTACGGACGCCATGGAGACCAGCTGAGGACTTCATCTGAGAGACCATTTCCTATTTATGACTCAATAAGGTGTTTAAGAAATCAGTTACTTTGTGTTATTTGTTGTCACTTGAATTTTTTTCAGACACATCAAGTTCCAGTGGGAATAAAACACAAAGCTCCCCGGTGGGATTTAACTTCACTCATGCTCTAAAAATAACACACAATAAAAAAAAACAAAGAGTAACAAAGAGGGATTTTTCTGTGCATGCATTTTTAATGTATCGAAGTTTGTTTCATGCATCTTGTGTTAAAGTGTGATTTACCTGTTTCAAGAAAAACTCATCTTAACAATGAAGTTAAACGTGCAGAACAATCTGTAGGTTTCATCACCGTCACTGGAAGCAAGTACAAGCTGATAAATATACAGGATATGCCCGCACTCCTTCAATTCATTTTGTTACCAAAGCTACAGATTTGTGGTATAGTCAGTTTTATAAGGATTTCAAATATAGTACAGACATACACAGGATTTAATAGAAGTTACAAGAAAAACACATGTAGCAATAAGAAATGTCACTGTACATTGTGTAAGAATAACCTTCTTGAGTTCCTTAATTCCTGTTAGAAACGTAGTCAGCGTTACGTGATCTGAACCTGTCGAAATGAAAGGTCAAAAGTCTGTTAACCTAAGAAACAGCAACGGAAGAATCCAAAGCCTATTTTCCTGTCCGTTCTGAGGATGGAGTTTGGATATACAGCACAGCAAACATTCATATTGAAATGTTTGTTCCAGCCCTTTAAGGACTCTTTATCTGCATACGCTTGAAATCGGAGCAAATGAACCTTGTAATGGGCTCGTGTTAATAGCTGAGACAAGTTGTTTCTTCACCTACTCTTTCCCTCTGAGTCCTGGTTAAACAACTCCCCGGTTAAGTCAAATTAACACCGTTGTGTCAGCAACTCGGCTGTATTAGCTTGTACTGTGTGCTTAGTTAAGCATGAAAAACACGGGGAGTGATTTAATATTGGGAAAAAATGTTGTGTAAGTCTATTAGCGATAATAAGACAAGGTCAGTAAAATGCTGCTGGGTGTTTAAAAAGCAGTTGATTAATCACTGTAGATTATTGATTGTGGTAACAGTGTGACATTAAAGAGATAATGAGTGCACTTTAACTGTGACTTGTGTTACTTGAGGATGGATCAATCTGGAATTATTAAAACAATAGCAGTCAGTCGTGCAGATCAATAGAGACAACAGAAGACGACGGAGGAGGTTTAAGAACATTTAATATCCAATTCAAATATAATCCCGTTTATGTAAGAGGAAAACATCTGTGACAAATAAAGAAATTGTGTAAAAATGTATTTAACATTCTATTTTCTTTAATGGCAATGTTTAAAAAAATATGGTTGATGTGTGTTGAATGAAAATAAGGAAAAGTCATTAAAAAAATAACTGTAGATATGTTGTATAAGACTTTGTTTCTGTTCATATTTTAGCTGTACATCTAATTGGAACAAAACATACTGTTCCTTTGTACCATGAGAACAATACATTTTGCTTCTTCAGTACAAAAATAGAAAAAAAAAATACTCTGTTATAGTTTTTTTGTTGCTGCTGTTTTTGTGTAGTTCTTGCTCGCTACTATAAAGTCTGCATACAAATGAGTTTAGCAAAGGAGCTAAACAAAAAGCTACTTAGCACTTTTTCTCGATCGACTCCGCCTAGAAAGGGGGAGACTGGGTGGAAATCTAATAGAACATATGCAGTGCAACGATACTTTCAAAATGTATTTATTACTGTACTGGCTTCAACACGCCTGTTAACTCCAAGCAATCAATATTAGATATATTTATAAAACTTTTGATGCTTTATATCTTCATTCAACTGAGTAGTCGTTTCTTAAACTAGATTTACCATCAATGAGTTTTTAAATTCCTGTTTTTTTTTTTTACTTGATACTTTTCTATTTTCAAATGAAAAATCACAACACTTTGAGTTGCTAAGTTGCTATATGGTAATGGCTTGAGTGATATGTCAGGTTGTTGGTGATATTTGCTGTAAGAAGAAAAACAGAAAGAGGAAAATCTGACTGGATTATCTAACAATTACAACTGTCCAATCATGTCATTTTACAAAAGTAAAAACACAGACACGCCTCAGGACTATCTCTCTGTGAGGAAGTGTATTTGCGTATTTGTTTCTTAATGTCAGATGGATACCATGTCACACAAAACCCTCTTAATGTTACAACATTTTGAGAAAGAAAGACAAGGTATCAATTTGATAAAGAACTTTGGATAGTTTGGAGAGTAAACATACTTTCTTAAGAAAGCGAAGCAGTAAGAACTTAATTTAAAAGAGTTTTTAAAATGAAGATAAAACAAAACTCTTAGTTTTCCAAATAAAACACGTTCAACATGTTTTTACACTTCATTGTATGAGTGACGGAAGTTTCAAGTTTGTTTGAGTGTATCCTTCAAGGGAAGACAAATTCACACACTGACCTGCGTAAGACAACGCAGTCAAGATTTCAGAAAATACATTTCAGTATGGAATAAAAGGTTGCTGCATATAGTTTTCTTCACTGAGGTCCAGATAGTTTGGTTATGAGACGTTTAAAAGAAAGGTAAAGAACTTTTTCTTCTGGGAGAAGTGTCCAAATTAAATGGAAACAAACACATTTGTACATTTGGAAAAAATTGGCTTTGTTGCATCCAGAGAGATTGGATATAAAGTGAAGAAAACAGAAGTGCAGAGAAGAATCACTGGTGACACTGGTAAGTGATAGTCAGAGCGGAAAGTGGTCCATCCATGTGAAGTGTAAGAACAAGCGTTCTCTGGATATGGTGTGAGTTTAGACAGAGGGTGTGAAGAGTCATCAGTACTTAGTGCTGCTGTCGTTAGCACAGCGGCTAACATAGGCTTCATAGATGGTGTCCAGGAATGAGCTGTCGGTCTGAAACACAAAAGACAGCATTATCATCATGCATGTTTTAGTGCATGTATGTATGATTTTATTGCACTCTGTTTTAGCGATACAGATGTCTCAGTGGCAGATATTTTGAATATTTTGGGGTAATTTTGCCTTTATTGGATAGGACAACAGGAAAGAGACAGGAATCGATGGGATGAGAGAGTGGAGGGTGACATGCAGAAAAGGGCTGAGGATGGATTCACACTCACAGCCGAAGCGTCGAGGACTGCAGCCTCTGTTCATAACAGCTAGGCTATCCAGCGCCCTGTATTATTATTATTATTATTATTATTTTTACCTGGATCAGATGCAGCAGTGAGGCTTGAAGCTGGCTTTTTGTTAGAACTCTGGATAGGGTTGAAGGGGCATTTGCTGACATGCCACCAATAGACTTTGCCTGAGTGAACACACTGGGAGAGAGGAGCATGTCGGGGGCCACAGTGGCTGGTATCCGCTGGGGAGAAATGACCTAAACATGCATAGACAGGTATTAGTACTCCTTTAGTAATATTCTTAAACCCAAAATACCAACCAGGCAATCTTAAAAATAAAATTCAGTGTCAACAGGTCAGAGAGAAGTTCTGACCGAGGTTACAGCACTCACCTGAAACTGCAGTGCAGCCTTTTGACCTGCAGTGGGTACGACGGAGCAGGTGCCTTGACCTTGACTTGGCCCCAGAAAGCGTGGGGCCAGTCCTGGTCCCAGTCGAGGGGGATCATGGGAGGCCAGGCTTTGCTCTTGTTGGACCAGCTGGAGCTTTTGGAGGAGCTCGTGAGGCGACACAACACCGGACATCTGGGAAGACAGAGCTGACAGGACGAAATGAGAGATAGAGGACCCTAATGATTAGAATCATCAAGATAGACACAAACATACAAAGTCTAAAGAATAGATCAAATAGATGACTTAGATTAAGTCTGTAAGTTAAATGTTCTAAAGAGATGGCCACGAGTTTCATCAATCAGATGTTAAAAACAGACACAGAATAATTTGCTGATATAGTATGACATAATAACTGACACATAAAGTGGGTATAAATGCCTCTGTGTGCTACCAAAACAATTATTTCACAATAGTTCTTAGTTTTTGCTTTGTTTTTTGTTGTTTCCTGTCAAAGCCTCTTTGAGTATTTAGAAAAGCGCTATATAAATCTAATTTATTATAATTATTATTTTTATTAATAGCTTTTTAATTAAGTACTGCTAATTAATTCTCATCCATATACATATTGTACATAAATCGGTTTCTTCAGAATCATTTAATTACAGATATACTTTTTTCTGCATTACCTTCTTCTTTACTCTGCCTTTTTTTTTTTTTTTTTACACTTTCTATCCTACTTTATTCTCTGTCTTCTGTAACTTTTTAAGCACAAACTCTTTCTATGGCTCACCTTGCTCTCCTTCAGTTCTCTTCTCCACACACACCTACAGCCCTGGTTTCTTGCCCTGCCTCTCTCTGTTTCTTTCGTCTTGCACGTGTCTGCTCTGCTGACTTTCTTCATCAGCAGCAAGTTTCATAAAGTCGTTTCAAGTGACTCCTTGTTCGCAATGTGGTGCACCGAAACAATCAAAGCTAACGCATGTTGACTGACACCTGTGCCGTTCACTCGCTTTTAAAAACAGCATCAATACAGTAGGTATATATCAAACAGGTGAGGTCTACATGTATTTACATGTAGGATATGTCTCTCTCCTGTGTTCTCTCTTGTTCTCGCTTTAGTTTCTCTAGTTTTTTTTTAGTACAACAGGCGTGTATTCCTCACCACAGGTACGGCAGAGGTAGAGTTAGCAGACAATGTCCACTCATATTCTAATCCTCAAAGATGCTTTTCGTTAAGGAAAAAAAAAAATGGACAAAAACGAGAAGGCAAAAACATAAAGTCACCTGATGTTGAGGGTTGCATGCTGAGTGACATTTAAGATCAGGCGGCATAATGGGGGGAATCTGCTGTATTTATTATAATTAATTATTTAACATTATTTAAAGTGATAGTCATTTGAAAAGCTTAATTTGTAAACAACAGAAAAAGTTAAAGTCGTGTATTTTTAGAATTTTGGCTCCACGTGGATCAAATTGCGATGCTTTATGTACACTTTGTCAAAAATGATTCAGACTGAAGTAGAAGCTGTGTGAGACACTAAATAAACTACAAGTAAGTGACTGTTTTTTATTTTAGGAAATGATGTCATACCTTGTGGATGTTGGAGGACTTGGTCATTGGTCACCTGAGTTGGAAGCAAACCTGGTAAAGCAGGAAGAACGCGAGTAATTTATCACCAATAAATTATTCTTTTAGTTTTATAAGTTGTAATTATGTAACTTTGCAATTTCTTTGATAATTCTTCTCTCTAAGGTTTGCTTAAAAGGTGTATGAAGAACACTTATCCTGTAAGCATAAACATAGTCCCACCTGTTCCCTGTACAGCTGGAGCTGATTGGCTGATGTGCTGCGCCTCCGGTTGAGGCTTAGGCAAGCTGACAAAATGCTGCTGGCTTTGTTGCCCATGAAGGTGGGACCACGTCACAGAGTCCATCATTACAGGATGGGAAGAGAAATGGGGGTTCTGCTGCAGAGGAGGAGGAGGAGGAGGAGGAAGGTGGGAGCAACTCAGTGGTGGTGCAGCAGCGGCGAAGGAGGAAGAGGTTTGAGGAGGAGGCTGTGTTTGAAAAAGTCTCTTGATTGGGTCAGGTTGAAGCTGCTGTTGCTGTGGATGATGATGATGATGGTGCTGCTGTGGAAGATGGTGCTGCTGGTGATGGTGGATCAGATGGTGATGGTGGTGGTGATGCTCCAGAGAAATCCCATTGTCACAAAGCCGGTTCTCGGGGGACTCTGACAACGTCTGAAGCACCCCTCCGACCCCTCTCTGTCCCTGCATGAGCTTCTGGATGGCTGGGCAGTGCTGAGGCTGCTCCTGCTGCTGCTGCTGCTGCTGCTGCTGCAGCACAACAACATGTCCTGCATCTTTACCAACTGTTTGTCCTCCAATCACAGCCCCAGGCACGACCATATTCCCCTGATTGGAGGTGACACCTCTTCCAGAGTTCAGCGTTTCCTCGTATGTTAGCGCGCGGGCTACAGGTGGGCGAGAGACTTTTCCTGTTGATGGTGACCCCGTCCCAACTCCAGGGGCAGCTAAAGGAGAGACCGGCTGGGGTTTGGGAGGCTGTTGATGATGCTGTTGGGAGCCAAAAAGAGTGGCCAGAGAGAGAGGCTTAGGCTCAGCACCTTCAGTGTCCTGATGAGAAGGGTGAGAAAAGGAAGGAGAACAATAAGTACAAGAGAGAAATAGAAGGTCTATGTATGAAACAGTCAATTATTAAGTATTTTTAAAGGACTCTTTAGATAAATACCACAGAATGCGTCTGATTATATTTTTCCCAAGTCAGTTATAGCAATGTGTGGAATAGCATCGTCTGAATCCTGCCATGAAATGAAAAAGGAAGTTCTACCTGAGCGTTTGGTTTAACAGGTATTGGTTTGATCAGGTTTGGGTTTCCAGAAAGAACACTGCTTCCACCAATCTCTTTAGGCTCTGATGTAGACTGCCCCTGTGAGAGAAAAAAAACAAACATATTTTATGGGGGCAAAAAAAAGAATAAGAAGCTCAAAGAATAAGAGATGCAGGGACAGAGAGACAGACAAAGGGGAAAAAAAGAACAATAAAAGACTCTACTCGCTTTTGGCAAGTTTGGGGAAATATGAAAAATCTAATTAACACAGTACAGCAGTTTTACAGAAAGAAACAACATTTAATGATATTCCAATTATTGATATGTCAACTATTTCATAACTGTCTACTAATTCATTCAGAGTCTATACTTATGTGTTTCCGTACCTTGTCATATTCTGTGCGTGCTTTGGTCAGCATCTGGATGATGTCCACTCCCTTCGCTTCACTACCTCCCCCTAAACCAACTACTCCACCTCCTCCTAAACCAAGTACTCCACCTCCTCCTAAACCAAGTACTCCGCCTCCTCCTAAACCAAGTACTCCGCCTCCCCCTAAACCAAGTACTCCGCCTCCTCCTCCTCCTGGGGACAACCATCCACCCTGACACTGAGCCAGGGCCTGCTCCTGCTGGGTCAGACTACACAAACAAACAAGTCCATGTGAGAAAACAAATAAGACATAAAAGACAAGCAGTAGAGTAGTAAACTATCTTCAGGATAATACTAACATAACAGCCCTTAAACCTAATGTGCTTTGTTATTTAAGGCACATGATTAAAATTCATGTATTTCTTAACCTGGGTGCAAATTAAAATATACTGGGCTTTTTACTTTTGAAGCAGTTGTTTGCTTTAAGACCCAGACACTGTTCCATAAATAAACATGTGTTTACGTCTCTGTTGTTTGGAGACTAAGGTACGCAACAAACAACCACACTCAGTCACCCCTGTTGTTTGAAGGGATGTATACATTTGGTTTGTGGATAAAAAAGCACTTACATCTTCATCCCCTGGGCAATGCGTTGACAGTCCTCCTTATCGTAGAACCAAATCCCATGGATAACCACTGAGAGGAGGAGGGAGAGAGGGACAAAGAGGTTCAGAAAAGGGGGGAGAGAGAGAGAGAGAGAGAGAGAGAGAGAGAGAGAGAGAGAGAGAGAGAGAGAGAGAGAGGAGATTGTTAGACCATATTTAAAAAAACACAAGAGTCCAGTGCAACTCCCGGGTCAATGATACAAATCTAGTTAGCTGCTGAAATGATGAAACTGTTGAATTTTAAGATGCACCAGACAGTAAGGTCAGCAGACGGCTAAATGAGTTCTCTAAAAATCAAATTAATGCAGACATACTGTCGTACTATTCTCCTGCAATGACATCAGTGTAGTCCCGATGGACGTATAAACTGGTTATTATTAGTCCTGCTGGGTCTACACTGAGTCATTTCCCAAAGGGAACCAGAAGAACCAGCAGGGCCATTACAGCCCTCAGGAGTCTCCAGGTTACAAAAACATGGTCAATAAGGAAGAAATAATATTACATTACATATTACAAGGATTACACGAAACGTAGGTTGTGTTTCATTACACCAGGAATCATTTTATTATTCTAATTTGCAACAGGTCCTCAACGCAGAATTAAACAGGTAGCCTTGTTGTAATTACCCAATCATTGTCAGTCAAGAAGAACTTAGAAAAGGGACACATTTCGTAGAAGGGAGTAGAAACAGTGAAGGTCCATTTTAATTGATCCACTCAAGAAAGTTTGAAAATATGTTGAAATAGTCAGTTCTTGTGCAAATGAGGAAAGTGACCAAACAATATGTTCCATTAGGTTCTCATCAAACGAGCAATGGAAAACCAAAGCCTCTTCACTGTCAGAATGCCAGAAATCATTCAATCCTTATAATCAAAAGGCTGACTACAAAAATGTGTGTTCATATTTGCTTTAAACACAATCCAAAGGATTCAACCATCATCTAAATATTTTGCCAAAAATGTTCTTTCCATTTGATTTTAGAGAAACTCATCGTGAGAAATTATTGAAATTCTCAGCTTTACGGACATTGTCTTTCACTCCATTTAGAAATATATTCAACAACTGCAGCTGTCAGTCATATGACTAAGAATATAGGAGAACAAGTCAAAGCAATTATTTGATGCCAGCTTTGTGTACTTTACAGTTCATAATCAGTGTGGATGAAACACAAAAGTTTGAGGTTTGATACCAAGTCCTTATCAATGCCGCCTGACATCACCTCACTCCTCAACACACTTATGTGTCCAAAGTGGATCTCTGAGATAACGCTGCTCCAAAAAGGCAGAAGAGGTTTAAGATAAGAGAAAGGAGAAGAATGAAACACTTCAGAAAAGCAGCGGAGAAGCCGGAATTTAAACCAGACAGAATAGAAAACAGGATTCTGTGAGACACAAACACATTCCCACACAGACAGACATGCAGAAAAAATACACAAACGCACCCTTGGCTTCAATGAGGTTGGACCAGCCACTGAGGTCAGTATGGATGAGGGCAACAGACAGAAAGGGATAGGCAGACTCACACACACCCACTCAAAGTTCAGTTGAGCCTGGGAAAAAATCAGCCCCAGTACCAAATAAGTAAGTGCAGTGGGGAGCCTGTCTGGTGGAGCCAGAGCCACTTAGTGCTCACTGGGGATGAGACTGTTTGACAGAGACAGAGAGACACGCAGTCCCAGTCAGAGAGCTGGAAAATCGTGGAAAAATGAGCAGAGACGGGTTTGAAATAAGTGAGGTGTGAGAAAGGAGATATTTAACAAGTCCATCAAGAGGTAAAGAGCTAGTCGAGAGAGCTCTAAAGCGGTCAGGAAAACACAGGCTGAGATGTTTCAATGAATGAAACATGTCAAAAAGGAGACAGATAGTAAAATAAAGAGACAAAGGAGAGAAAAAAAGTTAAATAGTGGAAATTCTTACAGATTCTCACAAGTTTTAAGCTGTCCTCAGCCTCCAAAAAGCCCAAACCTCAACTAGATAGAAGCCCCTCAGTGAGACGGAAGACATGCAGTGGGTGGGGGGAGGACTAAAACCAGTAGCACAGACCAAAGTGGCTACGAGTCACAGCTATCAGGATGTATGTTAGAGAGAAAGGGTTACAAGTCAACGACACAAGAGATTGGGAGAGAGAGAGAGAGGAGGAAAGGAAGAGGGACATCTGCATTAAATAAGCAAAACAGAGAACTCTAAACAAGTGAACCAGACTGCAAACTCTCATGTCACATGGGCAGATAACTTCAAATGGAGGAGAATCGTGGGATCAGGAAGCGTCCCAAACAGAGGATTGTCAAATCTAAATATGACTGCATGCCGTCACAGTTTGAACGAGGAGTATTGGAGTAGTTGGTGATAATCATTCTCATGAAGTTTGCGAGGGATCGAGTGCTACAGCTGTGTGGTCTTTCCAGACTCTCTCTCAGGCTATGACAAACCAGGCTAACAGCGCACAATAGAGCACGTGGGAAGTCTGCTCAGCTGTAGATCTACAGTAACTCTGCTCTGACGGGACTTCAGCAGGACGAGGACATACCGTTTAATTTAAGAAGAACTTTATTTTTCCTAAATCTGGGGAAGCTTCAGCTAAATCTGTCCATTCTCACTACTCCATTAGGAGTTTTGCTTTTCAGTTCAATCAAAAGTATTGGGCTTCATTCTTGCACAGCAGCATCACACTGAATGCAATTTGGCGACACAGTAAGTGGATTTGGCTGCAACCCAAACTGCACTACTGGGACAATTTAGAAAGCAGAAGAACTTCACACACAGACATATTTCCAAGCAGACGTTTAGATCAAGATGGATTAGGTGTGTTTTCACTGCAGTAGGTGATCGGCTCTTACAGTAACATACATGCATGGTTGGATTAATTGTTGTCCAGGAAGAACAATCACTTGTTGGAATGCAATCCATGGCATTGGAGGATGAGATCTAAAGGTTACGGAAACTCTCATCTAAAAACACACACTTGCGTCTTCCCCTGAGGATTGACTACAGATACATTCAGCCCAAGTTCTAAGGAGGCTTCGACGCGATCACTGAAGCAGCACAAGTAAAAATCTTCTGAGACGAACTGTCACTTCACCTGAGCAGTGACCTTTATTACAGTTTTGCTGGATACGGAATTCATTTGGCTGCAATCTAAGGTTCAATCTAAGCAGGTTCAAGAGAGACATAGGCTGGAAGTACTGTACTTTAAGATTTCTAAGAGACCATTGGAGCCATGCTGAGAGGCCTGTTTCAGAGGAAACCTAAACATGAGAGGCTGGAGGAGGAACCCGAGGTCAGATTTAAAGGTTCGATGGTGTCCGAGAGAGACCTGGGATACACATATGTAAGACCTGGAGGTAAGACTCAGTACACTTGATAGACACAGATAAGACAAGCTTAGTAGAAAACTAACAAATGTTCACATTGAGCCTCCTAGATTAAGCTGCATGTTTGGGTCAGTAGCATTGGAAGACAGGTATACAGAGCCTAAGTATTTCTTCCACATGGCCTTGCATAATCTACAATGAAACAACCTGGAATTCAAATACACGTTGTGCTTTTAATAGTTTGATTGACAAAGAAGACATGATGCTAAAGGTAGGCCAGGTTACACCCAATCCAGGTTAAAGGAATTGTAATGTTTTAACCAAATGAGAGATTCAAATGAGATATTGCCAGTCAATGTACCATATAGAGCAGAAAGCAGATATGTTCAGATACTACCAATGGCTCGTTTAGAGGACTTCCTAAGGAGATAATGGTGTAATTAAGTTGCTACTTGGGATTCAAGGTGCTTATAGGATGAACTGTTAAAAGCGTTCTATCTCTACCTACCTTCTCTGAACTGCAGGAGGAATAATGACTTTCTCAGACAACATGTCTCTTCTCTGAATCTTGCCCTGTTCTGTCCTATGTCTCCAAAGCGTATTTTTAGCCTGGGATGCCACTTGGTGCCAACTGCCATTCCAGGAAGTAACGGCAGCGCTGAGAGCTAAATGTTTGTCTAATGATAAGATTCCACGACCCTTGCACACAGAGGTCACACACAGTGGGACTGGCAGCATTACACTCATCCTGAGGCTTACATGGTCACATAGATCAGAAGTTAGCCAGCGGGGGGAAAAAAAAAAACATGTTTTTCTTAGATGAGATGTGTTCCTTTAAAAACTGTTTTCTGGAAGAGTTTCCTCCACCCAAGAAATACCATTATCCGGTAAATGCTCGGTGATTGTTGGCTAGACATTTTCCTTTCTCTTGGCGCATTTCTGCTCGCAAACATTTTATTTGGATCCAACAATCAGCAAGCAGCTATGGTGATAAAAATCAGTATTGAGTGTAAACTTCTGTGTGCCTCCTTTTTTGGGTGCCTTGTTGTCGGTCTTCAATCAGCAGACTCTCCTGGAAGCACTGACCATTAAGTTGGCTTTAAGCTGGACCCCATATTTCTTGTTTAATCAGAGGAGATAGTCATCAGATGAAGGGTGATTTCTGAGTTTACATCTTTTATAGTCTTTCCTTCCAAAAAAAATGTTGGTTAGCTGTTCGCTTGAAATGTATTCCTCAGCACTTAAAATAGCGAAAGCCGACGACTATCCCACATAAACTTCAACGTGACTTGAGTGAAGATAAACCTGGGGTAATAGATTTTAAGGTCACAGATGAGGTATATTTCCTTGAGCTTTCAACAATGGCTAAAATAAGACAAATGAAGGACCTACAATAAAAGAACCCGCTGGTATCTACGCAGCATTTCCCCCTGCCTCTTACATCTTAGCCTGATGGAGGCTGTGAGACCATGACGGAGAAGGAGGGAGGTCTGTGTGTGTCGGTGATTCCTGAGTGTGTGTTTGTAGTATCAGTGACGGTTGTGGTGTATCTAATCTCTGCTTTGTGGTGCTGTCAGGCTCCTCTCCCACAGGGACACTCTGCAATGTGCATTTTTATGTGTGCGTGTGTGTATGTCTGTGAAAGCCAGATGTAGGTCTCAGAGGGAGACAGCCTGATAGAATTGGAGTCACTACAATACCTCTGCTCCTTATATGGTTGCCTGCTCATATGAACAGCTCGCTGCACACTTTGGTCACTCTGCCAAATTGTGTATCTTTTATCTAACTTCCTTCCTGTGGCTAGAGATACACCAGGCCTTTTTAGGTGGAATATAATTGCATTACAATCAGGTCTTCAAAGTCATATAGATATGGGCTCAAATAGATTCTAAACTTAATTATACACAGTTTACATATACAGTAGCGTCCCATCATATAAGCAATCCAAGCACTCAGGGGAGCAACAAAAGAGTGATAAAGACACAGGTGTGGTTTACCGCTCTTTACCTGTTTAAGTTTGTCTCTACCTTAAAATAAAGTTGCCTCACTGTGTCTGGCTGCTTATGTAACACAGAGAAGTCTCTTCATACCGTAAAGTCTATGTAGCAAACCCTGGTTTTAAGCCATCTATGTCCGTGCAGTGTAACTCTAGCATTTCAGACCCCTATATAATCTGGGTTTCTTGCCGCTGTAAACATTTTTTCTTTGACAAATTGGTTCAATTTTGAAATGTTTGGTTGATAATGAAGTACGCTGCACTTATAATGACACACGCAGCCTGTATATCACTCTACTGCTGGTAAATATGACACTACAATGATTTTAAGACCAAAAGAAAATGGAATGTGTATAAATCACACTCTAGTTGTCTGTACACATACTGTGCTCCAGATATGGTGTAAACAACTTGTTACACAAAAAACCTGAAGGTATCAGTTATTAGCAAGCAGACATAAGAAGCATGCGTGTCTTTATCCTTACATCGGGCGTTGCGATAAAGCAGGAAGGGGTGCTGGAGCTGGAAGTCCAGGTCTTTGGTGATTGGCTCAGTCAAGTTCTCCATACTGAGTCTGTTCATGATGGTGAAACCATGCCTGGGAGATGCCAGTCTGAAATACAAAGCACAGACACTTGTGAGAAGGCAATCATAACAACTCAGGGAAAAAATGGCACCTCAGCTATGTCATCCCCTGCAGTATAACATACAATGTTGTGCTGAAACAGAATAAATAAAAAAAAAAAAAAAATGCAGGGCAAAGAAAGCTTACATTTACTGATCGATTTTTTTGCATGTGAACATCTAAATGTTGCAGTACTACAAATTGATTTTAAGGTTTTACTTCTTACTTTTAAAGCACTTCACGGTCTGGCCCCAGAATATATTTCTGAATATACCAGCCAGTGCGTAACCTGAGATCCTCAGGCAGGAACCTCCTTACTGGTCACACCTCAAACTTGAAAACTAAAGGAGATCGAGCATTTGTAGCTCGGGCTCCTCGGCTGCGGAACGACCTGCCTGAGGATCTCAGACTAGCTGCATCAGTATCTTCTTTTTAAAACACATTTTTATCATAAGGCCTTCTTATAATCCTTGTTTCAACCAGGATGTTTTATTTGTTTTATTGTTAACTTTAGCCAATCTACTATGTCTCGGCTGTTTCTCTTTTCTCTGTTGATTGAATGATTTTGTTTTATTTTTCATGCTTTTAATAGGATTTTATTGTTGCATTTTGTTGGGATTTTTTCTTCTTCTGTAAAGCACTTTGTGACGTTGGTTTTGGTAAGTGCTTTATAAATAAACTTTATTATTATTATTATTATTATTATTATTATTATAAATATGTCTGTTCAGGGGCTTTACAATTTAAAAGAGAACAGTACTTTCACAATTTAAAGAACAGTACTTTTACAATTTAAAAAAGAACAGTACTTTTACAATTTAAAGAACAGTACTTTTACAATTTAAAAAAAGAACAGTACTTTTACAATTTAAAGAACAGTACTTTTACAATTTAAAAAAGAACAGTACTTTTACAATTTAAAAAAGAACAGTACTTTTACAATTTAAAGAACAGTACTTTTACAATTTAAAGAACTGTACTTTTACAATTTAAAGAACTGTACTTTTACAATTTAAAGAACTGTACTTTTACAATTTAAAAAAAGAACAGTACTTTTACAATTTAAAGAACTGTACTTTTACAATTTAAAAAAAGAACTGTACTTTTACAATTTAAAAAAAGAACAGTACTTCAATTGAATTTTGAAAAATCTTAAAACTACGAGATGTCAGAGTAAACAAAAAAAAGAAAAAACGTCATTACCTTGTGTAGATAAAAAGGGTACCTTCCACCTCTGTCTTCTCCTAAAACACACAAACACACAAACACAAACACACAAACACAAACACACGTGTATAAGGAAGCGGTTATGGCTGGTCGCTGCGTTTTATGACACTTTCTACTTCGATGTACAACAAAAAAGTATATGTTAAACTCGTCACTGGGTCAAGCACATTCAAACCCTTACAAACACACACCTTCCCCTGCAAAACAATTCTGCACAAATCTCGACACACGAACATAAAGGTGAGAACAATTTCTTGAAACTGTTGTGGTTTATTCAAGGAAGTTAACATTCCTATACATGCATCTGGAAGTAACTATTTCACACAACAAATCACAACAGCATGAAGTTCCAACTACACTCCTGATTTGGAGTAAATCTGTGTCCGTGACAAAGCGCGCCGACACACACAGAGGAAGCTAAAGCTATGTTAGCACACGGTCCCGTCAATCAGACTCACCCACTCGTTTCCTCTGTTGTTATACGTGTACAGAGCAACTTGACTGGCAACGTCCACAATGTTGTTGATGTATGGGTCTTGTCGTTGCAAAGCTGCCAGACTTATGTCCAGTCCTTTTGCGGTGAGACAGCTGCTGCTACCTGCAGAAGTCGCTGTCATTGTTCCCTATGGAGAGCCTAGCTTGCTACTTAGCTTCAGCGGCTAACGAGTCAACGAAAGAAGAGATTTAAAAAACCAGCGACGAGGTAAAAATCCGACAAGTAAATGTATATTTTTAGCAGACGCTTGTTTGGAAAATTAAGACATGTAAGATTCAAAAACCAAAAGAGTTATCGAGTTCTATCTAGCATGAGTGAGTTTGTAAACGGCCATGTTTAGCCGGAGAGATTGTAAACAACCAGACATGAGTAGTTGCGTAGCCGGGTCGAAGATTTCAGACTTTTCAATCAACATGGAAAAATCGATTGAGAATTTCAGTTTTCTGTGTTGAAAACGCGAAAATTATGTTTTTTTTCCCTTTAGACACACATTTGCAACAGTCAAATGTTTACGTGGGGGGGGGGGGGGTATAATTAGTGGCACTTAAGACCTGTATGTGTAACGCAAATTTTCATAAATTTCTTAATATTTCTGGGAAAGAAAAACAAAAAGGTTTTAATTATGTTCAATTCAATTCAAAAAACTTTATTTGTCCCCGGGGGGCAATTCAAAGGCACACAGAGCAGTAATTTAACAACAGTGCAAGTACGAAACATTTTAACCTAAAATATAAAGTGTCAATTTAAATACAACTTAAAGCTTAAACTTAATTTCAAAATACAAAATATAAAAGAGTAGATATAAGTGGACAGTGATCGGATGTAAGCAGAACAGATGTAACCATAACTATGTGCAGTAAACGAGAAATACATATCTATATACAGAGCTATGTTGGACATTACTGCACATCTTGTTGTCTAGTAAATACAAGTGAAAGGCTGATGTTTCCCTTCTGTCACCTCTGCATTATGTTTTTCAGTTTAAGGCAACTGGCAACTTAAAAACACATTGTAGTTGCATTTCCAATAAAATCCACTAGGGGGCATCAACAGGATGATTTAGACACAACTTTATACATAGCCTCCATAGCCTACTGCATGGGCTGGAACCAGAACTGCTTTGAAAGCCTGAACAAGACTGTTTTTAGAAGTGCGCCTCAAGAGTTTTGTCGAAGTTGAAAAGATACACTTGTAAAAGCAGTTTCACCATGTTCTTTGGGAATTATTTTTTAGACTGATCAATCCCCATACAAAGAGAAATAACACTGTTTTAGACTCCTTGCACAGTTCAGGATATATTTGAATCTTAAGATATATCTTTTGAACTGCATATGTATTAAAAAACAGCATGTACCCAATATGAAAGTTTTCTTCTCATCATTCAAACATTGCATAAATGGAAATAAAGGCTGTAGCCTAAGTGTTGTATACACTAAATTACATTCATTTCTGATGGCTTGTTATTTTCTTCTTAAGTCACATATGCGTTCTCCATAACTGCTGCCCCTGTTTGTTTCTAGGCTGATTTAGACGCAGTGTTATATTTCCCTACAAACATCGGCTCAAGGGTTTCCGAAATGAGACAAACCTATCCTGAAATGAATACTCAAGGACAGAACAGAAACGGATACAGTATCAGGACTTTCAGGACTATATATATCCAAAATCAATATCAGCCCTGTAGCCGTATCACACAATCAACTGAACTATCTGACAGTTATCTTCTATTTTCAGTTGAACATTTCCTGTTTTGATGTGAGGGTATTTGAGGCAACTTCATTCTTTTTTTATCCCCAAATTACCATTATTTAGCATTCCATACAAAATATGCACTCCTACAATGCTCTGGAGTAAACTTAGTTCAGTGCTTACACTGCAGCAGAGATGCTCAACAGCTGGCGTGGATCCATCAACATTCATGCTCGAGTGTCCTTGAGAAGCAATGACCATCCAGCTTCTTAAGCAGCACTGGATGAAAGCGTCTGCTTTTGCTACTTATAGCAACTTCTGCTCTTTAATGGGAATTCCAGGCACTTCCAGGCCCAACTATGACACTTCTGCCTCGACAGTTACAGAAAAGTAGCCACTTTGTGGATCAGTAAGGGCCTGTTTGTATCAGCAAGTACTGTATGTGTATTGTTTTGTCAGACTGGCAGTGTGTATGCATGTTTTGAGGTGTGTATCTGCTTGTTTCTTACTCAGGGTGGTATCTATCTGTTTGTCAGAAGGTGTGTGTTTGTCAATAATGAGGCTAATGAGTTATCCATCAGCGGCTCAATACTGTCTATAACCGTTCAGTCGAGATTGAGTGTTTTCTTCTGATTGGTTGGGATAAGCCAGGAGGTGCTGATGATTGGCTCCCAGGCAGAAAGGATAATAGGATTTAACCAGTAGGTAGTTTTTGTTTTAATTTAACAAAAGAAGAGTACACATTGTTCTGGGGATAGACATTGAAGTATTTGGGTCCACATGGCATAAAAAGATGTGCATGCATGTTCATGCACATGCAAACATTTTTACAACAGTCATGCTTTCTATCAATAGATGACTTGTTGCATAACGAGTTGAAGCATTGTTGTTGCACGGGGGTGGAAACATTAAGAAGCAAAAAGGTCAGTTTTTATAAACAATTGTTTTTGAATTTTTCAACGAAAATCATCATTATGTATAGAGCACTTTCAATGTGTTCTTTTACTGTGTTTACACACACTCGTGGGACTATGTGGTGAAATATACCTGTAATTAGTGTGAAACAAATCTCCAATTGACATAGTGGAAACCTTACATGATTTTATTAATCCTGCTTAAGCCATCAGTAAAGAATAAGGGGACAAGGGCTTGGAGGTTAGGGTCAAAATGAAAGGGTGATAGATGGCCCGCTGGAGTGGTCAATATTTGTTCATCATGGCTTCAGGTGGGGACAGTATGTTAAGTATTCACCTTGATGTCTGTGTAAGTTCTCAGTCATCCAGGTCATGGTAAATTCCAAGCTTGATCCAAACTGGACTTGGTAGATCCGAGACTGTGGAACAACCTTCCTGAGGGTCTGAGAGGAGCCCAGAATATCGAGATTTTTAAACGCAGTCTTAAAACTCATTTATTCAGTCTGGCTTTTATATAGTGTTTTATATCAATTCAAATCTTAACATTACTGTATTGTCTTTTTTTTTTATCCTACTACAATTTTAAATATTTTCCTCTAATGTATTCATTTTAATATCTTGTTGCTTTTATGTGTCATATTTTATTGTATTTTATTTTTATACATATATTTTATTTTTATTCTTATTGGTGTGCATTGGTCTCTCAATGATTTTATCAAAGATTTTATAAACTACTTTTCGTCAATAACTTTTCTGCACTCTTGTTAAGCACTTTGAACTGCAATTTAATTTGTCTGTAAAGTGCTATATAAATAAAGTTTGATTGATTGATTGATTGATCCTTAAGACGTTTCACCTCTCCTCCAAACGGTATTACATCATGTCATCACACCAATCATGTGAAAAATACATGAATAGATGCATAAAACATTTGTTTGTGTTATCTCTTTGTAATCAGCAGTGTTCTATTTTACTGGCTGTGATTTAAAATGTAACCTTTCATATTGCTACTTTATCTCTGCAATTTTAACTTTTATAGCTAATCTGTTTGTTAGCAGCGAGGAGACTATATACATTATTTAATATCGATGCTATCGGATAACTTATTAAAAGCATCAATTAGAAAGTTTTTAAGTTCTTTGTTGTCTGACTTTTAAATGGGGGAGTGATCAGAGCTTCATATTAAGTGCATGAATCAGTCATATCTTGGTTTTAGTTGAAAGGCAATAAATGAATCAAGATCTAAAGACATGAACTCTACCTACCAGCAGTGTTTAAAGCAGCAGCCTCTGTTATGAGGGGATTCCCGTTTGACTGACCATCAGGCTTTCGGTTTCCCACATGGGATACACGTGAGAGTGTTTGTGTCTGCAGAGATTCCCAGAGACCGACAGAGCTTAGGAGTCACACACATGCTCACACACATAGAAAAGGGGGTTGGGAAGTGCAAATATAGAACGGTCATAAATAGAATTGATATTCTATGTGCAGGCTGGATTTCAGAGAACATGTGTGTATGTGAGTCCGTGTGTGTCTGTGCTTCCCCTGGGCACAAATGTCTGTTCCCACGACCTGCCCTCCATCCGTTCTTCCTTCCTTCAATCCTTCCTTCTGTCTGTCCCTCCATTCACGGGCCAGTGTAATCAAACAGAGGCTGCTTTGAACAGAAAGTGAACGGGGGACTCAGAGTGCTGATACGCTCTCCATCTGTGTCACTATCAGAAAAGAGCTGATCACTGAATCATCTGCAGGAGTAAGGAGTAACAAACATTTGAGTACAATGTCAGAACTTTGATTTAAACACTTTAACACTGACTTGAAAATCATCCGGGGTTCCCTTGTTTGCGATTAAATTTACATACAGAAAAAAACTAAAAAGGATTAAAACAAAAGGAAAAAAGGACAATAATTTAAAAAAAATTGAACAGTCGCTCAGCGTGAGGTGAAGAGGTTTGAGTTTGTCTTGAAGTTTCCAGTAGAAGTAGGAGTACTTTGTTTAAGGATTTACACTTCCTGCTGCTGTATTGAATTCTACTGAAGGTCTAAGAGGAACATTTTTCTCGTCTTCGTTTTACCATGAGCTTTAGTTATAGGCCTGTAGGAATATTGATACAGCTGAGTATTGTTGTGTTGTGTTTTGTGATAATGTATGAGTTACCGTGTGCGTACTAGCCAATTAGAGACAGAGTGTGTGTGTGTGTGTGTGTGTGTGTGTGTGGTGGGGGGGGGGGGGGAGAAAATTACAGCATACTTCTAAATATTGTCAACCAATTGATGGTGTGAATAAGAGGAGATTTAGAAGTGGGTATACCCTATGGGGACTGAAAAATAGGTGAGTATACTTCATATACCTGCGTTTACCCTCTACACCTCTGCTTGTAACTTCCCTTTCTGTCTCTGAGCTGTGTCATGTTCCATGAAGGGGTTACCTCCCATTTACATGTCTTTGATGCTTCTGCATCCAAAATAGGCCAACTTAAAAACCACTATTCCAGCAGAAAAACTACAGAAACATCATATGAAAATACTAACTTGCATGGCAGAACTTGATTTTTTTATGCGATATCCCTCCCCGAAAACGACCTCACAACCAATCAGCTTCATCTTGTAACCGTTTGTTGGGACTGCCAATCACAGCTTTGTAGGCTTCAAAGCGTGTGTACACAAAACTGTGTACAGTTTTACACTTAAATGCTGCTTTGCATGATTACACTATTATGAATGATCTGATAATACAGGTATACAGGATAATATTCTATATTACTACTGAAATTCTGCATTTTGATAACAATACAGTCAGTACTGACAACATAAAGTTATTTCCATTCATTGATCAGTGCCAGGATTCAACCATCTTCTCTTCCACATACACAGCACATTAACATAACATTTGCATAACAAAACCCTACATACTGTTCATAATCAGACAATTCATCTGTCAGAGGACACAAACAGAATCATTAATGAGCTGTTTCCCTGTCTTTACTATGTCTGCAGTGACACATGAAGACAAAAAGCTTTATTCTATTACAGGGTGGTGGGAGGCGATTTAGTGCTACAGCGCCGATCAAATGAATGCGGGCTCGGTTGAGTCATCGGATTCACCACCTGATTATAGCTTGCAATCAGATTGACATAAGGCCTGCATATTCTGAAGTTCCTATTCTGTGTCAAATACAATTAAATGGGACGGCCGGAGCCACAATTAGAATCTTTAAAAAGCTGTTCAGTGCCTTCAATACATCCTGATGGATTCTCAAAGCCAATTATCTGTTTTTTCTGAGGCAATACTGTACCTCTTTTTACACACATTTCACATTTTTAATGAGACATAACTAATATTATGAGTTTATCCACACACAAAAAAACAGGAAATGCATTTGAGAATGAGCTCTAAACTCCTCAGAGTAGATGTTGTTTCATCTTTTTTAGTTGGTGAAATTGCATTTCAAAAACGAAACCCAACAGAAGCTAAAGAGAGAGGGACAATTGACAGATTGAAAACAATGACAATTATAGTCATCAATATTTAGGAAAGTGTTGGACAAGATCTCCTGGAAAAGACTAAGATGGAGCTCCTTGAGAAGAATAGAAATAACTGATCAGAAAGAGGAAAAGAGAAGTTGGAGAGGAACCAGATTGAAGTATTGATAATGAAGTCATCTTTGATTATGGTTGGGTTTGGTTGCATGTGCTGGCGGTAGAGGTTTTGGTTTGTGTTATGTGATTGTGAGAACTTTGTAGGGTACTGATGTTGCAGGTGTAGGAAGAAATAAGTAAGGTGATATAGTAGAAAAAAATGTGATGTAATAATGTAAAGCAAAAAAGTCAAACTCACAGCATTAATCACAGTGATGATAATGTAATAGAGAAGTTACAGAATATATATGCAGCATGTATTAAACCTAAACACATGCACATGTGCACGCACGCACCCACAAACAAACATCACCCACTTAAATATGTAATGATGTGTGCTTGTACTTTGTTTGTTATCATATAATATTATCTTCTATGATATGGTGTAGTGGTCATTTAGGTTTTGATACATATTTAACATCAAGCTGCCTGATGAGACCTTTAAAAAAAAAAAAAAGCTCAGTTTGAGATGAGACGTGTTTTATTTGGGGCAAATCAAAAGTTACAGTGCCAAGCAGAGCCAGTGTCACACAACTTGGTGAAAAGACACTGAGTTAAGAGCTGGTGCTTGGAGTCATTTTGTTGCTTTGTTACCAAAGAAAATTGGCAAGTGTCTCCAGAAAACTTGCTTTGTGTGCCAGAAAATTGAGGTCCTAGCAATTAAGGATAATTTTAAATCCAATACTCGACTGTTCTGAAGACACAAAGAGTGGGAACATCTGAGTTGTAAAAAATATTTCATTGTCCTAAGTTCACATTCAGTCCATCACCTTTTACCTCATGAGCTGGTTGTCTGTATTTACACAATCCAAATATCTGTAAATCGGCTTCCTTGTGGTTTCTCTCAGTTAAAGAGAGCCATGAAAGATCAGAGCTTGAGTCAATGAAAGAGCTGAAAAACCCCATCTTCAGTGTGCGTGTGTAAACAGAGACTCGGCCAAAGAAAAGAACAGGAGGGTTGAAAGAGTCCAGATGTGTGGGGAATAAACTGCAATTCACAAGTAGCTTCAAAATATTTCTGATTTCTGAAATTAGGGTCGAAGCCTTCTTCAGCCTGCTATGGAGCATTATTCCATTTTCAACCTCCCTCCCTTTTGTTTAATCCCTTTATCTCACAGGCACTCTAACTTCATTTCCACTAAGTCTCTATCTTCGTCTTTGGGACAAATCCATGTGGTTTGCCACCTTTTAGCTCTTTTTATGTATTTTCTCTGACCATCTGTTCCTTTTAGGATGTTGGAAGTTCTCTTCTGTTTTTGTCTACCTCCTCTACACACACACACACACACACACACACACACACACACACACACACACACACACACACACACACACACACTTCATTAACATCATCATCTTTGTCCTCATCATCACAATCATCATCATCTGGAGACCAGCCGCCGGTTGCCTATACAGTCTCCCTCATTTCTGCCTTTTTCTCTGGCACACACACAGTCACACACACATCTGGAAACAGTCAAGGCGTCTACATGCACGAAGAGGGGGGGCTACCGCTCTCTCTCTCTCTCTCTCTCTCTTTCTCTCTCTCTCTCTCTCTCTCTCTCTCTCTCTCTCTCGCGGTATCACTGCAGAGCTGAGCTGCAGGGGCAGCAGAGGCAGAGAGAAGAGTGAGCTCCAACTCCCGATCAGTGAGACACTGACAGACAGAGAGACAGGCTCACAGACAGACAGGCACACAGACTGACAGACCGCCGGACCACCATGGACTGGATCAGGACAGAGAACCCGGTCTCCGGATGAGACAGGACGGCCTGGCTTCTGTGTTTTTTTCGGGGGGACTCTGCTTTAGATACGTGGAATAACGGACTACCTATTGGGAGATTTAACCCCGTGCTACCCGTGATGGAATATTTACGCTCTTCTCATCTCCAAATTGTTCTCCTCTTCTCTTCCTCCTCCTCCTTCTCTTCCTCCACCACCACCACCACCTCTTCTTCTTCATCCTCTCACATTTTGACACACTGCTGAAGATGCGCACGAATGCGTATTTTGCGCACTTCCATTGCGACCGTCACTGACAGCGCCCCGTGCTTTATAACCTTTTGAAACCTAATTTTTTTTTTTTTTGAAAAGAAGAAGGGAGGAGGACAGAAAGAAAGAGTGAGAGAGCGAGGTGTGAATTGAATTGAACGCGGTGCTAGTCTCATGTTTCTCGCCTAGGGCCCGGATGTACCGAGAGATGCACCGGTGCGTTTTCCCAACCGGTTCCGCCGAAAGCTCTCTCTTTTTTCTCGCCTTCACCTCCATCATGGGGATTAGGTAATATTCACTCCATCCGAAGAAACCCTCCCCGTAAAAAAGAAAAACGGATTACCCTCAAAAAACTGTCCGTGCCAGACAGTTCTTTCTTCTTTTCTCCCTTTTTTGATTTCTTTAGTTTTGGGGGGCTTTTTTTTTTTTTTTTTTTACCTCCTCGTGTTATCTCCCCTCCTTCTCCTCTCTACCTCTCTTCCATTCACCCATAGGGATAACGCCGGACTACATTTATGGTAAATGAAAGCAAAAACATGTACATCCCGGAGGACACCCTTGAGAACCATCAAGGTATGTGATTTTTTTATTTTTTTCAAAGACGCAAACATGTTGTAAGTGTGCATGAGAGGAGGAGAGGAAGAAGAGGGAGGGAATAAGAGGGGTATGATGATCTGGAAATGGGAATGGGATAGGGGAAGAGGAGGAGGTGGAGGCAGGGGGGAAAGGGGTGCTAGCTTCTCTCCTGGTTATCAACAGATTCCCCTCGACTTTTCCTCTGTGTGTTTGTTTGTTTTTTAATCTTCTCCACGCTTTATGAGCAGTTTGTGCAGCAAGTCAACTTGTGCCAAAATAACGCAACAAATGCTGCATGAGAGATGTGCACGATGAGGCCTCTTGCCTGCTCGGTTAAGTCCACATTTGGGGGTTTGACAGGCCTGTGAATATCAGAACAGTGGCATAATGGGTGGGCACTGGTCATATTTAGCCAACAGGCACTTTGCAGGCGGAGATCTTTATTGTTCAAGACAGAAAATGACAGCAAACGCGCGTTTCTATAAATGATTTGGCAGATCTTCTCTTCCTTTAAGGCTTTCTGTGAATAACCTGCACACGCAGGTTTTTAATTGTGTGATTCAGAAATGAAAACACTGGATGGTGGTTAAGGAGCAGGAGATTGAACAGCAAACACGGATACGCGCGCTCGATCACAATCGATCCTCCCTTCCTCTATAATCAATAGTCGTATTTGTCATGTTTTAATCGAAGTTTTCACGTCCGCGAGGGTCTCCTTAATAGCAGCGCGCGAGAGGAATCGCACAGGGATGACAGGTGGCAGTAGGGGGGGGCCCTGCAGGACTTATTTTGCCTGCTGAGAACTGGGTTGATGATGTGCGATTTTATAGTGGAGGCAGTCGAGGATAGTGTTGTTTTCAGTACAAAACACGACTAAACTTCCACATGAGAACTTTAAAAAAAAAAAAAAAATAGTTTAAGGGCCAAGCCATGCAGAGAGTGAGCGGAGATCCGGGGCTGTGTTGTGTTTGACGGGGAGGAAAGGGTCTGTTTGCATTGCGCAGTATTACGCGTCGCTCCTTCCACCCACGTTGCAGAGAGCAAAGCCCAGCGATGCGTTCATCGCTTCATGCAAGGCCCGGACATTGTAATTCAACACTGGCTTTGTTTATCACGTCGCTCTTATCATCTTCACGAGCGTTTACAGCGGCGGCGTCGTCGTCGCTTTCGTCCGCCACTTCTTCCATCACAACCACAGCACACCTCTTCGCCTTGGCGACAGGTTCCATAGCAACAGGGGATGAGGAGAGGGGTGGCGGTGTGTGTGTGTGTGTGTGTGTGTGTGTGTGTGTGCGTGCGTGTGTATGTGCTCTGATCAGTGTTGCAGCGAGGCACGTTCACCAACAGTTTGCTAACGAGGAGCAAACTAATCATAGGTTGGATGTTACCTGCAGAGGCTGCAGCATAGTTGAGATGAAGGCAGCACAGACAGAATGGTATCATCGTGAAGGGCAGGTGTGTGTTTGTGTGTAGGAGAAATTACACTACCTCGATCACAGTAATAGACCTACCTTTACTCCATCTCAACATTCACGTCTCAAATGGCCCTTATTGTAAGCAATGCACATCATCATCAGCATTATCATTGAAACTGATCACTGCACTTCAGTCCGTCAGTCAAATCAGGGAAAAAACAAAACAAACTTGAAAGACACAAATAGGATTTTAATGTTTAACAAGTAGCTCCTTTATGTCTTCAAACTTACAGAAAATGCCAAGATGAGCTGACACTGGGGTTACAAACGGCTTACTTTTGGGTAAAAAGACTAAAAACTGAATTCAAATGTCACAATAAAAGGTGTTTCAGCTATGACTGCACATGGCTGCAACGGAAAACAACCAAACCTCAGATGAGGCCTATTGGTGGAAGGTGTGTTTGTCCTAATTCTCTATTTTACGTTGAAAAATACACACCTGACTTCTCCAGATCAACAAATTGTGCCCAAATCATCTGATTTACATAACATTGAAAACTGTTAACACCCTGTCTTGATATTCATTTTAACTCCCTGATAATCATTGTGATGAAAGTATAGTTTAGGCCTATGCAAAGTGAACTTCGAAGTCTTCTTGGGTGGTGGTTTCAGCACCACGGACAGTTCATTCTTCATTGGTGTATTGACAGCTCCATGACAGCTGCCGAAGAGTTACAGAGACACACGTGAGCACTGATTGTATCCAGCTATACACAAACACCTGCTTTCATATGTTAGAGACTTGGGTATTTTGCTGATCAAATACATGATATAGAGTGTTTCAGTGGGAGAAACCTAGATTCATAAAATATCAACAATTTTAAAGCATCCCATGTTAGATTTACCTTAACTACTTTTATTTATCAAAGGAAGAGGCTTTTAAAAAGGAGGGAAACATAAGGGGTCAAGTTTAAATAGCTCCCTGCAGATATATAAGATGACAGGGTTTATATTGTGGTGTAGTTCTTAGAGATCATCTTTAACCAAAAGTTTTAACAGTTCTAATGTAACTCCCACTGACAGCAAGGATAAAGCCCAGCAAGCTGTTTTTGACCCTGACCTCTCTTCTCTGTGTCCATGGTGTCCTCTGTTCTCCTGCAGGGAAAATGAGTCCTCCCAACACATCAAAAAAGAAGGTAGCTAATAATCTGAAGCATATGTTGCAGTTCCTGCTCCATATCTACATCCTCTCTGGGGTTGCAATAGAGTTAATGTAAAAGAAAATATGACTTGTCACATGTAGAGCATGGAAATGTTTTGGAACACACACATGCAACCATGCTGATACACACACTCATTAAAGCAGCCGTTTTCAGCAGTGCAATCAGAGAGTTAATTTTCCCTGTGGGCATTGTGCCAGAGGCATGATACGTCTGCGAAGGTTATTAATTGGTTTGTGATGGTAACACTTAGGTGCTGGCTGGGCCCCCTGCCAATTCACCTGACTCTAATGATTCCACCCAATATAGTCATTGATTTCATTGGAGTCATCTCAAAAAGAGATGCTGCAAAAACCCCTGATGTGTTCACTGGTATGCTTTCATGAAGAACTTTTGCCTGGTAATGTTGCTGCAGAGTGTTTTCGGCCTTATTTAAGTGCTTGTAAAAAGTCTTGGTATAGCTTACTTTTGTCAGACACAGTAAAGAGAAATAAAGTTTAGAAGATTATATTGGACTAATTTTTTTAAATTTTATTTTAAAACGCGTGGAAAAAACAGTGTGTTAAAGATTTCCCCTGCCACAAATAAAGGAAACTAATGAAGTATTTCTTTTAAATGTGTTTTAATTAGAATCCACAGGAGCAGAGATGTAACTGAGCGAGCTAAGCCTTCTATTTGTATGCTTAAGGTGGATGGAAATCTGGCCAATTAACACAAATCTATAACTCTATCCAGTTGTTGCTCAATATCAGGCGCAGAGGTGAAAAAGATAGGAATTGAGAACTGGAGAACTTTTTTCAGGCTGTGGCTTCAGCTCTGAATGTTGTCTTTCAAAAACGTAGCCTGGGTCTGTTTATAGCTTTGTTTAAACCTCATCAACGAGTATACTCTCACACTCGCCTCTTACTTACCTGGTATACTATAATACAGTCTTTTGGTCCTGCTCGCAAACCAGTTTTAGCTAAAAGAAGGTTATAATTCATTTGTTTTTGCAGTGTCTTTTCTAAAAGGGCCTGGTATTTATAGTAACAATCAATTCAGCTTACTTTATATTTTTAAAGTTGACATTTTGTGCAGATAACACCAACACTGACTGTCTCTATTATAAACAAAAAATAGCTCACCTTGTTACCATGTTGCAATTAAATATGACCCATTTTGATCTAACAATGTCCCCCTTTATCCCCTCCTCTCACAGAAAAATGAAATTGCATGCGCTTTTCACACAAAAGGACACTGCCGTGTGTGCGTGCTTGTAGTTTCATTTGTATTTGTGTCTGTAATTATCCATGTCTGTGAGTAGCAGAGAGACAAACAGACTCTCTTTTCAGTGATTCTTCCCCTACCTTGCCTTACGCAGAATGTTACCACCCTTAATAATTCAGTGGCAAAGGCAGAAAAGCTGAAATAATAGGACAAAATTGTTGCATGTGAGTTTTAACCTTCGTACTCGTGCTCAACTTAACCGTCCCTCATATTTATTCAACCACAGTCTGCTGCTGCCCGCTGAGCTGCTTTAGCAGAGGAATTGGGGTTTAGTAACAGTTGATTCAGTCGTTGTGAAGTTAGTCCTGCTTGCTCAGACAAAAAGCATGCACGCAAAGCTTCTTTTATTCAGATCAATCGAGTGTTTCCTATTTTATTAAATCCATTGCGAATGTTTCATGTCTTAGTCAGCATTTCGATTCCCTGACTAAACCTAAAATGCATCAGAAACTATCGATCCAACCTACATTTAACAAACGTTTCAAAAGTTGTTTTCTTCTCCTTTTGAGGACAGACCTGACAAAGCCTGACATCATGATGTTGTTATTTCAGCAAACTTAATTCCCATTAATAGCAAGAAAATCTGTTGCTTCTCTGTTTACACTGCAGACTTGACATTCGAATAACGCTAACATCTGGCTCTACCGGAATTACTGAGAAATTCCCATCCATTTCGAGGCTTATCGCCTATCTGATGATGATAGACAATGATCGCAGAAAGCTTCTAAGATTGCCCGGACTCCAAGATAGACTCCTTTTTGTCAATATTAGAAGCTCTGAGCAACTGCGCACATGTGACATACTGAAACAACAACGAACAGTTAACTTGGCTTGTGTTGGTTTTCTGGGACAAAGGATTGTTTAAACCCGGTTCATAATACTTTTTTCTCCCCTGATAGCCTAACCATTATACAACAGGCCTTTTCAGGTAAACAGAGTAATGTTAGAAAATAATAAAACTGACACAAACATTTGCATCTGTATGACATGCATTTGACACTAATCTGCGTCACATTGAGATACCAAAGGGGTTAGACGAGTCGATATTTTATGACCTGTGATAATAATAGATAGGTTTGCTAGGTGGCCAGAAACAGGACACAAAATAAATGATAATGTTGCTGCTGGATGTATAAATAGGCAACTGTTTGCCAACAGTTTACCTTACCCAAAAAGGCATAATAAGTCAGAGGTGTGTTTACACCGTGTTTATACTGCCACAGAGGGATCCTAAATCATATCATGCTGGTTTAACGTGACTAAAACTTTATCGAAATAGATGTGTAGAGTCAGTATAGAGTAGCTTCTGTATGTGTATTTGAAAATTATTTTGTCACAGCTTTATTGTAACAGCTGTAGTTGAGGAAGCATTAAAGAAGTTCACATCAGGCCTCAGAGGGTATCGTGGCTCTCTATCTTAAGGATGAGACTCAACAACAGCTGCTCTTCAATGTAAAACACCATCTGAGAGAGAACTAAGACACATGGAGGGGAGGAAAAGAGGGGAGGGGCAGATTGAAGGAGAAATAACAGATGAGAATGAGAGAGGCATTACATCAATTGAAAGAGAAGAGGGATGGAAGGGGAAGAGAAAATAGCATATGGTGGAGAAGGAAAGATGGACAGAAGGTAGCAAACAGAGGACGCCGATGGAGAGAGGGACCTGTAAGAGACAGTGATAAAGGGATGAAATGAGTGAGATTCAGAGGTAGAGGGAGGGCCAGAGGGAGTGAGAGAGCACAGGAGGAGGAGGAGGAGGAAGAAGAGGAGGAGGACGGAGGATTATCTGTGACTGTGTCTTGCTTAAGCCTCTGGCTGCATATTGGAAATCTATCCAGAGGCTGTCCTCTGCTCTTAGTGCTATCTGGCCTCAGTCTTCATTTCTGGTGGGACAATATGCCATCACCAGCATCCCAGTGAGAGTGTGTGTGTTTGAGTGTGTGTATGCAATTGGCCATCTGCCCATATGCATTGTCCCTGCTTGGCCGCCTCCGTCTGTATGTGTGCGTCCGATCTCCGTTCAGTTCCTCTCCTCGTCTATTGATCTGCCCAAAGCCACCAGTAGAAATAATGACTCCACACCTGTTGCATACACCTATATATTTCCTCTCACATAACTTCTCTTTTTTTCTTTTTCGTTTAAGTGCAAATATATATTGTGTTAGTGTAAATTACAATCTCAGTGTATTTATGACCTTCAATAAAACTCCTTAAAGCCCCCCTTACTGTCAGCAGACAGATTTAATCCAGAGGCAAGACGTTTTGAGGTGATCGAAAATATCGATATTTTGTTGTAAGGTTGCTTTTAATATCTACCTTAAGTCCACATCAATATGTTTTGTGAGAAAGCAAAGAGTGTGTGTGTTTTTGTCCTGGGTTTTACCTTTCAGGCTACTAACCATTATCTGCCAATTACACGTTTTCAGGAAATTATACTTCGTATTTAGTCTTTATTTTGACTGAAACAAGACAACATTTAAACTTAATAGATGTCCTAAAAAGAATTCCATCTGAAACATTAAAGTATGAAGATATTGTCCTCTGTTGACTTTATACAAACCCAATAGAGCACCACTGTTATGGAAAGCCTGATGATCAACTTCATGAAAGAGTATTTATAAAATGTGTATAAATTCAGTGTTGACTTTATTTGATACAAGTTAGAATCCTCTCATTTATTTATTTAACTATTTGCTCCATCTTCTGAAACTAAAGCTACACTCTAGCATAGAAAAGAGTGAATTATAATTCAGTCTTTCATGTTTCAGGTGGCCTTCATGATCCCTCTAAGTCCTCCTTCTCCCCTCCCTACATGTGTGTTTACAGGCTGCCCTATAAAACGTTGCTACTATTTTCCAGCACAGAAATAAACAACCTTGTGCATGTGCCTCTGTGCATGCTTGTTCTTTCTGAAGTAACAGGAGAAACTGAGGGATGAAGAGAGACGAGAGTAGAGAGTGGTCTTTATTATTCATGCCCAGCCGTCCATGTCCTTCCCTCTGTTTCCGTCTTGTCTGTCCTCACTTCCCATGTTTCCAGAAAGTGTCTGTGCGCCTGTCTCTCTCTGAAGATAATCTGCTTTGCTTTCTCTCTCTTTTACACTCTTCCATCACTCAGTTAGTGTCCACTGCTAATCCATCTGAAGGTGTATCGTTCAGCAAGACCACATTTTCCTCTCCTTTATAAATTAGTCAGTCCATCCGCCTGCATTTACTGTAGCATTACAAGCAGATCTAACCACAGAAAACCGTGATACATACAGAGCTCCATTTATTGTTCCCAATGGGGGATTCAGACTGTAAGCTCAACCGAAAAAACACTTTACAACACAAATGAAACAACCCACATATTTAGCTTGTGTGGTGTTCTATATGCAGAAAGTTAAAATTATAAACTGCTAGCCTACACTCTGTGCGGGAGGGTTTTAATCCTGAAACTGTGTGGGCATCAGGGATGTGTGTTATAATGGCACAAGTAAGTAAATCTAGGTTCATGGTCTTACATAAATCCTCTGCATTTTAGTTTATTTTTATAATGTATGCTTAACCATGTAAGTTTGATACTGTAAAACAGTTTCCATGGTTTCTCCTTCCACGGTTTCAACTTTTGTGCGTCTTTGTTGGCAAACTGGGTTAGGGTCACTCTTTGATTACGTGCATGTTCTGCGTGACTGCGTGTGAGTCGTGCTAGTTTTGTTTTGATGTCATGACATTGAGGAATCATTTTTGTATGAATGTTTTTGTGTATTCTGTTTGAGTGCTTTTCAGTACAAAAGGTGCTATTCAAAAAGAGAGGAAGAAAGAGAGAACTCAAAAACTACAAATATGGTCTCATCTGAGTAAAGTGTCATGAAATATTATAAATGTTCAATAGAAATGAACAGAGATATTGCATTGTACCTGTTTTTCACTTCTTGAGAGATGGGTGTGTATGTTGTGGCTGCACAGAAAGTTTGGCATCTGAGTACTTGTCTCATATCAGTGATGTAACATTGAATCTTAACTAGCTGCGCCTGAATAATTGCACAGGAAGGACAGAAGGGATAAATATCCAATAAAGATGATGGAGATATTTTGAACACAGGTCCACTATCTGCCAGAGACACATCTTTTTTTTTAGTTTAGGTGTCACTTGTCAGGTTGACTGATGTTGTCATTCAGTCATCACTCAAAGACTTGATACAAAGATGGTGTTTTTGTCAATTAAAATCCATCTGGTAGAGTTTTTGAGACTTGAGTGTATTTCCCCTGCCTTCCAGCCAGCCATTGTTCCAATAAATTATTTGACTCTTGTTATAGATATACGTTTGTATTCTGTCACACTGAATCTCACTCAGTCAGTGTTGTTCATATTGATGCAGTTGTAGCCTTTTTTAATCTTGTAATATTAACTTTGACACACTTTGTATTTGAACCTGATGAATTACATAACCTCAGTCTGATAATTGAAGGTCCTTACCATCCAGAGTTGACAACAGAAAAAAATACATGTACCCATTATGAAACACAGCATCAACATGGGAAACATAAAAAGAGAAACGTTTTGATTTAAGAGAGAAGAAGTCTTCATGTGAAATGAGTCAAACTGCTCAAGATTGTCAAAAAGAATTGTGTTGATATGCAAATAGATTCAATTTGTAAGAAGATTTTTTTATTCTTGCTTCCAGTGACAAGTTCAACCACTGCCTGACAGGTCATGCCCAGCTTTGACCCACGTTACACTTCACTGCACATGCACAGACAGAGTGACAATAGTTCACACGCGCTCTGCACAGGAAGTGTTTTTGTAATGGATCTACAACAGCAGCATCGTCCTCTGTGTTCAGGCTTTTGGTGCTGATGTGTGTGAGCTGCAGAAATCATGAAACCTCTGTCTTCATTAGTGGCTACAATCCCCATATACACTGATGACACACAAGTACAGTATATGCACAAGAAGATTCACTTTAAATGACACATACCATCTCTCCTTTTTTTATTTTAGATTAAGGCTAAAAAAGGAGAGTGAACTGAATTACTAAAGTCGTTATTTTGCAGATATAAAAAGTGACCTTTCTCTTTAAGAGCTAATTAGGTCTTACTGCTACAGTTAGCATCTCCCTGTTTAGTAGCTAATTGAAAGCGAAAATCAAAGTTGGAATCCAGTCGTTCTGAAAAGTGTTATTTTTTTATTTCTAGCATCTGTTTTAAAAGTCATTTTTATAGTAACATTCGTATATTTATTTTGGGATGCAAAGAAAATGTGGAAAAAGTACTCTTTGAAAATGACAGAGTTACATGTCTTTTTAACAGCTTGTGTTTGTAGATATTTTGGTTTCTCTGTGGAAAGGTCGAGGCACATTGAGCTCCCTGAAGATGTCATAAGTGTTTCCTTGCTTACTAGTAAGTCTGCACATACAGTAACTGAGTTTAACTCTCTTTGGCTGTCACAGAGAATGTAGAGTCATGTGTTTCTACCAGAATCTCAGTTGCAGTTGTCTTGTTAGCCTGGCCTCTGGTGGGCTTGTCATGGATGGATAGCTACACTACATAGAAGGCTACATCGCTATAGGCCTATACACACTGACACACACAATCACAGTCAGCCTCTGCTGTGAGCGCCACCCTGCTGGGTGACAGCACCCAGGCAAAATAAATTAACCTATGCGGAGTGATGCATCTTTGTATGTGTTTTTGACTGCCTCTGGGTGTGTGAAATTATGCACTTGTTTGTGCATTTTCTTCTGGGTGCATGTCTGGGGACAGTAGCTGTCTTATTACCTCTTGCAGCTAAGAGTCATGGGTAAAAAACGGTGTTGATAGCTATAACCCGCTAAAGCACCATGTGTTTCATTTCCTATTATACACCTACATTCAGGAAAGTTATTCTTGAGAAGACAATTTTAATGTCCAGTTTCAGTTTCAGCTTCATTGAAAGTGAAGTCTTATGCCAGATAACCAAGATGACATCATCAAGGTTATTTCAAGTCACTCCAGAGACGTTAATCACCCGCTAATCTCACCATCATGTGTTAATTTGGCAGGATGTCTCTTTACGGTCCCTGTAGCCACTGGCTTTTAGTTCTCCAAAGCCGACAACAACAACAAGAATATCACAGAGGGATGTGACCCATCATAAACTTGATTAACATGCTTTGTGTTGAAAAGTATCCATGGCAACAGGCATTAGCAAAGTAGGTAGCAATGAAAACAAAAAAAAACCCAGAAAGAGTGAGTTAATGATCTATAAACCTATCTTACATTTATGTGTCTGACCTTTTCCTCTGTTTAATCCTGTGTTCCTTTATTGTTTGTGAGTCTTTCTGTTTCCTTTCCTCTCCTCTCTTTCTATTCCTCTTTTCTTATTTAGACTAAGGGAAGGTGTTCCAGTATGGAATGACCTGTCTATATAGGCCATGAGAGTGTCCTTGACGGTCTATGTGTGTAAAAGAGAAGAGGCTGGTATCTGTGTGTGTGTGTGTGTGTGTGTGTGTGTGTGTGTGTGTGTGTGTGCATGTGTGTCCCCTGCCATCCCATCTATCTAGGCCAGTCGTGATGTGTGTTCTCCACAGACCACTTCCCCACAGACCAACTATATGTGTGTGCATGTGTGTGTGTGAGAGAGAGGGATATAAAGAGTAAGTCTGTATGTCTGTACGGAGCAGTCCACTTCCCAAAAGACCAGACTCACTTTCACACTCTGGAACCATAATGGCTAAAACAGGCTTGTTACAGGACTACATTATGTGTGTGTGCGTGTGTGTGTGTGTGTGCGTCTTTTTTCCATCTGCATAACCAGCTCCAGAAAGAGGAGGGGGTTTTAAATGGCTGGTTTAACTATTTTGGGTAGCTCATATGTGTGTCTATGTGGCTGTAAGGTGGGAAATGGCTGCAGTGTACCACTCTTGTTCAAACTGAATTATCTCCAAAACTATCTGATGGACTGCCAAGAACTTTGGTACAGCAAGTCACTTGGGAGAATATGTCCCTATAGGGTCTTGTGTTTCCAGCTTTGATTTTCTCCTAAGACACATTAAATAAACATTTCAATGGATTTTTTGCAATAAGCATTTTTCATTGCCAGGTCACATGTCCAGTTTGTGTTTCCTTGGGCCAACAAGTTGAGATCACCCAACTACAGCTAGCTTTTTTTCATATAAGTGCAGTTGACAAGTTGACTCAAAAAGCTATTACTGAAGGACATTAGGAGACGACTTCGGCCTATGTAGGGGTGTTGTTTGCATTCAGCATTGAAAGAAAAATCTGACAGACCTGGTAAATCTCAGAGTCAGTTTTAGGAACATAGGACCATGTAGACATATGGATGAGCACATTTATTGTTGGTAGATGATGTTTTCTGATACATTTGGGGTCCTCTGGCTTTTCAAATATCATGTTTGGCTTTAAGTTGGTAGAGCAGGCGCCTCATATTCAGAGGCTACAGTCCCCGATACGCTGGTTTCTTGCTTGACTCTCAGCCTGCAACCAAATCCCTGTCCCTCTTAAGGCTTCCCTGTTCAAGAAAGGCAAAAAGCCAAACAAATCTGTAAACAAAAGAATGTTCTATCATAATTTTTTTCTTACACGGACAAAAACCTGCAAAACTAGTGGTTTCTCCTTTGCCATAACTTAATTCTTGCTATCAGCTTTAAACTACTTCCTGTTTAGTGCTTATGAGCACATGTTAGAATCAGCTTAAACAAACTAAATTAAGATGATTAGCCTTGCACAAAGGGTATTCATGTCACACATACTAAATCAAGTCTTCTTTCAGTGTATCTCTCTCTCATTCACAAACAGAACTAAAGATGTTCAAATGCCTGCCTTTCTCTTTGCACAAAATTGATTCTACATGTGCGTGTGTTTGTCGTTTATACCAAAGTCACCCAGTATGGAAATGAGAGTGTACACAGACTGAAGAGAGAAAGTGGACGAGGTCATAGCTGGGCTGTAACTGTGGCTATTCTTCACTTCCTCTCTCCTTTTTTTTCATCTCTTTTTTTCTCTTTTCACTCCCTGGCTCATCTCCTCTCCACATCTGTGATTTGTATTCTAGATCGATCCGTCTGAGGGAAAGAGAGAGAGATTCAGGGGGAAGACGAGATGATGGGTTTTTTTGGGTATTGGCCTGGCGCCTGTAGTGATGTCATAAGAACAGGAGGCGCGACATAGTCGGTTGTCATGTCAACCAAAAGGGATTCAACATGCTCATAAAGGGAGAGATATGGAGATAAAAGAAGAGGAACGAGGGCTATAAAAAAAGAAGAGTGTCCTGTTACATCCGCCATCCTTAATGTTGGCATATTAAATACACACCTGAGCCTGTTTACTGTCATTTTTTAACACCTTTCGATGCCACTTCCGTCAGTGTTTTCAGCAGCAGAGAGTGCTAAATGTCATAGTTGGTCTTCTGGGTGCATGCGCATGGGTTGCAGTGTGATGAAGTTGATGATTAACAACATTACCTCAACGTGGCAGACGGGTAACCATGGTAAAACCAGATTAAACAAACACAATGTTCTAACAGGCAAGAGAGAGAAAAACTTAAAGGGGCAGAAGAGAGGAGTGGAGGACGAGAACAATGTTTTTCTCGGGGATTCATTGTGATCGGTGTAATCTGCTGATAGCTTGTTGTCTGAGGGCAGTGTACAGACCTTGGAGGGTCACCTCAGTGAAATATAATGAATTGCTGCCATGTCAAGAAAGAATGACATTGCTGCTTTATAGTTGCTGCTAAAACTGTTTGGTCACAAATGTACTGAGTGATTCAATATCTTCTGGTTTCTTAAAGCGTATGTTTGCTACAATTCACTTTTCTCTCATTTGCCCCTGGTGCTCTCACCTTCTCTCCTCTATTTTTCTGTCTTTGTGGTTTGAATCAATCTCCTTGCTTTTCCTCGTTTCCGTTTCACCTTCGTCCTCCTCCGACGGCTCCGAACTCTTCCATTTCCGCCCCCCTAGTCTTCGCTAATGAAGCAAAGATCTGCTTGGGGCCATTTTCCTCTCTATCAATATTGTATGCCAATTACCAGGGTTGGGTTATTAACACTGACACAGGGAACAAATGTAGCACTGCTCGGCCCTCTTGTAACCTTGTGAGCCCAAACACAAGTAGATGTACAAGTACATGAACACGACCTGTATTTGTGTGCGAGAGGGATGTCTATACGCCATGTAAAAACAATTGTAAACACTTTTTTAACATTTCCTTTTAGACATAAAAATAGTCCCATAAACACAATAACACATTACATTTTTACTAGCTGGCTTACCAGCTGGCTTCCACTAGTTAGCATCTTTAATTACATGTTGTGAAAAAGAAAAGGATATAGTAAGTTCTTCTTTTAATTCAGCCTGCTGGCAACATGCTACAAATTAGCCTAGCATATTGTTGTCAAGAACGGCTTCTGTCAACAAGGTTAATTTTGCCTCAAGTTCCCTAGAGTCTATTATCTGTTATGACAGTGTTTAAAGTGAGACCCTAGTAGTGTCTATCACTTTTTGTGAAGTCATTGTGGACAAGTTTTAGCCTTCCAAGTAGGAAATTGAACACTTAACATACGTTTACACAGTACTTCCAAAAATAAATTCAACATTTATGTTCCTCCACAATGGCATTCAGCATTTGATCATAATTTTTTCCTCATGCTGACAAAATCCCAGGGTGGCAGCAGTGTAATAAATGTTAATTTTCCCACATTTAGCGTATGCTAATGCTAATTATGCCAGTGCTAACAGCTCAGCGGGACAGCAGGTTGCTACGTGTTAATGATGCCGGCAGTTTTGTCACAGCACAGTGGGGCTGATTGGAGCACAGATGTTTAGGAACTCTGTTGAACTGATCCTCAAAGGTTTTCCGAGAGGGAGTTTGGGACTAAACCAGGGAAAAATCCATGATTTATGTCTTTCTCACCACAGTATCTCATAGTTTGCTTAGATATGGTTGACTTAAACAATACCATGTTTTGTGGAAAATTCATCTGATGCTTAAGGGAAGACCGGCCTACAAGGCAATGTCAATTATTTTGCAAAATAATGCACGTTACATCTAGTCAATAAAGCAAAAACAAATGAACAATGTCTTAGTAAATGAAGATTACTAAGGATTATTTCACATTTTATGACTTTCCAGCATGCAAGAACAAATGCTAATAATTAGCAAGAGGACAGTGTCCAAGAGAAATAGATTTTGTAGTTGATTCCGTCATATATGCAGGAATGGTTTGTATTATTTTTTGGAACTATTATATTATCAGATAGCCTTACTCAAGCGTCTGGTCAAAGCCAACATATTCCTGACATACCGTAATGAGGACCTGACAGAAAACAGCACTTAAGACCTTGACCCATGCTTTAAACACTGCCTTTAATTATTAAAATTGCTCCAGATTTAGACTTCAGCTCGCTTAATTTGACGTATTGGAATTCCCGTATTCAACCATGATAAAGTAATTGCAGCCAAATAACCATTTCTCTGCACTATAAATCTACTCTTTGGGGCTGGAAATATTCCCCTGTTGCTCAAATACAGCCTACATTTCCCAGCTTGCTTGTCATTTTGCACGTTCTCTGCTGAATATAACTCAAACCTATATCTACAGAAGACGTTATATATATATATATATATATATATATATATATATATATATATATATATATATATAGTTGTTTTACTGAGATTTTCCTACAGCAGTTGTTTTGACAAGCGAGCCCAGGCTTTTATTGTTTGGCAGTTCAGACAGGCAACATCAGCCAGTCCCACAGTCTGAGCCAGCTGCTTGTTGACTGCCCAATCTGATAGGCCTGACTGATAGAGGGCTTCCAGTGATCACACAAACACGGGCAACAGAAAGCAGGCACATATACACATATAAAAATACCGTCTAATAACCATTCCTCAAAGTTAAGGTAACATATATCAGCATTATAATCTACGTCTTCCTGTTTCTTTTTCAAAAATATGCACAAATACCAGAGACGGGACAACATCTGCGGCATCTGGCCAATCATGGCTTTGATCTGAGGTCACATCACAGCCGCTTGCTGAAACCTGACAGTCATCATGTGCTGTTTGTTCTCCAAAAATCAAGCTCATGAGGATTTTTTTTTTCACAGAACAAAGCCAGCAGCACACTGAAAACACACACTGCACACACATGTTTGACCTCCTGGGTGTCTGTTTAACTCTCTTTTTCATTGCTTTTGCTAAGGTGCTGTCTCTTTCTGTCTGCGTTGCTTCAGTGTGTTCTTTGAGTATGTGCAGTGTCTGTTTGTGTTTGTGCAACTCTACCTCTAAGTCAGGCATCTGGTGGCCATCAGAGTTAATCACCCAGGCTTCCTACAACTGCCCGTGACACAAAAGCTCACGCAAATACTGTACACACAAAGCATTTATTGGAACGGGACAGCACGTTAGATGGCATTGGGAAGAAACATGGACATCACGAGAGAGGAAGAAAAAATAGAGGGCAGTGAGAGGCCACAGGGAGGGTAAAAAAAAAAAAGGAAAGAATGACAGATGAGAAGAGGGAGAAAATTAACGTGGAAAGGAGGGTAGGAAGGTGGCAGGATGTGTGAAACGGGCTATCACACATTTGGGCTTTCAAGAATAGAAGGACTCGATAATGACACAGTTTAGATAGATGCGAGCAGGAGGTGTGAAATGCCCAGACAGCAAAGGGAGCGTTCATTCAGCACGCTGGAGCCAGGTGAATGAGTCAGAGGAGTAACACATTAAACAAAACACAGACAGACTCAAATTTAACACACACAAAAAATGAGCAATTCTCCCCTATTTTTGATCATATTGAGGTGCAATAATAGGGATAAAATTACCTATATTTAGAATTCAAAATCAAAGTGCCGGCTTTCCTAAATATCCTGGACTCAGTGTTTTGAAAAATGCTTCAAGTTTAAGTTCAGAACATAGCAGTATTTGCACGGCTGGATCGAGGCAGAGGTTTCCTGCAGGGGCGCCCCTAGACTTTCCAACTCTGCGCTGTCTGTTCTGCATCTCATGTAGTTCCTTGGTTACCTAGGTGACAGCCCCGCCCATTCAGATGTATGATTGGCTGCCTGAAGCGGGTCCTACAGAACCTTTCTGAACAGGCTGCGCTGTCTCATTATTATCACCCCGGATGGCTTACCAATCCCTTAACAAACACTCCGAGCACTCTGGAAAAGACGCTGGTAGCAGCGGTGTCGCTCGATGTACCCACACACTGCCGACAAGCAGGTTATCTTCTGTCAGTAGAATGGGAGGCTTGGGCTTCATAATGCATCTTTAGAAACTAATGGGTGATGTCACTGAGACTACGTACATGTTTCATACAGTCTTTGGTCCTGGCCTTTCCTCGAAGTGATAAATCCACTTATAAAAGTAAGACGGCAAGAGGAAAAGACAAAACGTTCTGGCGTTAATTCCACTGAAGTTACTGAGTCTAGCTGCATAACAGTGCTCATGATGTGGAAATTGCGTCACTATTTCCAGTGATGTCAGCGTCGGAATTCTTATGGCTGCAATGCATATAATGTCTATTTTCCATTTGGCTTTATTCTATGTTTCTTTTTCGTCAGGCCTTCATCCGTACTCAGTTTGTGCCGTCTAGTTTTCTTTCCACCATTGATAAGTGAAGCTATAAAGTTACATTGTCCATGCTGTGAGCCAGGCTGAGCCGTGCAGTGGAGCACTTGTTAGCTGCAGTAAAGGCCTCTATTCCATCTTAACTGTTTACTGTCAAACAGACAAGGTCAGGACACCTGGTGCACTCTAAATGTGTCTGCCCCCTTTTTAGGACTCTGTCTGTTTCTATTTACAACATTCTCCTTTCAACTCTTCCTGGGCTTCATGCTTCTCACTGTCACTTTGTTTCATTCTCTCATGTGGAAGTATAAGAGAGGGGTCCACATTCTGCTAGTACTACAGTGCGAGCTTTGTCTTGTATTTTTTATTGTTGGTATACCTTATGATTCTACCATATAGGCTTAAACTCAAACATTTTATTGAAACATATACAAAAACGTGTCTGCCCAATAAAAGTCACACTTCCCCGAATTTGGTAATCTTCAAATTTTTGATACAAAGCTCCCTAAAAAAATACCAACTAGTCTGCCTAACACTTAAACTATTAATAAGGCATTAAAACCCAATATATTGGATAATATTTGATAATATCTGATAATCTAAACATTACAAAAACCATTATAGATTCGAGTTAGAGATGATTTTAGATCACTTTTATCAGACAGCTACAAAAGAGATTTTGTGAAGAATACATTTGAACATTAATGTGTATGAAAATAAAGCTGCTGCTACAAGAATATCAACATACAAGTATGTTGAATTTCATGTTAAAAAGATGTCAGTATCTCATTATGTGTGTACATGCATGGTACAATTTATCTCAGAGCACTTTAACAAATAATGTGTTTTTCTTACTATCAATCATATGACCTAAGATTTAAATATTTCTTTTATCAGATTTTCATCATGCAATTTTATGTAAAATATTGTCTCTTCCTTTTGCATGTGCATGTGTTTTTGCTCATAGTGTATACATTCAAAATTCTTTCCCTGACAGCAGGAAACCTGAAATCACATTTTGTGATGTGAAACTTAAATGAATATGATATTACTCAGTGAAGTCTTCAGCTGTATGAAGGATAACGGAAAGGCAGACACAGACATGTTGACATTTCTAAAGAGACCCTGAGGGGGCAGAATGTGGAAGAAAAACTGGTCCCATCACTTACTGTCCACTGACTGCTTATCTCTCCAGCACAAACACAAAGGGAAAACACACAAACACACACACACACACACACACACACACACACACACCCCAGCATCACCCAAACGAGCAGCTGCCTCCTGGGATCAGTGAGAGCAGCTGTGCGAGCAGTGCAGTCGTAGTAAATCAGAATATTCTCCTAATTGACCTGCCTGCTTGAATAAATGCAGAAATAAAAGGAAAAATGGTTTAACAGCAAAAGGAAAAGATTGAATTCAGTTAAGCACAAACCACTTTAAATAACTTTAAAAAAAACTTGATAATATGTTTCCAAAGTGATTTATTTTGTTTAAAAAATGCACTTCTGAATAGATCCTCAGAATGATTAATAGAGTAAAGTGTTGATTTATTACAGTTAAGTAGAGCCACTTTAATTTGATGAATTTTCAGTTCTTGGTCATCATTTATAAAAAAACTTTTAGGAACTGAAAGTTTGTCCACTGCGTCCTGTTTGCATTGACTTTCATTTTTATTTATAATAAGTTTTCAGTTATGATTTTTTTAATCACCACACTCTTCATCCTGTCGCCCATCGTATGAAAGATCACTGTTGAGCTCATGAGTTTCTCCTCACTGAGCGTGCTCACTCTCTTGGCTTTGATTGGGTGGAGGGAGGACCACCATAGCAACAGCCAGCTGATGGATTAAAGCCCTAATTGGGAAGAGAAAGTCACTGATTACACACCCACCAACATGAATACACACATACATGCATACGCGCACACACACACACACACACACACACACACACACACACACACACACACACACACACACACACACACACACACACACACACACAGACACACAGACACAGACACATTTAATTAAAAGGAAACTGAAGACTTAGTTTCTCTTTCTGTACGACAATGTCACCATTCATGTTACCCACACACACACACACACACACACACACACACACACACACACACACACACACACACACACACACACACAAACAAACAAACACTCACACACTCAATCACAGTGTCACTCACTCTGCATCACTGTGGGAATCAAATATGGCCGCCTCTTCCCCCATGCCCCTCCATCATCTTTGTTAATCAGCATCGTGTGGAGCCACTCCACTCTCATTAGGCCTTGATTAATCCATTAATTACTAGACAACTGTCTTCGATTGTTACTGAACAATATGAGTGTGTGTGTGTGTCCGTTTGAGTGCATATAGTCCGTATTATCTTATCATGTATATGTGTAAGGCCTCTGCACATCGACTTTTTGTATGTGTGACATTGTGCAGTTACATAAAAGTTTACATAAGAAAAATCTGGATAGAAGGTTGGTGGCGACACACATTACACTTATGTGCTTGTGTGTGTGCACTGAATACGTTATTAAGTAAGAGTGGATGTAATTTGCGGTGGGCTAATAGAAAGTGGTCATGCAGGCAGAACTAGCCGTGCATTACAAATCACTACAGCCGGCCTGCTCTTCTCTCAAGGTGACATTCAGCTCCATAACTCACCTGAAGAGGTGTGTGTGAAGGTGTGTGATCTCAGATTGCACATGTGCTTTGACGTTAAGGGAAAAAAAAAAAAAAAACCTCTAAAGCGCTGATTTAAGTGGGCTGTTTGCTAGAGCTTACGTGGAAAATGGTTTTATTTTTGTTCTCTTCAGTCTTTCGAGGAATTGTTGGATTACATCTGTGATTACAGACCTTAAAGGACATACAGGGGTTAAAAGGATGATGTACTGTACCACATGGCCCTGTGACCCTGAAAATATTTAGCCTCTCCACTTAATGAGAAGGCTTAAGTGCATTCTTTGTATGATAATTGGACCTGCGATACAAGCCGTCTTAAAAATGTCTTCAACAAAAAAAGTAGCCAAGTAGCCAAGACATTTGTAGTTCTTCTGAGGTCTTTCCAGGCAACATTTTGTATACAATACATCCAAAATTGTCTGAATCTGACCCAGAGGTCATACCTTATTGAACCTGGCCTGGATAGCTCCCGAGAGTAGCATTTAGTATGGATATAGAGGAGCATATATTCAACCAAAAGCCTCTCAAGGTTCAAATCCACAATTTTCCAGCAAAGTACCATAGCCTCAGACGTTGATCACTTTACATATGAATAAGGAGGTTTTCTGAAAGCCAGAACACCACGTTTGCAATGTATATTTGACTGCTTCTTGTCTTTTTGTGCATGGATATTTCAGCTGACTAGCTTTAAATTGCAGCAAAAGGAACAGCACTGCCAAGTCTGTCTGAATGTTTTCTATTTCCTCAACTCATTCCGTCAATTTTTCTCTTTCCTTTTCTCTTTTTTCTTGTCTTAAATTTTCTCGTCCACCACCCCTGTTTTCCCTCGCTTCTATCTCTCTCACTCTCTCTCTCTCTCTCTCTTTCTCTCCCTTCTCCCTCTCTCTCTTGCGGTGGATTATTTTTGGGCTGCCTGGTTAATTTCAGTAGGAAGTCAAGCTCAGTGCCAGGGAAAGTGGAACGCATATAAAGAAGCCAAAAGACAAACAGAGACATCAAAAAGCTCCACATCTTTTTTTTTTTTCAGCCACTCAGTTAGACTCTCTGATGTCTGTGTGTGTGTGTGTGTGTGTGTGTGTGTGTGTGTGTGTGTGTGTGGTGTGTATTGAAAGTTTTTTGTTAAATAATTTAATAATACTCTCATCATGTCTCCTTTTTTGACATCACCTGTAAAATTGCTCCTTTGTAACATTAATCAAGCTTTTCTGGCATGTGAAGATGATTTGGACCTTGTTTCAAATTGAAAGCCTGTATCATGTAAACATAGACTATTTAAAAAGAGGATGTAGACATTGTGACAGCATCCACTGGTTTTCCTTTTGCTGCCGCATTTTGGCCTTTGGTGTTTTTTTATCTTCTGTTGTTGTTTGGAACCAGAAGTGACCATATTTTGACAACTGGACAGAAACACATTGTCGCACTTCTATCCTGACTGACAGGCTGCTGTGGTTTTGTCAATCACAGATAGCCACGCCCCAAAGAAGCCACTGCTAAACTTGCTATAGCTTATAATGCTTCGGTACCTAATTTTTCTCATATTTTGACTTCAATAAGAGATCAATTCTATAAAGTTAAAAGTACAATCACAGCAGCAGTGAAAAGAAATTAATTAATCCATTCAAAACATTTTGTAGAAGGCAAACACACACACACACACACACACACACACACACACACACACACACACACACACACACACTCTTACGTGGGCCATTGTTTTCAAAATGAACACGACTTGAAACTAACAATAGAGAGTGTAAAGTCATTGTTAGAATGTTTACACAGGTAATACATCACTTGAGATTTTTGATCATTTTCTCATCTGGTTCCATTGTCAGACTTCTTTTTGCCACCATTTGAGTCTTCCCCTGCTTGTCATTTAAAGTACTGTAGGTAGGCAGGTAGAGGCACATCCATATTATAAAGGCTTTATCACCTTCTGGCAGGCTATGGACTTCACTCAAACACAATTAAAGCACGGCAGCCTGGTTGGTCTGTCCTTAAAACCCTGACAGCTTCCACCCCAGCATCAGTCCATGAGCTGCTGTGCAACATGCTTACGTGTCCTTGAGCAAAGACACAGACACTGCGCTTAATTACTGTAATTTACTTTGGACAGGAGCCTCAATTAAACACCTCAGATGAACTCCAACAGTTTCATCACCTCCACTCAACCCACTCTCTCTCTCCCCCCCACCCCATACCCCCACCCCTCTTTTTGTCTCAGTAGCACCAAAGTTTGTGATGTAAAAAAGAGATGAGCCTGGTTTTAATGAATATCTGTGATCCAGTCAACAGTTAGAGTGTCTGAGAGCCTGAGAGGGAACAGCAGATTATACCGTATTACAGGAAAAGAGGATGATGGTGGTTATTAAATTAATAACGGCTAATGGAATGATGGGACGTGTATGTGTTGGATTTGAGAATATGAGCGCCGTTTGTGTGTGTTTTACATGTGCGCTTAATATGTATATTGTGAGCATTATATGTGTGTGTGTGTGTGTGTGTGTGTGTGTGTGTGTGTGTGTGTGTGTGTGTGTGTGTGTGTGTGTGAGAGTGTGTTTCTTCACTGCTGGTAAATGCAATCTCTGCTTACGGCTGCGGAGTAAGATTTACGCTGTGTGCTGCGCTGACCTAGCTTATTAAAGACTCTGTGAGTGTGTGTGTGTGTGTGTGTGTGTGTGTGTGTGTGTGTGTGTGTGTGTGCGTGTGTGTGTGTGTGTGTGTGTGTGAGTGACAGCCACAGGTTACACTTTAGATGGTCTCCGTATGTCGGCAGCACATGATCGGCTTAGGGGACAATGCGCTGCAGGACACACACATACACACTCACATCCAGGTGTTAATATCCTCCTGGGCAGGTCTGACTCACACAGTCTACACTCTCTCTCTCTCTCTCTCTCTCTCTCTTCCTCACTTTAACTTGGTGACTCACAGAGAAGTATTGCCCTCAGGTGTCATGGCGTAAGATGAATAATTCACCCAGAGGACCCCTCACTCTTTTTTACCCTTCCTCTCCCCTCTCCCTTTCTTTGCCCTTTGTCTCAACCCTTCTTTCTCACCTGGACTCCAACTCTTGTTTTTTTCCTTCCCCCTTTTTCCTCCTCCCGTAATTAGTCTGTGTGTGCGAGGGAAGTGGCAGCATATGTTGCACTGAATCAGACAGAGAGAGAGGCAAAACAGAGAGAGAGAGAGAGAGAGAGAGAGAGCTTAAAGAAATCGAATCAGCATCAGACAGTTGCAGTAATAAAGAGAGACGGCACAAAGACAGAAGAAAAAAATGACCACATTATAGTAAAGAGTGCAAAGGTGTGCAGATGGAGCATTATGGCAAAGCTATAAATAACTCTTAACTACGATTGGCCAGAAGAACAAAAGACCCATACACTTCAATCTCCCTGTGTTCTCAGTACAGGGATACACAAAGTGCAAACTGTTATATATTAACATTCAAGTTGTGTTTTGGATGATTGACAAAGAACACATTTGAGTCACACCTGGACAGCCAAGCTGCTGGATGCATTTGGAAGTCTGAAGTCAAGTTTTTTTATAGAAGTCTTGAATACAACCAACAACAACAAAACACTTGCACAGTGGGTTTTGGTGTCAATGTTTGGGCCCGTCTTTCCACCAAACCATACAGCATCCTCATTCATTTACACTGATGAACCTTACAAAAAAAGAGAATGTCACCATGAAAAAAATGTGGCTTAACATAACTCAACATCATCCGACAATATGGCGCATGAAACCAATGCAAAATCAAATTTTTGGTAGATTATTAGTCATGGCATAGTACTACTGTTGTTGTCAATATATTAGAATTTATGTAGCTGTGGATGCCTGTATGTGCGTGGGCACTTTAAGGTGAAGCTTTTCTTATTTTTTGTACGATTGCATAAAGACAATAAAGGCATTCTTACTCCCCTACAGTTTACTATACGCCACTGAGCACTATTTCAACTGCAACATGCACGACACCTCTTGTTGAGTTAAATGTCAAGGTTGGGGCCATGGAGGTTAGATTACGTTTTTTTAGTGCGCAAAAGGACCAGCAGAGGATTTGATGAGGAACAATGATGGATGGTAACGTGTGGTGGGACTTGAGCGATATGCGGGCGCTTCTAAGGGTTTTTTTTATTACTGACTGTCCCATTTGTGGTTTTAAGTAATGGCAGACAAGAAGACAAGGAAATAGAAAAAGGCATTTGTGGATGGACGTGTCGCTAATTGTCTGATAATTCACTTTGAGCTTCCCCGAAATGGTTCAAAGCGTTAACGTCAAACCCTATTATGGAACTTTCACTTTAGGACATGCACATGCGGTCTTGGAAAAAAGGGAATTCACAACAACATAATATGAACCTATTCCTGAATAATCAACTTACCAGGCACTCACACCACACACTTGCTAGCTGGCAACGCTCCACAGCAAATTGTAAGAACAGAGACAAATGAGGCACATGCATTTTGATTTGAGTAAGCATGTTCTTAACCTAACTTTAGTTCTCAAGTGAAGTATGTGTGTGTATCTCAAAGTATGTGTGTGTAGCATTTCTCAACAACAGAGTGAAAAAATACAATTTACCCTCTGGGATTAATATAGTATACCATCTTTTTTTCTTCTAAAATAACTTTATTTGTGACCGAAAGTCAAAATTGTGACACTTTATTTCACTTACCTGGAGAGTTATCTAGCATAGAAGCCAGTTTTGCTGCTTCACACAGTCACACAGTCACACTTGAGCACTTTTTCTGTGATGGCATGGTGCCATTCACTGATACACTTTTCACATCTGTTTTTTTTGTTGTTTGCAGTCTTTTTGTTTCCCTCATCATTGTCAATTTTGTGGGTAAGAGCATGAGCTAAATGCTTAAATTTCAATACCATGAGGAAGGTTTGATACTTAACAGTGATGTCATTTTTTTTTTACTCCATGACTGAAATATATACCTTCACAGATCACAAGTATATAATCCTCTGCCTTTTTTTCTGTAGCTTTGCTTGTCTTTTGGGGACGATCTGCTGCGCCTGTGTTCCCATTTTGCGTCCCTAATGCATCAATAAATGTCAAATATGAAAGGGAAGAGATAAAAATATCTGCTTGGACGACTTCTGATGCTATTTCAGTCACTTTTCATTTCACCTTAGCTTTGAAGCCACTTGAAAAGGCTGTTCTGTTCGCTCAATTTCTTGTCCTTATTCGCTCAAGAATCATCTCAAAATGAAAGCCTTTTTTTCTGTATATGAGAGAGTGGATACTCAAATATATGTATTTCTGTAAAATTAACAGCAAACGGGAGCACAGTCATATCGGTACAAGGCATTGAAGTGGGAAATAAGAGTGTAACAGTAGCAAAGAAGAAAGAAAAAAGAGATGTCAGGATTTTACCATTTGATGGCTCAAATTCCCCTAATTCTGTGACAAAGTTCAATAAGTTCACTTCCTGGTTGGCTAGGTCACATCCTCGCTGCTGTGACATGATTGGGTGATCACCATCCTCTGGTGCTACCAACACACACATGCACACTCTCTCTCTCTCTCTCTCTCTCTCTCTCTGTCTCTCCCCTTCTCTCTCTTTCTGCCTCTTCACCCTTTTTTCCGCCCGTGTCCAAAAATACCTTTAAAACCAATTAGTGGAATTAATTTCACTTATAGCAAGTTAATTATTTTGTGATGGATTGAAATGAGGAGGAGGTGAGGAAGAGAGGGAGGAGAGGAGGACAATGAAAAGAGCAGAGGAACCTGAGAGGAGTCCTAAGGGGAGAGCTAAACATAGTCACTCTTTTCACTCTGTCTGTCTGTCTGTCGCTGTTCCGCTTTATCTCCATCCGATCCATCCATTTGCCTCTCTTTCTGTCTTTTATCCTGCTTATTCTGTTGCTCTGCATTTATTTGCTGCAACAGTTAATTGAGGTGTGAAGAAACAACAAAGCAATATTTGATTCCCTTCTCATGACACACTGAAACTGACCGTACAAGAAAGTTTAGCCCAAAGGGTGAAGACACTCTCTAAAGCTGTGGATTTTTTTTCTAAATACAGTTAATGTGAGTGTGATACAATGTGTCTTTTGAGGATACCAGAAGTCCTGTTTCTCATAAGATTGCGTTAAAGAGGCGTTGTTCAAGTGAAGAGACACTTTTTATTGACTTTGACTAATTAAAAAGGCTTCTACCAAGATTCATCAATGACTGTTTATGGCCTGTGTTGAAATCTAAAGACGGGTGACAAATTAAAGGAAAGGCCAACAAAAGGGTATTTTTTTTTCCACAAAGGGCCACCAGTACTTCAGCTCTGGGGCTCCTTGACATACAGTAAGTTATTTAAGTCTTTAAAATTCACGAGAAGAGATGAAAACTGCTCCTCTGATCGCTTTCCCTTCTTTTGTTTTTTTTGGTGCAGCTCCATTGCTTGCCATTGGTTTATAATGCAGTTCACTTTTCTTTTAGCATTTACTGATGATTGTAAATTCAGTCCGACGTTTCCTGAAGTTGATGAGTTGTTGGGTTGGGACCTGGTGACTTTGAAAGCCTTGTGAGAGACGTGATTTATAACACTTAACAACTCAATCACCACTCTATCTCTGTTAGTAGACCTTTACTTCAATACTTTATTCCAAAAAGTACTTTTTCTAAGATTGAAAATGAACTTTCACGCTTGCCATTTAGTCCTTAAAATCTAAACGATAGTGGTTTGTCCTCCGTGTACCTCTCTCTATCAAACAGCTGACAGCTTCTGTTGAATTATGTAAAAAAATGACTTGACTTCTCACAAAAAATGTAAAAGTGCACAATGCTTTAGCAATACATTATTGAAATGAGTTTTATGCATGGGGAGTCCATCATTAAAAACATTTCTACGTGTTCACGTTGTAGACATTCCCGATTGCATCTCGCTCATAAATCATTATTGATTTAAGGAGAGGATGCTGGAGATTAGAGATCAGGAGGCCCTGAGGGTGTTGTGCTTCACTGCTGTCCATTTGTTGTTACATAATGACATTCACCCCCCCACACACACACACACACACACACACACACACACACACACACACACACACACATGGTTGAAGAGAACTCCCTCCATAAGCCTTTGATTTTTCCTGCTCCGTCCCCTTCTGAGCCTTAAAAGTCTTGAAGTGATTCCTGAACTTTTCCAGCAGTAAGCTCTTCGATCGACCCGCTGATGTGCAGCGACAGGACTAGTGGAAGATTGACCTCTGTGCGTGCTGCCTCCACTGCTTTACAATGCTGCCACAGTGATGCTGAGCAAGCTTATGTCCGCATCTTAAACACAGTGGATGTACTAAAGTATTTGCACAAGACAGATGAGATAAATGTTGAACACACGGAGGTCAAGCTACCACTCTGACTGTGTTTTATTTGATCTGAAGGAAGAAAAGTGTCTTGAACGGACAGGCTATATTCACACAAGCTCAAATGCTGTCGACCTACTAATAATCTTTATCAGTTTAATAATTAAAAAGACAATGAACAAATCAAATGAAGAGGGATATCTGGAAATATTTCAAGTTAGAACAACATATTTCATAATCTTGTGGTCATGAAACAGTGAGCTTCAGCACTTAGCAGCTTAATTCCTAATATGACCATAAGCTTGACTTTTTTGTTCCTATTGCCTTTTCTGTTGCTCAACAATTGGCAGGCTGTTAAATGATAACAATTTTTCAGATTTCACTTATACAACCTGACACAGTATTACGGCATTGAAACTGCATCTGAACTCCTCCTGAGCTTGACGTAAGAGGAAAGTGACTTTTTATGTCATGACATAAAAAGAAGAAATTTGACAGTTCAGTCTGGGCTGCTGGATGTACAAAAAGCTCTCTTTTTTTGCCTTTATGTGTTTTTCTGTTCAAGTGAATCATTGCTCTCCAAGTTGTTTAATTGAGTCCTATTGTTTGGGTTTTATGGCCTCAAGTAACGTCTCATCTCTCTTCTCTTTTCGCCATTAAGATCCACGGTAGTCTGTGTTTTCCCCCTGTTTCCCTCCTCTCTCTCTCTCCACAGTCAGTCTGGGAAAACTTCCAGTTCACAATGCCACATGGCTTCCCAGTATTCCGGCTTTTTCCGACTGGAAGTGTCGAATTCCAGCGGACAGGCTGCATGGTTTTACCATTACTTCGTTAGTTAAAGGAATGCCTCTGGCAAATTCTTTAGCCAGTGTGTGTGTTTTATCAATTTCCCCATTACTTAAACAGGACAAACTCAAACTTTAAACACGCACCTAAAGTGAAGAAAGTGTGTGTGTGTGTGTGTGTGTGTGTGTGTGTGTGTGTGTGTGTGTGTGTGTGTGTGTAATGACTGAGCTGATGGCGCTTTAGTCTAAATGTTTACAGTGGGACTCTTTTGGTTATGAAGGGAGGAATGCAGGAGAGAAAGAAGTGTGTTCATGGCCGGCGATCTAAAAGCTAAATGACTCATAAGTACTGGCAGTCAGGAGGTACAATTGTTCTGTGCATGTGTGTGTGTGTGTGTGTGTGTGTGTGTGTGTGTGTGTGTGTGTGTGTGTGTGTGTGTGTGTGTGTGTGTGTGTGTGTGTGTGTGTGCGCATGTGTTACGGTCAAGGCTTGCACATGAGCGGTAAATGAGAAGTCACTCATTGTTTATTGAAACTTCCAAACTCCCGAACCACTTATCCCCCCCCCACACCACAGAACTTATAGTACCACGTTGTGGGTCTGTTCTCTGGTTCCCACAAAATCATATTAGAGTGCAGAAACAGGGACACACAAACACATTTCTTCAGGCAGGGGGTATTTTGCCTTGGCCTCAAACTCAGTGCATGTTGAAAGTGCTCCGAAGAGACTTGATTCATACCAAGAGGATCTGCTCACCTCGTGTCTGTACTGTTTGATTACACAAGCCTGTTTTAAAGGTGCATTTTGTTGTTATTATTTCATGTGCGACTAAAGAGAGTAATCAATAACTGCTCTTAGGGTTTTTCATTTTCATTCTTTTACATTTTAAGAGAATGACAAGCTCGGTATGCAGCAGTAAACAGTCGTCAAATAGTTCATTTCCAGGCTGTTTTATCACCACTTAATGACTGCAGGTGTGAACTAATGATCTGATGTACTCTTTCTCTTGATTTTTTTTTCTCTTGAAAACAGTTCATCAATATTTTGAGAATAGTTTAATTTGCTTTGTTGCAAAGAGTTTGTCAAACTGATTGAAAACCAGTTACGTGAGGCTTACTGTCCTGTTAATGTTGAACTGTACATCTAGTAAACCATTAGCCTCGCTAAAGATGAAGGCTGGACACACATCAAAACTATTTGCTATTGACATTTTAATCATTAGATTTTGTTGAATGCATTGGACAAACAAAAGAAAGTGTGTTATTTACTGACCTTTTCTAACCTTTTCACAGAGCCATAGTAACTGTACAGACATGAAGTAATATCAATCCTTAGATATAACTGTCTGCATGTATGTAATAAAAGCATACTGCAAAACTGTTGATTTATACCTTTCTGTGACAGAAACCTTAGGTAGAATTATTTGACTTAGTGTATCTGTATGCTGTTAGCCTGTTTGTGTGTGTGTGTGTGTGGTCCTGGGAATACGTGTTGTGCTTGAGGCAGGGTTACAACTAGCAAAATGCAAATTAAAGAAAGCAGCACACACATGAACACTTTGATTACACGTGGAGGGGCTGGTTTGGCTTTGCTGCAGTTACAGTGGTAATAAAAAAAAAAGAAAAAGAAGACAGAGTGTGACACGAAAAAGAGAAGTAGAAAAAAAAGAGAATACAAAATGAGGAGAGAGAGAAAAAAGAGTCGGGGAAAAAGAGGAAAAGGAAAAGTTAGATGTGCGACTGGGGAAAGATGATGCTACTGGAGCGCTTGAGGATGACTCATCCATAAGCTACTGATGCTCCATGGACACACACACACAACACACACACACATACACACACAGACACACACACACGAAAGCATGCACACTCTCACACACATGACTCCTCAAACACACTTAACAGTACACACAAATATTTAGTCATACGCTTGAATGCATACGCAAGCACACATTGGTACACACCAGTCATCCATTAGTCTGATCCTGAATCATGGAGACGTGCGTGTTGCTTTAGCAGCTTGTTCCTAATGAGCCAAAATGGCCGCCGCCGCACCGCCGTTTCCAGGCCAGAGCAGGGAACGGCCCCAGGGGCAGAGAAACTGGGCGAGGAGGAAGGATCAGAGGGGGCTGGATTTAAATGGAGCTCATTAGCTTGTGGTAGCCATGAGAGGTCCCTGCACGCTGAGGAGGAACACACACACACACACACACACACACACACACACACAGACAGACACACACTCATGCATGCAAACACAGATGGGTTGTCTTGTGTACATACAGTATAGGCACACACAAGTACGAGAGGGTAAAAGACGTGTGAGAGCAGGGCAGAATGAAATTAAAAAAATTGGGGAAAAAGTGATCATGGTTTGGTGAGTTTTGGTTGGCAAGGTGTAAGTCGTGCAGATGGCAGAGACTTGTATGTGTATTTGTGTGTGTGATTGTGTGTGTGAGATTTTTGCCAGTCGTACCCCCTTCCCGGCACTTCCCTGCTTGTCCACCCACTCAACATATGTCCCCCTTTCCTCTCCTGTCTCATTTTCCCTCCCTTCCTAAACCGTAGTCCTTCTCATCATATATTCCGTCATGTCATTCCTTCTGTGAGTGGTTTGTATGTTTTTTGTTGCACTTTGCTGCTTTGTGATGTATTTATAGCCATAAACACACACACACGCGCACACACACACACAAACACACACATACACACCGCACAAACACACATACGCCATTCTCACTCTGCAGCCAAACTCCTCTTCAAAGGGGCGTTTGATTTCTTCTTCTGTTGCCCAGGCCCCCACACATCCCAGTAGGGTGGGGATATAAAGAGCAAGGGAGGGGCTGAGCCATAAAGCCAGCACCCGCTTAGCCTCAGAAAGTATAAATCTGCCAAAATAACCACAAAAAAAACCAAACAGACGCTTTGTCAAACATTTTGCTTATCTTTGTTTGGGGAATTTCATTAGAGATGTTTTGCATGTCTGCTGTGCTTGGTCAGGATTACATATTGATGAAATGCAGCTTATACAGAAAACAAAAAGTGATTTTGGTTAATACTGCAGTTTTTACATTTTATGTGTTTTTAAACGCAGATGTTGGTTTTGATTGGAAACTGTTCAGTTAGTGACATGCTTTCGTTTGACAAAAAGCTTTCAGGGCTGCTTGGTCATGCTCGTTCATCCCTGTAAAGATGAGCATCAGCTCTGCTGTTAGGAAGTGCACTGGAAACAGCTCTTCAGACCAAGTGAATATTGTGAATATTTTGTGTATTACTCTCTAATTTGATTGATAGTTTGTATTGACTATGGCTGGCTCTTCCTGTTGGATTGATGCTTTTTGAACTAATTTGATGATGGACTTAGAGAATTATTTTCATGATGCTAATATATCAAAGAGGTTGACTAATTCTCATGGTTTCAAATACCGACACTTTGTCTGCTATCTGCATCTTAAATAGACATACAAACTGAGCCTTAAGTGCCTGTAGAACTAGAACTATGAGAGAACTAGTTAATGATGTTGCTGAAAGACAGAAAAATCCCTTTTGAGGGCTGACAAAGGCGATCGACTGGCCAAAAAGTTCAGACCTACAACCAAGAGACCCATGTTTTTAGAACTTCATTTAACCAAATCTTCATAATGTTTATAATAATATTCATCATGGGAGTTAATTCAATTTAACCACTTAAAGAGACTATATAGACCATGTTACACAGGGAGAAAACAGACCCTACAATCTGTGACATCTACAACTGTGTGAGATTTAAAAGGGTTGCTACAAGGTATCCCTGTTGGCCGACCTTGGTAGAAAACCTGTTGGTACTAATAATGATGATAAAATGTATTAATACAGCCCCCATCAAAACAAACATAAAAAGGGCTTAACATAAAATGGCAATAAAATTCAGGAATATTGCAGGTATAAAACCACAAAACTGCCACACCAATATTAATAGGGTATAAAAATCCAAGAGCAAGATTAAACAGGGGAATGGGTTTACAGGAAGATTGTGATTTAGCAAAAAAAAAAAGAGTATCCTGACAGTAAAAGCTCCACAATTCAACAGGAAGCTGTTTTATCTATGGCAGAGGATAATTTAAGGTGGAAGTAATCTTTGGATAATTAGTTAAAAGATCAAAATAATGCTAACTATTTTAAACAATGAGAAATCTTATGCATGCAAGTAAAGGTTTTAAGTGAGAAATAAATAAAGAGAATTTAATATCAATTTCTAGGTTACATAAGGAAGTACTTTAACACTTCAGAACATCAGGAGGAAAAATACTCAGCCCGGAAGAGGTTGTAAAATATATTCTTGCTGCTCTGAAGAATGAGATAATAATCCTGATGCATTAAGGTGCATTATGGGAAGTGCAAGATCCTTGTATTTGGAGTACATTAGTCATTTCAAGGCCGATGTGTTTGGATGTTTTGGTCTCAGCGACCTCAATATTGATCAATCACAGTCTCATTTTTGAAAATCTCTCAAATTGAACCAATTTTGGTTGTGTGTGTGTTTTTTTGTGTGGAAAGTATGACCAGACGGACTTTTAATATGTACCAGGTATATGAAAGAACCCATCTAGAAAGGTACTGCAGTCCATTTTATCAGAAAACAATCAAAACAGTATATATATGAATTTCTCATGCTGAGAATACAGTATCATATTGTCAACCTGTGAGCTACCGGTTGCTCTCAAAAAAATAACCTTTTTCCTATTTCATTAATTTAACAACACTGACTGTCTGTTGCACAACTTCAATTAAAAAGGTGATTAGTTCTCACCTCTGTTCCCATGGTCCTACATCTCCTGATGGGGGAGGAGGGATGTGCAGGGTTGGGAGGGCCTTAGTCATAAACCTAACGCTCCCTCTGAGACCGTGGTGATGCCAGACTGTCAAGCTAAACTATGAGAGCACATTCATTAGCGTTTTATTGCTTTGTTGTCTCCACTATTAATCACAGACGCACACACATTTTTCCCCTACTGTTTCAAACTCAAAAAAAAAAACACTCAGAGGAGACATGCATTGTGTGACGCTGTTTATTAAAACATGCAGAGACATTACAACCCATGTGCTTTATCTGATGGCTCTCTGGTGTGTTGTATGTCGGACCACAAGTTCTCTCTAGGTCCGTATCTGTGCCCCCGTGAGATCACTTACACACACAAGCACAAACGCACACACACACACACACACACACAAGTATCCATGCCTCCTGTGAGAACAATTATTGACTCGACAGTAAAATGGCGTCACCTTGACTCGCCTGTTTCTCCGTTGAAGAAGGTTTTATTGACGCAATCTTAATGGAGGTTAATTGTAGTTTAATTTATAGTTTCAGGACCGACTGTATTCGTGGCCGACCTGCTGATAATGTGTGCGTCAAGAGGGGTTTTATGGTATTTTTTTTAAATGACTTTTGCAGAAGCACAAAGTCATTACCAATTTACAACATCTTTGATTTGCAGTACAATATTGCATCTTTATCTTTTGTTCCTTAATACATTTTTGCAGGTCTCCAGTGGGTTTCTTTTTGTCTTCAATAAATGGGGGATCTTTGCACTTTTTATTTTGTCTAGTGCTCATAGTTCTGCCTTTCTATCCAGTCGTGTATTTCATTTTATTTCCCTGACTCAGGGCCATGAAACTTGGTATGGAGCATAAACATGCAACATCTACAAAAACATAGGCTGCAGTAAGGCTAGATCAGGACTTTTTCATCACCTGTTGGCCTCTTTGATTGTCAAAAGCGAATCAATTTAACACCGATAGGCCTTTTAGATCATCATTTGGTAAATATCCTTCTCTATAGCTCTCTATGCATTCAGACAAGATACTCAACAATCTTTACAATAAGCAGCAAATGCTTGTCCCCCCACCCTCCCCTCAGCCCTCTGCAAAAACAAAAAAAAAGTTCATTTTAAAATGAGAAGAGGAATACAAGTTTTGAATACAAATAAGAAAATGTTTCCCTTTCGCCCTTGTTTCCCAATTATCTTGGTGTACAATCTTTCCATCTCTCAAAATGATGTGCTTTTACTAAGAAAAGGCTTATTCTAAGTGTCAGATGATAGGAAATACTGGCAGGAGTGGGCAAAACAAACTCAAAATAACAGCACTTTGTGTTTACTTCAGATTTGCACAATCTGTTAAAAAAAACAAACAAGGCATTTAAAAACAATTATTTGATGTTACTTTCATTTTTTCTGTCAAAATCAACACTTTCAGGATGCTTTCAACCTGCATAGAAAAAAAATCAATTGTAACAGTGATATAGACGGATCACAGTGGCTGCTCGATGTCAGTAGCAATACTAAACATATAGTGTAAAGTGTATGAGATGAAACAGACAGCATACTACACTTTAGTGTTCATCCAGTCACTCTGTGTGTCCAGGCAGAAACAGCTGTGTCCGTGCAGATGTGTAGTCATGGCTTTAATGTATCATGAGGTTGTCACATTGAATATCGTACTAAAAAAACACATAGCGTGTGTTTAGTTGTGAGAAGATCTGAAATAAAACTTCATGCACAACAAACAACAAATTGCACATTTGTGTTTTTATTTGCAGAAATGGCCCAGGAGCTAACGGCTTATCATGAGGCCTAACGTGCGTGCTGTGTGACGGCGTGACGGCGTGAAACAGGAGCATGAAACATGCAAGGAGAATGACAAACAAGGAATTTAGTTATTTGGGATTTTCTGCATAGTCACCTCAGAGTTTGGGTTAATTAATGAACAGCCTCAGAGCATCACCCCGCTAAAGGGCAGTGAACCAACGCTGTGAAGTTGAGACTGTGCACTGATCAGATGAGCAGCTGATTACATGGTGGCGCCTGCAATATGGTGATGTGCAAGTATAAACAGTGTGGCTGTTTTTATAACAAGGTCATAAGGATGATTTGGGACTTTTACAACATAATCATAGATAATTTCACAACAGATAAGTTATAATAAGTGGGCTTTTTGTGGTGCCTTCAACAGAATTGTAAATGACTGCAATGAATTTTGGTTTAAGATACTTTTGTAATAGATTTGGACTTTTAGCAATTAAGTATTTGTCCAAAGCTGCATTGAGACACCAACAGGCTTAAAATGTCCGACATTCATTACTTTGACATTCAAACTCTATAATGTTGAGATAAAATTCAGACTGCACTGTGCTAAAAAGCTAAAACTGCAACTTTTTGCACAAAATAATACTTTTTTAATGATACTGCATTTTTATTGTCAGCTATATGCTAAAAATCCTGAATATAATAATGTTTTAGGATTACAAAATTAACACTCAAAGCATCTTCTGCAACATTTGCCAATACAGCGCATACAGTGTTTCAGTATCAGCTATGAGGCTGATGAATTGAGCAGAGCAGCAGCACATACTGTGGTGTTGTTTAAGAGCACATCTTAAGGACAAACACAAAATGATTCTGCTGTAGGGTTTATTCTCACAAAAGCCCAATGTCTGAATTTGCATTTGAAAATAGCTTTATATTTCAAGGTTATGGTTGATAGTATTATGGCTCTGTGGAGAATCATTTATTTATGGTGTTGTGTTAAACAAGTGGCAGTGCTGTTTTTTTTTAAAGTGCTCTAGTGAGGATTTAGGTTCAGGAACTGGAAGTCTAGACTCTGGGACTGTTGACCTCCTGAGCCTCTTAAACCAGCCCTCTGAATGGAAACACTCTGAATATGTATACTGCAGTAAAACCTCTCAATATTAAAGGTATTAATCTGTTCCCCCTCAAATAAACAGAAAATATTTTTTTGACTTGTTTTGGCATAGCTCTCAAAAAGCTCCCAAAGGGGAAAAAAAAAACCCCACACCAGTTTATCTATCAAAGTAGGAGAACGTTTGAACTTTCCTTTTCCCCTGAATAAATACAAAATCTTTATTTAAAAAAAAAAAACACTTTAGATTTCCCCATCTGTCAACATTTAATTCAGCCAAATAGATAGCAGAAATTATTCAAAATAATGAGAATCATTTGTAACTTTCAGATAAACTGACAAAAATGAGCACATTTTCCTCTTTCCATTACGCAGGGTTCAATTAGTTTCCTCTTCTATTCAAGGGAAATAACTTTTTAGAGAGTTTATTACACTTTTAACCTTTCTCTGCTTCACAAATACATTACATGCCTGGAAGCTGCCCAGTAAAACCACAGTCTCCCACTGCTCAATCCCAGTGGAGGAAAATGAGGGTTACATTCCTTGCTCAAGGGCAGAAGGGAGAGTGTTAGGGCTTTTCCTGGTATATTGTTGTTGTTTTTTTTTGTTCTTTACACGGCTCTTTAACCTCCTGCTGACCCTGCAGCAGCTGTAACAGTCGGTAGAAACATACTTTGCACATTTTTGCAGCCTTTTTCTTGAGAAAGGTCGTGCTTAAGTCCTTCTGGCACACTTGGCAAAGAGTGTAAACAAGCGGACAGAGCAGAAAAGCAAAGAAACAACCTTGAGCGTGTGATATTTCTTTCAAATTGGATTGTACTTTAAAGGACACTGTGTGGGATTCTCTGCTTCTCCAGGTTGTAAAGAGTTTCACATGAACAAAAAGGAAATCCCCCAAAAAATCCACGGTATAAGATGTATGGTGGAGTCGGGATTAAAGCCGAGTTGGGGGGGTTTTCTGTATTCAAAACAAAAACAAGAATACTTGAAGAAAAGAGCAATGTAACATGCGACTGATGGTTTGGTTTCCTGCCAAATTTGCCGAATTTGCAGCCGAAGCAGACATCCATCAGCTAATAACTTCTGGCACCACAGTCAATACAAATGAAACGATGGAAGAATCACACCAGGGAAATAAAAAAATGAAAAAGGCAATATTCTTTTATTCAAGGGTTGCTTTTTTTTCTGTTCAGGATTTCTTGAAGAGAGAGCAGGCAACAGAGTCAGACACCAAAACCATTAAATGGAAAAGGCAGTGGATCCAATAATGCCTTCTCAAACAAAAGTAAAGACGATAATGTGCCAAAAAAAAAACTTTACTGCTTATTTGTGTTTAAAAGATGGTTCAAAGGGTGTGAAGTGTGCTGGGAATCCCAAGTCTCTGCACCTTTCTGTACTGTAAAATGGCCCCTCAGGCACCTGCAGTACGCACATTGAAGCCAAATCACCCTTCATAAGTATTCTAGACACGATTATATTCTGGACCGTACAGGTGGTCGTGTGCAGCCTGGCTGGTTTTGCATCTTAATGACCTTGCTAAGGTTAGGATTTCCATTCAGTGGGACTGCACCTACAGAATATGTATGAAGTGACCTGTCCAAGAGGCACTTTGGATGAAAACACATTTGTGTATCGCAAAGGTTACACACTATGATAACAAACAGCACGATGATAACTATAAAACAAAAAGCATAGGTATGAAGAAGATAGAGAGTTTGATGGATTAAAACAAATGAAAAATGAAAAACAAGGCCAAATGTAACATACTACATACATACATAGCTTGTATTTTCTACATGTTTATCTCAAGCAGCAAAAAGTTTAGCTCAAATGTTGTCTATACTAAATGTAGTAGTTTAACATACTGTATAAAAATGTCAGCTTAAATACTAATATGTACAGTACAAAGACAGACAACCTGCTAAAGGCCTCGAACATTAGATGTAAGGAACGACAAAGAGAGAGAGAGAGAGAGAGAGAGAGAGAGAGAGAGAGAGAGACAGGTAGAGAGAGAGTTTGTATCTGGGTTACTCCGGCCTCACATCTCTCCACTGCAGATGAATATTAATAAGGAGTTATTAATATCTGCTGCCTGCACTGTGTGTGTGAATATGTGTGTATGCAAGGTCGGCACGGAGGCGCAGTGTGAACAAGCCGTCCTCCTCCTCATCTCGCTTCCCCCTCTTCTCCTCCTCTTCCACATCAGAACCCATAGCTCTATCGCTTTTCTTTCCTCCTACTCATTCTTTAGTTCTTTAAGTTTTCTTCTCTTTCTTTTTCCTTCTCTTCCTCCACCCAGCTTCATTCGTTTTGACTGTCACTGCTCCTTATGTTTCATGGAGGAGTGCTGATGCTGCTAATGATTTGTCATTTTTAGCTATGTGTCAGCGTTTTGATACATTTACCCTATTAGATCTTTCTAATGGAGACTTTACATATATATATATATAGACTCTATCTGTTATCTGGGAAGAGCTAACATCATAAAGGAAGTCAGTGTTAAAGCAGTTATCCATTTTTTCAGTGGGTTAAACAGTGCATAGTCAAAAAGAAGACATTTGTCACACTGCCTGTCTGCCTTTGATCAGTCTTAGCTTTTGGCTGTTTATAAAACTGGTTTCTAAGAACTTGCTTTCATGTTTTCATGTCTGAGGGGCAAAAAACTGTAAACCCAAAATAAATCTTTCCCCTTATTTGAAATAATCAGTCAGATACTGCTAATCAGAAATGTGGACAAAAAGTCAAAAAGTCTCATCATGATTCTGAAACTGAAACTCTGACTACTTAAACTTACTTATATACATACTACTTTTTTCTACCTTTCTACTTTTTTTGTACAAAGAAATGTTGCTCCATGCTTTCTTTCAGTGTATTTGTACGTTGATATTTAGATGCTGTTTGTTTAGGTTTTACAGTAAGGAAAGAAACAAAGGGGGTCAATTTGGTCTAAAAAGGATTTGGCTAAGTTAATTTCTCACTGTGGACGTTCTTTTAACTCAATCAGTCAATCAATCTTTATTTGTATAGCCCCAATTCATAACAAATGTTACCTCAAGACTCTTAACAAAAAGTAGGTATAAAACCTCTTATTGCTATATTACAAAGACCCAACATTAATTCAGCATGAGCACAGCACTAAGCAACATTTAGCAAAGTAACTATGGCAAAAAAAAGCCTTCCGTTTATTCAAGAAATCTTGGGCAAAACCAGACTCATGATGAACAACCATCTCCCCGGAAACTGTTCAGGCTTGAAAAATTGATTTTCTTTTGCATGGTGTTTGTATGCGTGGTGCTAAACTTATTTTTTTTTCGACAAAGGGCTCATTGCTTCAAAGAATGAACACTAAAAAATACAAAATATCACCATGGTGTTGAGATGTTGTGTTTTGAAGAAAGAAGAATCTTCTGAGAGAAATTCACATAAAGCTACATTTTACCTCCCCTTTCTGCTTTTTTGAGGAATTTCCCATACTCAGGTCATGCAAGTGTCTTAAATGACCTTTTGTTTAAGACCTCAGCTGCGTTAGGAATAAAACATAGTATGCAACCATAGAAGACAAATTCAACAAATTCATCAAGCTTTGGTATCTATGGCTCCACTTTTAATTGACTGTAACCAACCACCTCAAGTTTTATTGTTACCTTACACTTGAAGCAGTCTGTCCGCCCTGAACTACTGGGAGTAGAAAACAACAACCAATCAGCTCCTCAGAGCCACGATTCCCAGCTCGAGGGTCGGGCTGTGATGAACTAGCGAGTCCAGATGACAGTGAGCAATGTGCTGTTGAATACAGAGCATGTATGCATAATTTATACACACGTATTCCCTTGGCATGTTACTGTCTGATCTATCTCATGTGGGGATGAGTGTGCGTGTGCACATACACACGCACACACTTTTATTTCATTTCCCCTCCACTTCACTTCCCACTTCACATAGTGTGTTGCAGTTTAATGAATAAATCCATACAGGATGGGGTTCTTATTGGCTGTGCACAGAAGCTCTTTCAAAGACAAAATGAGTCTTGAGCATCACAAATACCTGTTGTTACGTTGTTGTTAGGATGACTTCATTTGTAACAAAGAGTAAACATGCCCTTCTTTTATGCCTTTTTGTTGACAGGGCAAAGTCGACAGGAAGCCTCACCTGAGATGTGTTTAACGCTGTGTAGCATTCAGACAGAAACATTTTATTTTCAATGTACAGTAATGACTTTTCCTTGACAGTAGCTCGTCCTTTTTCCCATTAGGTAATACTCTGTAAGGGACGATAAGTTCTCAGTTTGTTTTGCGATCATGTTTGTTAAGCGAGCCTGTTCCGCCCAATCAGGAGCGTGTGATGCGCTGTGTTTTCCTTCTAACTTCCACGCATACCCTCATGCTGTTTCATTTCAGTGTAAACACACACTGTAATTGTCCATTGGGAGGGGGTCATAGATCAAGGGGGAGCAGGTGTGTGTGTCTTGTGTTTCAAGGGGAGCAGGTGTATAAATGTACATGTGTTTGTGTGCGTGCATGCATGTGAGGTTGTTTGTGTGTGCATTGAGGGGAGCAGGTGTGTCTGTGTGGTGTACTCACTCGGCCAGATAATGGGGACATATGGACAGAGCGAGAGAGCGACAAATGAGACACACAGACACAGTGGGTTTGTGGCCTACAAAATGCATGCACATGAACACAACTGACACATGCAAGCCTTCCAGTCTTTTTTTGCATGTACGCCTCTAAGTGTAAGTGAGTGAATGACAAATGAATTAGATAAAAATAATATTAGGCGAACAACTGGTATTTATGGTGCCAGTGATGATTGGTGTAAAGCACGATGGGATGTCACAGCTGCCCTAAAAACATAGAAGCAGTGTTTTACAGTATTTGTGCCAACAAACGACACAACTATGGTGGCTGATAAGGACAAACACACAAAACAAAATGTTTCCATAAGCAGGAATGGGATGGGAATTCAGAAATGATGCGAATTAAAAATCAACTACAAGAGTTCAATAGAAAAACAATAATGCCCCCTCTGCACCCAAAATGTGTTTTGTAAAATATTCTCATATTCAACACATTAGTGCCCCCTACAGGCCCAGAGTGCTTCCGTTGTAAAGACGGGATTCTTAGTGCTTTTCTGTTGCATTGTTTTTTCTTTCTTAGTTAGTGTATTTTATTTAGATTTTATGTTTCACCATGTGTGCATTTGCAGAAGCATATACTGCTTGCTTGTTAATACATTTGGAAACCATGCATTGGACACCATCAGGGCCATGGCAATGTGTTTGACTTTGTCAGCCATTTAATTTTCATAGTTTGATCCTAAACGAGTGTCTAATTGTGGTTGTTTAAAACAGAGATGAAGCAGCAGTCTTGTGCATGACACCAGCAGCAGACTACCCACTTCAGAAGGTAAAGAGGGGGCACGAAAGAGACTACTTGTCAGCTATTTGAAAATGACAGCGAGGGAAGTGATGGGAAGAATGCGTTAGAAGCAGCGGAGCAAGAGAGAGGGAGAAAAATGGAGAGATGAAGAAGGGTTGGATTGATGGAGGAAAGGAGGAAGGGCGCGCGGCTGAAAATGAACTTGTACGATTCTGGAGAACCAATGGAGGGGGTGACAGCTTTATAGATTAGAGAGGGAGAAAAGGGGAATGGAGAAGGGAGGTTAGGGGAGGAGAGATAGTGATTGTTAACAGGTATGGAGGGATGAAGAGGTTGAAGAGATGGATGAATGATTTGGCAATGAGCAGGAAGAGGAGGGAAAAGAGGGAAAGGAGCAAAGGAGGTCATCTTTCAAAATAACCTGACAATTTTGTTGGTATGGTAGATTACTTTCTGCTGTGCATGAGTGTGTTTGTAAGTGTGTGTGTTACAGAATGTGTGTATCTTATGGGATCCAAACATGCTGGAAAAAAAAGCCTTGGTAAGGCCAAATTTCCTCAGTAAAGCCAAAAAGATTTGTCCTTCTTTAAGACATGAATTACACTTGCTTCAAGGTGAGAGCCCTGTGTGTGTGTGTGTGTGTGTGTGTGTGTGTGTGTGTGTGTGTGTGTGTGTGTGTGCATGGCTGCAAGTGTTCATACCCCATTAATTAGTGTCTGATCAAGTGTCATAATCACTTAATTGACTGATAATCACATCATCACTGTCTGCCCAAATGGATACCTGTTGGGACGATGCGGAGGAGCAGCAAAAGCAGATGGAGGGGACAGTGTGAGAAATGAGACAGACAGACATCGATGACAAAGGGCATATAGAGGAGATGATGAGAGAGGCTGATTCAGGGCAGGATGAACTCATGTGTCCCCTCCGCTGAGTACAGACTCTTTTTTTTTTTTTTTTTTTTAAAGCTAGGTGATGCAGTTTTTTGCTGCTGTAAGTTCTCCTGGAGTTGTATTGGTGAAGCCATATTTGATCATTTGTTGCATATGTTTTGTGCGTGTGTGTGTGTGTGTGTGTGTGTGTGTGTGTGTGTGTGTGTGTGTGTGTGTGTGTGTGTGTGTGTGTGTGCGTGCGTGCGTGTGTAATGGCATTTTACGGCTGGGTGTTTAGAGTTGCAGTGATAGCATCTCTCTCCAGTCTTTATCATTAAGTAGAACAGCTCCACTGGCTGCCGTTCGTATCACAGCTCATTATGCTCTGCAGCTCGGCTCAAACAGAAGTTCGGCTCAGTTAGGTTCATTTCAAGTTCAGTTAGAGTGAAAGCTGGATGTCTTTACGATTTATAGACTGCTGTATAAAGTCCTCTAAACTGTTTTCCTCTGTGTCTGTGCTTGGTGGAGATATATTTCATTCCGTTTTATGATTTCACCAACATGAGCAAGTCTATTTCAATTCAGCATTCAGCCAAAGCTTGTTTAAAGGATGTAATGGGAAAGTTTGCCGTTATACGCATCATATGGATGTGATAATGCACTCCTGTATCCGCTGTAGAACACTACAACTACACAGGTGTTGATAATTATTTTGGCTGATTAGACTTGTGTTGAGGTTGAAAGTAGACAGAGAAGTATGTGAACTCACAATCACACATTGCAATGATGTTGTATTTTCTATAGAGCCTTACAGATGAGAGTAAGTTAAAGCTCCTGTAGGGAACCTTAAGTGTGGGAGGATGCACCCTCTGTAGACAAGCTGGTACCTCTTACTTCTTGCACATGAACAAGAAAAACCCCAGCAAAAACATGTTTTCAACATTGTTTCACACCTACCCACAGGAGGGGTGTTGGACATTAAAAATGACTTCATAGAAACAATCAATAGTAATGCCAATGGTCTCTTTTGTGTTTGTAGGTCATAAAGAGGCATCAGTATAAATGTTGTTCTATTCCACAACTAATACAAACTATGAAGCCCTAACTATAAAAAAACAACCAGGTGGAGGGTCTTTTTTTAACGACTTTTTGCCTTTTTAAGTCGGAAAATCACGTGTGAAAAATACAATCAAACAGAGCAGAACTTGATTTAGCTGTTTTTTTACGGGGCCCTTTTATTGATATCCTTGCATAGTACTGTTTAGACTCTTAAGTCATCATTAATGTTATCAGAAATGTTATCAGAAGCACCGGCTCCCTCTTTCAAATTGTAAAGCTTTCTTTTTATCATAGCTCATACTGTATTTACCCTTTCACAATATACTGTATAAGGATTTTTTTGTACTTTAACAGCATAACGTGTGTGTAATGTGTATAATCATATATTACACAAGCCTGTGGAAACCTTTGACTGTCTGACACCATTGCCTGTATGACAGTAATACTATTAGGGAGAATTAGTGTGAAATATTTTCTGTGGTAAAATCACATGATGGATGGATAAATAATTGGATTTAGTCCTGCCACTCTTGGTTAAGCCTCCTAGTCCTTCCCCCATGTTTCTCATCTTCACTTTTCCCCTCTTTTTCTGTTCCTCCTGTTTCCTCCATTTTGGTTTGTTTTCTTGTCTGTCCATCCACTCACCATTCTTCCCCTTCCTTCTGCACAATAAATACACCTCCCTTCTTGTTGCTTCCTGTCTTGTTCATCCTCTTTTCTTTTCTCATCTTTTCCTTCATCCTTGCCTTCTCCTCCTTCTTCCCTTCAGTCAGACTCATATTACCCCAGGCTGCAGTTTTTCCCCCTGCAGAATAAAGAGCTGCTAATGGAATTATGTTCACACACGTCAGCACACAATCTATCATACAAACATACACACACACACACACACACACACACTCACACAGGATTGTAAATAAGCATGAGACAGGGAGAACGGATGGACAGACAGAAATGCAGTCAGACAGATTATTGAGCAGAGTATTATTAAAGTTTTACTCTTCTCTAATCCTCAAACACTCACTCATGCAACACACACACAGACACACACAAACAGACGCATGCATGCACACAGACACACACAGACGCAAGCTCTCAGTGGGGTATACGTTGTGAGAGAGACAGGCAGTGTGAGATAAACTGATCATGCAGCAGTACAATATGCTGAAAGTGATTATGTGTGCATATGTGTGTGTTTGTGTGAGATAGTGAGTGAAAGAGAGAGATGATGATGTGCAACAGCGGTCCGAAAGCAGATATTAACCCACACTGGAGTCAATCGTGGAAAGAAAGAGGGACATTTTCCCCTTTATCTCAGACAGATGCTAGATTCCATGATAAAAGTAAAGTTTGCAATGTCCTCTAGCTTTCAAAATCACAGAAATCCTCAAATCAAACCCAGATTTGAGAGAAAACGGGGGAAATAGTTCCATCCAAGTAATGAGATGCTCCAAATTTAAACCACAGTGGTATTTCCCACAAGGCACAGCGGCACTGATACCCTACCAAGTGACTTCACTGCTGATGAATGTGAAGAACACCTCCTCCTTATAGGCACAGTGCTGCATTTGAAGCACATGGCGCCATCATATTTTCATACATAGAAGTATTGCTTAGTCAGTACATTTATTTTAAAAATGACCTTTTTTTAACCTTGATAAGGTTTTTTAATAGCTCAAAAGTAAAAGTCGTAAAAAATAATATATTTTTCTTACTTAGATAACATGTAGGCCAACATGTTACATAAAATGAAAAGTACATTGTTATATCAATGAACAGCTGCAGACCTGGGTATGTGTTGCAATTAATTAGGCTTAATAATCATTATAAGGCGTAAATTTAGAACAGTTATTGGAATAAAAAATACACAAGAGGTAGTCATGTGAGATTTGCAGTTGCGTTTCAGTTGCAATTTGAAGTTAAGTTTGTTTCTTGTCATGCTGGACGGCAGAAAGTTACCCACTAGATTAACTATTTTCGCTGGCCAGGTGCACCGACAGGAGGCGGGGTCGTAACACGCCTACTGGTAACCTCAAGGTTGCTCTGTTATCCTATTAGAAAGTATCAAGTTCACTGACTTGCAGGTTGTTTTTGTATTTTTTAATTGTTTACCATGTTATTTGGGCATATATTTTAAGCATTAAATAGTGTAGCTATTTCTCATTATTTGACACCTGATTAACTTAACTAGATACTTTACATTTTAAAACCATTATTATTTAGAACACATAACCACATTTTTATTTTAAAATATGTATTTAGAACAGATAAAATGTCAATTTAACAATAAACTACCAAATGTGGCATATGAATCACACAGGTGTAACTAATTGAAGGAATTATGACTCCATACATCAGATGGTTTTCTTAGAGCTCCTATTGGACAACATGCCTACTGTGAGAGTTTCATTGTATTGTTTTAACACCTGCTGTACTTTTCCTTGTATAATAACTCAAAGTGTGGGCTTTATTATAATGGAATAAGTTAAGAGTAACCTAATACATTTTCAAGTAATGTAAAATAAAATGTATATAGTTTCTTTTAACACCATGTTGAGTGGCTGAGAAAAAAACACCTCAGTCAATAATCCATTGAATATAACAAAATACCCAACAATAAGTGAATAGAAGCACAAAAGACAATTTGGAAATAAAACCTGGTGCTAGTTATTTAAAAGATGTCTCTGAGTTTGAATTTATGAAAGATAGAATTTAGTTACAACTAAGGATGCAGATTAACGTCCCCTTAAACCATCATGAACTGTGAGTTCATACGTAGAAATGAAAATCTCTGAATGGGATTTCAGATGGTATTATAAATCCTCTGCAATAACAGCAATTGTGCAGGATAAGTCTGTCATTCTCCTGCGCAACTCTTTTCACTCCCCCCCCCTCTTTTTGTCTCCGTATCTCTGTCATAACAGCCCAGGTTGGATTAACTTCACGGGGGTTCTTTACGGTTTTTTTTTTTAGTCTTTTTCTCTTAAAGTAACTTCGTAAAAAGTTATTTTGTAATTTGACATTAGGAACTACATTTGTTAAAATGTGACAGAACTAAGCATATAGATTCTTTATTATTCGTCAATAAAAACTCTTGAAATCAACACAAATGTATTGTTAGACGTGACAAGGGTGGTTGTAGGGTGAGGGTATTAGTGTAAACCTTGCTCTGATGTCAGAGGGAAGGGTGAGCTAAGAGGATATTCTAGCTGTCTTTAATCTGGCTAAGCATACTGTACAGTATGGATAATCCTCTCGTTCTTACAGTACTTTTACTCATTCATCCCTATTCCTACTATTTGTCTGGGTGATAAAACTATGTAATCACACTGGGATTATTGTAATTCTGTCTCTCATTTCACTTTAACACTCTTTTTTTCTTTTACTCATTCATTTGTTTTCTGCAGGTTTTGTGGATTTATGCACAGACTTGAAACACCCCCATTGATTATGCATTCAGCATAACTTTTGACTCCAGTTCATTGTATCATCACCTTAATCGAAGACTATAATTGTTATTTCTCTAAAAAGATATTTTGATATTTATAACACTGATATTTGATTTCACAATGACTAGTATTAGCACTAAAATGATCATTTACCAGCCAGCAGTTTCTGCTCAGATGAGTGGTGTTGTTTTTGTGTGTTGACACAAAGTGAAAGGACTGCTTAACCTACACAATATGCTTTCGAGCTAAACAGCACACAGTTAGCTCGGTGTACTTGCTTGACAGATGGGAATCTATTAGTCATCAGTCTATTCTACAGGAAGACATTTTCAGTGTCTGAAAAATATGCAAGGCTCACTAACTGACATGTCAACAACTTAAACCCTCCTGAAGCCTTTGAACACTGTAACGTCTTAGAGGAACCATGTGTGATGTGTGATGCATGAAATCAGTGATTTAAAAGCTACATGTATTGTTTTCTAACTTCATTCTCCTCTCTCTTATTTTTTTTCCCTTTGCAGGCTCCGATTACTCTCCCCCTCCCCCCCTTCCTCGCCCTCCTCCCACCGGACTGACCAATGAGCACATTGGCACTGGGAGCCACAGTGACCATGATGGAGGAGGGGGCGGGGTCAACCACGGGGTGGGCGTGGTGGGCCTGGCACCTGAGCACATTCCCACACCTGGGGCAGCCTTGAGCTGGCAGGCGGCCATCGATGCTGCGCGGCAAGCAAAGATGATGGGCAATGCCGCATCTAGCGGAGTTGTGGCGCTGGGGACAGGAGGGGGAGGGCCAATCTCAACGGCCAGCTCTACGCAAAGAAAGAGACAACACTACAGCTCTAAGCCCAAGAAACCAACAACAACGACAGCAACACGGCCGCCGCGGGCCCTGCTCTGTCTCACGCTTAAGAACCCCATCCGCAGGGCCTGCATCAGCATCGTAGAGTGGAAGTATCCTTTAACTAACCCTGTGCATAGAGCTGTGCTTTTAGTCTATTTAGTTGGATTCACAAGCAACATGTCAGACCTTCATTTTTGGAGGAAAAGTCAAGTTTTGCATTAAATCTAGCCTCACACCTTTTAAATTATACAGGACATACAAACAACTTCCAAAAACATGGTCCACTTTGTCTTATCCAATAGGGCTGGTTGCTGTAACACAACGAAACAATTCAAAACAAACAAACCAAATAGGTGCAATGCAAAACAATCGTATCTTATTCAGATGGCTAAAGGTGTGTCAAAATATTATGTAGTTATTGCCATATTTGTTTTGGTTTGCCTGCAGCCAGCCTTAAGTGGACACTAAAGGAACTGTGAACTTTGCACTTCCCCATTAGCTTTATTTTTCAACACTGGAGGTGGCAGCTTGTTAGTAACAAAAGATAATCCCAACGTTTCCATGAACCTTAAATGCTGTAATTGACGGAATGGGTGTGTAGTGGTTGTACATTTTGATTTTAAATTACCGTTGTAAAACTTGTTATGGACTAGTAGGTGTCAGCTTTGACTTGCTGAGAAAGCCGTCATAGGTTGAAAAAGAAGGGGAGGGACAGGGGACGCAGGAAGTAAACAGTTGAAAAATTCATCACATTCTGTTTTGTTCATTTTCCCTCTTTTCTCTATTTTCTTCCTTCTACTCTTTCTCTCTTGAATAATCTCCCTCCTCCCGTATGTCTCTCTTGGTGTTACTCTTTGCTCTCCAATCACGTGTCCTAATCCCTTTTCCCCTCCGTCTGTCTGGCGTCTGTCTTGGTCTTTCAGGCTTTTTTTCTCTCCCTTTTTCATCTTACATTATTTTCTCACTGGAAGATAAAACAAATTGAGTCATTTTCATCCCCCTTCACACCTCTCCTAAACATATGTCTCTTCCAAAGCTCCTTCTGACTGCATTCATACTCTCTCCCTCAGGTCCATCCATGCTTTAGTCCCTCCTTTGCTCCCTCCACCTTCAACCCCCATGTCTCTCTCCGCATTTATTATTCGTCGCTCATTCCCTCTGTCCATCCAAATCCCTTTATTCCTGCTATTCCTCTGCCAGTCCTCCATTTTTTAAACTTCTCTTGTGGAGATTTTGTCCCAATTTTTAAGCTGCTGAACATAATGACTCGTTTTTCCTCAGGCTGGGAAAGAGAGAGAAAGGGGAGAGGCAGAAATGGTCAGTGTCACAGTCAAAGTGATGTATAATAGAAGAGGGTCCAACTTGAGCTCAGCAAGAGCACAGTCACACTCTGTCCTGAGAGGGAGTAGAGGAGAGGAAGAGGAGGGGCTGGGGGAATGGGAAGGGCAGGGATGTGGGCAGGACATGGATGTCGACAGGGGAGATGATGGAGCTAAGTAGCTGAGGAGAGAGGGAGGAATTCATGGGAGGACAGGAAAGGTAAACAAGAAAAACGACAGGGTAGTGGGAGGGTAAATAACGAGTGAGGGGAGGAGAGGAGAGGAGAAAAGATAGGGGGATCATGAGGGAGGAGAGGAGAGAAGCAAGGGCAGAGCCAATTGGTGATCAAAGAGAAGATGAGTTAGTATTCGTGTGTGTTTATGTCTGTTTACAGTACATGTGTCAAGGGGGCTGATTTAACAAAGTATAATAGATAACATTGGACAAAATAAGCAAAAGTACATTAAGACACAAAATATTATTAAATCATTGTTTTAAGCCAAAAGGTCAAATCCAAATTGGTTTTTAAGAACTATTTTCCTGCAGTAAACTTATTTAAACAGCCGTAAGCAATATTTTTTAAAAATGTTTATTAGTTATTAATGGCATAATTCCTTTTGACATTGTTGTGAACCTTGCATTATGACTGCTGTGAAACCTGCTGAGCTGTTTATCTAAGAACTGCATAATCATTGTTTTGTATTGCTTGTTGTAATGGTTTTGCTCAGTTTAACGAGAACAGCAAGGCTCTTGATTGATGCATATCACTCAAAAAATAGACTTGTGTTCATAACAACCCCAAATGTCCCGTCAGAACAGCCCTGCCTTTTTAAAATGTGTGTAATCTTCGCACACAGAATATCCTTCTTGATCACCTTTCGTGATTATGTAAAGTCATAGTGTAAGCAGTAAGTTGATCCTGCACAGGGTGTGTTGTTAAAAAAGAAAAGAAAAAAAAAAGCAAATTAATCAAATTGCATGCATAAACCCCAGGGTCACTGGAGTAATTTTACCCAATGACTGATGAGTGTTCCGATCATTACCCACAATTCCCAGCATCATTCATTTAAATGGCTCTGAGGCAGGGAAGTAAGGAAGGAAGAGAGTGACAGAGGAAGAGGTGAGGGATGAGATGACTGGAGAAAAGGTGAGTGATGTTAAGCAGGAGAATGAGAAGAAGAAGTAAACAGGAAGGCATTCAAACAAAAAGATTGACCAAAAAAAAAAAAACCTAAACGAAGCAGAATAGCATTAAACTACAATAAATTTTGTCCTTCCGGAGTTCAAAAATCCTCAATTTGTCTGCCTGCCTGTCTGTCTAAATCTAGGCATGTCTTGGATGTCCTTCATAGCCACAGTGTGCATCTGTTTGAATGCAGTGTATGTTGGAACATTGGTCTGTAGGTGACTTTGTGCTCTGTACTGTAAGTGATGCATTCCTGTGTTGTTGTTTTTATTTACTGGGCTTTGTGTGTGTGTGTGTGTGTGTGTGTGTGTGTGTGTGTGTCCTGTATTCTGTGAGCACCTCTGTCTCCAGAGATAGCAGATCTGAAATCTTCTTCTCCTCCTCCTCCTCCTCTGTTACCATGACAACAGCTGCTGCTCTCAACAGGTCGATAGGGCAGGTCTGCGCTCCCGCGTACACAAACACGCATACACACATGTCAAGAGCACACACATAGTTGCACACGGATGATGAAAGACCGGTGCGCACACACGCCCACACGGGCGCGAAAGCACGCACACTTGCACGCACTCACTCACGCTGTGTAATTACAGCATTTAAGCATTACCTGCACACTGCAAGGTCAGCATGAGAGACAAAGAGAGAGCGGGGGCAAGTGTATATCTTTCAACTATGTTCTCTCTATGAAATCACACTTAGTGGTAATTTGAAAAATTGTCATTGAGTGCATTTACACTCAACCCACCGTTTCCTGAGCTGCAGCTTAAATATTGTATTGCAATATATTTTTTTCATATTAAGAGTCTTTTTTTGTCGTTGCAGTTTTCAACTCAAACTGAGATAATTATCCCCGACATTTCATATGAAAGTCAGGAGCCTGCTCTTCCGGATAATATCCTGGTTTCTTATTTGGTTTGTCAAGATAAGTGATTATGAGGGGGCCTGATAGCTTGGCGGTTATGTTGTGCACCGCATGTACAGAGACTTTATCTTTGTCATGGCGTGAATATGGATGCAATCCTACTGTGACTGTTTGTTGTAAGAATATTCAGTTAGTTTGTTAAAATGTTGATTGTATATTTTTGATTCCTAAATGACTCAGACAGTAGCCCCCCTTCGAATACTGCATTTAGACTGCTGTGAAACCTGCTGAGCTAATTGGGTGCTGATTTAATTTTAAGTTAATTTATTTCTGTTTTTTAAGAGCTGGTACAGGCAATCGTTCTGTTAGTTTGGAATCAAATTAATTTTTAAATCTACAGAATGCTGTCAAAGATTTATATTTTCTATTGTTTTGCTGATTCATGAAAAGTGTTATTATACTTTATTTTTGGTCGTATTATTTACTCAGACAAGCTCTCAACAGCACAGTAGACTAGATTTATTATCATGTTGATAGAAACAGACCTCAAGGCTTTAAAAACAAAAAAAAAATCATGGGTCAGGAACCCCAATTGAGCCACGAGCCTGTTTTTCTGTGGGTCCTTGCGGGTCTAGAGTGTGTTTTAACAAGCCCCAGCTACAAGGGTGAGTGATTATGTTAGATGCATTTCGGTCCCATGCTGAACGAGCAGAATGATCTTGTGGTGCAAAATGTTCAAGGGTCAGTTCTTAATCCAAACATACACTTAGTATCACTGCCACAATAAGATTTTTTTCTCCCTTCTGCTCATTCTTTTTCTTCCTAAAACAGTAGTAAAGCCTCTGAAATAGATAGCTGGCCTGTTTCTTGAGGGGCCACACACAGCAAAATTGGTGGTTATAGATGATTATAGGCGATAAAGGATAGCTAAAGTGGTTAAGTTCATGTCCTCTTATTTGAAGTAAAACTTGCTTTTTACTTATCGAGACAGTTTGATCATTCTCCTGAAATGTAAGCTTTTGAGAAACAATACTGGGTAATTTAAAACTATTTAACAAACAGCAATCATGTCGACCCTTAAGACTGCTCGAAAGTAACTTCACTCACAAAAAAGGCCACTTTTAATAGTGCACTTTAATAGTTATTCTTTTTTTTGTTAGAAATACTTTATGGTAATCTTTTTGCATCTCTCCCCCCCCTTTTTTTTTTTTCTTTACCAATTTAGAATTTTTATTAAATAAAGGTACTCCCTCTCTTAATACTTTGCGTGGCGTAGACCAAGTTTCAACTTTGTACTTAAGCTTGAAAATCAGCATTTATGGTGTTGAACATAGAACATGAACACAGGTTTCTTTGTTCATGGTTAATCTGGAGGATTTGAGTTTTTGACAGGGTAACTCATCAATATGTTGCTATTTATGTTATACCACATATTCTGGAGCCTAGACTAAATTGATAAAAGGAAGGAAAGGAAGGAAGGAAGGAATGGAAGAAGAGAGAAGAGGGCAATGGAGGGAGGTGACAGCAGTGGCAGTTAGTAATTGTGTTGATGAAAACCAGACCTTCTTTTATCTCTCCTCCACATTCTCCCTCTCTTCTTCCCTCTCTTATTTCCTCTCACTCTCTCTCTATCTCTGTGGCCAAAAATAATGAGGTCACTCCCCTCTCAAGGACTGTTCCATATAAAAACCCTCTGCGTCTCTCCTCTCTCTCATTCCATCTCGCTCCTGCTCTTTCCCCGTCCACATCCTGTCTTCCACGCGACAGGCCTGCTCCTTGCTGCACCCATATTAGGACATGCACTGTCTTTGTAGCCCCCCCTACAGACTCAAAGAGTGAGTCCTAAGTGACCCAGTATGTCTTATTGTTAGTAAAAAGGGCCAACTCAACAGCTTTGATCTCGCTCCTTGTGTACACTGCTAGTGCACTTTGCTTTGTGTGTATATACACCTCTGCTTATGTAAGGATGTATTACATTGTTTAAAAATACCTCATTGATGAAATAATATGACTGATATGGAGACTTTGTGTTCCGGAAAGGTCAGAATTCTTGGTCTGTTTTATTTTCTTCCCTATGCGTGGAAACGTTTTTTTTTTTTCTTGTTTTCTCTATCAAACACTGAAACCCTGCCTGAATTAATGTGTATGAATCCATATTTATTTTTTTTAAGTTTAAAGTCAGGATGGAGGATCTGTCAGATCTATTCTAAAATAGACAGTTTAAGGTTGGTAACCTGATTTAAGTTAAAAAGGAAAATAAAATAAAGAGAAGTCTAGCCTCGTGGTAAACAGTTTTTATCAGATTCTGTTTTTATTTACCAATATCGGCTCTTATGGTGGTAATTCCTTGGCTTTTGGAGCCAGTCTCAAGTTGACACTGCTGTATTTGGCACTTCTGCATTGGCGTCATTTTCAGCAGAGGTCTCTGCTTGAGCTAGATCCATAAGGTTTTTTTTTACACATATCAAAGACCAGTGGAAATATAATTTTGGCTCGTCCTAAGTTAAAACTAAAACTGTAAAATTTAGGTGGCCTTTGCTGTTTTTTTATCTCTACACTTGTGTTTGTGTACTGTGTTCTGGCTGGTGTATTCCTTAACTCTCCTCCAGACCATTTGAGATCATCATCCTGATGACCATCTTTGCCAACTGTGTGGCCTTAGCCGTCTACATCCCCTTCCCCGAGGATGACTCAAACGCCACCAACTCCAACCTGGTAAGTGCAATACTTCAATAGATTTACAGATGATACCCCCTCTGGCTGTAACATATCTGCTGTTTTAAGTAACTGCTTGGCTGTTTCTTTTCAAAACTCTGGAGTCATGGTTTCTTGGTTTTTGTTGATGTGGTCTAAAAAGTTTTCTTTGTGGTTGATTTGTCTTTGCTCACACATTCAGGGTGTGATGGATTTATGAAACATGTTGTCTACTGAGTTATCTTTTAATTATCACCACAGAGCAGCAAGTCATTTACACATTTCCAGGCTGATTCTGTCTTACACTGTTACTGATTCATTAAGGTGAGTAGAGAGGGTAAAAAGTAGAGGCAGTGGAGGAAATATAGATGGGAGCAGGAGGGAAAAACAAAAAACAAAGGAAAGGGTAGTTTGACTGATAATTTCGTTGAGCATCGATAAGTCATTTTTTGTTGTTGGGATTCAGCACAGGATTCAAGTATTCTGCTTTGGAGCCATGAAAAAATGACAGTTTTCCGTTATAATGGTGGACTGGAAATGTATCAAGTAAAGCTATTTGAGCTGTTTTGATCAAAAGAAAAGAATAATTTTCTTGAGGGCAACAGAAATGTTTTTGTTAAGGAGAAAATTGTTGTTTTGATTTTGTCATATTAAGCTATTTCTTGGAGCATACAGTTCAAAGCACCAAATGTAGTATAATTTGATATTTTTCAAAGTAAATCAAAAATATCCTACAAAACAAAGACATCTGTTGCTTTAAACACTGGTATTAGGACTACTTCCTGCCAAACTTTTTATCTAATTGCCTAAACCTGGCTGCCTACCAGGTTGTGAGTAAGTGAGTGTAACTCTGTGTGCTTTTAACAATCAGTATACATCTTTTCATAAGCCTGCCCTTTGGGGTTGCGGAGGTTTTGATCCAATCCCTTCTGACATTGGACAATAGTTATTCAATTTACATTGTTATAAATCAGTATGATGACCTATAATCATACAATGTTTGTGTGCAAGTTTGTTTCAGATGTATACCAGCGTATTTGTGTGAGGAAGAAACTACTCCCTCTAAGGCCAAGTAACATCTGTCACTTTTTCTTTCTTTCACTCTACTTCTTTCTAATAATAAGTTTGCCTTATTCACACACTTGTTTACCTCATGCTGCACTATCACAACCTTTACTTTTAATAATGTCTATTCATACAGTTATAGTTGGACTTTAAATACATTAATGATTGGATAAATATTACTGGAATCTACACTAACATGTATCCTGTAATGATACTGTTCCAGGGCAGGTTAATGAGTCAGCTGAAGAGTAGAAAACACTGAGGAAGAACAGCTGTTCATCTTAATTTATGACCATCATCCGCTCTCTCGGCCATTCTCTCCACTCTGTGAATATTTTGAAATGACATTGGCAGACGCATTCAGAATACCTTTTCCTGTTTCAATCATAGTTAAAGGTCTTGCCAATTACATTTCATTAACATTTTTAAATAACAGTTAATAATTCAACAACCTGGGGTTAGCGTTTCATCAGTCCGATCTCATATGAAAGATTTCACTTGTATAGTTAAGCCCCCCCGCCCAACCTCTTAAAACTGTGCCAGGGCCAAGGAAGTGTACCATGCAACCAAGCTAAACTGGTCCAGAAGAATATCAATTATTTGCTTTAATTTAAGTGTTTTGACCCAGATGTGATGGATTTCGTTCTACTGTGTATAATAAAGGAATCTTGAATTCATAGAGGAAAAAATGACGGTGTTGGGATTTGTAAACTATTGAACTGGAGCATGGTGCGTTTCATATACTGTGTGAGGTTTCTGAATGGAACCGTAATGATCTTGAACGGCTGACTCTCTCTCTCTACGTCCGTCAACACAATGAGGAAACATTTTAATGCAGCCCCCTTTTCCATTTTGAAACTGTATCCAACATCTCGCTCTGGCATGCAGACTCACTCACTCACTCACTCACAAAAAAGTTTGTCCTCCTAAATGAATCTATTTTAATATCGTCTATCCCTGTAGAGTTCTTCCGGAGCCTACTAGTAACCCCCTCCCCCACACCAACCAGTAAATGAATACAACATGTACCCATGTACTCACCACCACCACAGCTGTGGTCAATTAGTTTTATCACCTTTTGACAGACAGGAAGCAGCGGGCAGATGGACCAAAGGCTTAAACATGTGTGTGGACTATGCAAAATGTGCCTCTCTCCATATGAGCAGTTCTTAAATGGCTTATGTTCCACCATGACTTAAGAAGTTTTCAGCTAGGATGGGATATGCGCAAGAACTATAATGAAGTTCTTGATTCATACATGTGTTACAAAACTATTACACACCTTAACAGTCCTTCACAGTCTTTAAATGGCCTCAGCATTAAGTAGCCAATGCCACTGAAGGAATACACTCGTTTCAAATCTGCCCGCATAAATGAGTGTCTGACTCGAGCGTTACGCCAGGCTATGTGATGGCAGCAGAGTCTCTAGTATTTCTACATTTAGATGCAGGGACTCTTCATGCACAACAGTCAGTTCTGAGACCACTGAAGGTGATGCCAGACAGACCTTTATTGCACGTTAGTCATGGAAAATGAGAAAACTGACAGTTTAGTTTGCATCAAACAACAGAAAAGTGGCAGCATGACACATGATTGACATTGCACGTCCTTCAATGAGACTATTGCTCATGCGTAAACGATATATCGTTCAGCCCTACCTACGCTTTAGTCATATAGATGTTTAATCCAGTGCTGCCTGCAGGAAGTATTTTTGCTGAAGCAAACTCCAAAAGACCAACTGTCTCTTCTTTACCAGCAGAAATAAAACCCTGCCCATTGTCTGAACATTGTCCTTACGCTGTTGAAACTTAACTTAACGCTTAGCGTGTAACCTTTACATGCTAGTGCTACAAACGATGAGTTAACACTCTCATTATAATCCATAGGAGGGTTTTAAATATTTCCTAAATCAAAGCTCTTTTAATTCAGCTCACCTTTAGCCACTTGTGTAGTTTCACACATGTGTTGAGGATTGTTGTGATTTGTTACCACACATTGTGCTTAGCTTAGCTGACACAGATTTGCCCGTTTTTATCAATTGCAAATATGCCTCAGGCTTAAACAAAATTCATGAAGTGCAAACTGAAAAACAGTTGCATCATGACTGTTCTTAGCATCCTGACAATGATCTTTGTATACCACCCTGACCCTGCTTGTGATGGAGCCAGGGTTTTAGAATCAATATGGCCACCCTTTGCTAGCTTTGCACAAGTCTTTCTTATGTAATGCCAGAGATCTGTTGCATCGCTTCCCGTACAAGATCTCTATTTCTGTCTGCATCCCATAATGTGCTGCTCTGTCTCCTTGACGACATGCCCAATAATAGCAGCAGGAGAGGTTGTCATGGATATGGTAACCGTAGTGATGCTCCTCATCTGTCCTTGGTTGCAGAAAAAAGACAGTTATTGGAAGTGTGTGAAAGTCTCTTTCCTTAGGGACTAAAATGTTTGCTGCAATTTGGTTTGTTAAGCTCAGTTTTTCAGACAAGGATGTGAAGCCTGGGAAAAAGTCCATGAACTCCCTGTGATCACTTTTTCTCCTTTTTTCCCTTTATGTTCAATTTGCTTCATCCCTTTTTTTCTCCTCTTGCTCTCTCTTTCGTTTTCTCCATCTAATCAGATCAATATGGATACTTTCAGATGGACAGAATAATGGTGTCATGACTCATAACCAAGTAATTAGCTAATCAATACACCTGATAAGACACCGACTGATGGAGAGGCAAGAAATCAAACACACACACTTCTCTGCACACATAACACACCATCTAGTAAGCAATAATGAGGCGTACTGGGGTGAGGATTGTGATAGAGTTGGTTTGATTCTGTGCTTTAGTACATTCAGTTTTAAATGATTTATTTGTATTCGTAAACTTTTTGTTAAGCGGTATTTATGCGTCATTCATTAATACACACCATATTTACCTGTATTCATGGTTTTTTCATGGCTGCTCATTTGTGTGCGAACTGCGAAGGTGCGTGTCGGTTTCAACAGTGGAGTAACAAGGTGTTAAAAGTTGAATGAATTGAAAATCATGAGACTAAGATTGGCATACTCCACATGTTATATTTAGATTATGGCTTTCACCAAATATGATCTTATCAAGGTAATCAAAAAAGGGTGTTTACATGGAAGTGGCTTATTTATAGTATTCACTTATTCTGGAATATTGCTGTCCATATTGTAAACATGGCTAATATGTTGACTCATTAAAATGATTAAATAACCATCATGTATTGCCTTATAAAGACTCCGTTTTTGTCTGCTTTCTGTTTTTGAGTCTGTGCAAGTGTGCATGTCCTCCAGTCTCTCCCTTACTCTTCACGTCACTTTTTGTTGTTAAGGATCAAGTTAACACGCTGTTCCTATGGGTGCTACTCTGCTGGTTGCTAGGTGTCTATTTTTAGATGTAGAGGAACGTTCAGCATCTATCTGTATGTTCCCTTATCTAAACAATGTTGGTCTGTGTTTTCTTGTCGTGATGGTGGAGGGTAAAAGTGTGTGTGTGTCCACCTCTCAATAGTCATAGTGGTACACAGCCACTCTTTCTGCCACACAGATAAGGATATAGTTGTGTGTAGTACCAGTTTTGCAGACAGAGAGCTATATGATACACTATCTTACACTTGAGCAAGGCTTCTAACTGCATGGGATAGTTTGAATCTGTTGCAAATTTCCTGCAGTACAACAAGTTCCAACCATGCTGTAGTCTGGGGAGTCATTATTTGGAAATTTTAAATGCTGTTCCCCTTTTCAGCTCCCTGAGGAACCAAGCAATACCCCAGATATATTTTCTGTTAGAGACTGGGAGCTTTCCAAATCCAAAGTTACTACTTCAGAGTGCTGTTTGGTTTCTGCTCCATTGGCTCAATATTTTGGAGCTATTTTCTACCAATTCCTCACTGCTGCAGGGATCCATTGAACTAAAACATTTAGGAAAAATAATACTGACTATATTGAAAGTCAGCTTTTTAACCAAGAGATTTATCTGCTTTTCTAGGATTTCTTTTTCAGTCTTAATCTTGCCTTGTTTCCTCCCATGTAATGCCGTTTTTTTGTCTGAAACGTGACCAACTCAAATAGGAATCAGGAAAGGCTCAGGGTGTAATGGACTGACTTGAATTAGCGGTCGGCTAGTTGTTTTTGTTGTTTTGTGTTTGCAATGTTTATGTTTTTATCTGCTGCTGAAAAGTGGTTGCAAGTATTCTGATTCCTGAGCTTATGGCAATAATGGAGAAGATAATGGATTATGGTGAGTTTACTGGAAACATAAAGCCTCTAATGAACCAGTGTACAACAAGTTTGTCCTTTTAGATGCTTTTATTTTGTTTTCTCTGTCTTTGGACAAACTTCATTGGAATTGCTGTTAAGAAACACAAATGGGGTGACAGCGTAATGTCCTGCTTTGGTATCATCACTGTATAATTGTCTTGAAATGAAAATACACAATTAGCGAGAAAATTGTGTGATGCCATGTTGCCTCATTCAGTCTCTCCCTTTCTTTCTCTCCTTTGCTCTTCTCCACCTCTAATAAAAGTGTAAGATAAAGACGGTAAATGATGGCAGCTGTGGCGACCACATTCTTTACAACATCATTTCCTATTTCCTCTCTCCTCCTCTTTTTTCTTTTTTTAATGGTCCCATTTTGGTGATAAAGATGGGGAAATTTCCACACAAGCCTTCTGACCTCTCTTTTTCTTTTCTTTTGCTTCCTCAGTCTGCTCATACATTAGTCTTTTTTTTTTTTTGCATTTTTTTGTCTGCCTTTGTGTCTGCTAGTCCAAACTAAAAACATCATGTCCGTATTTTTAGGTTTTTTATTTTTATTTTTGTGAGAACACAGTCCCAGGCACGAGTCCCATGATTCCTGAACAGATCCCTGGAAATGGTCCCATGTTGCCCTGTCTGTTTACTCTAAACCTACATACATCCCTGGCTATGTTTATACATGTATTTGTGTTCATGTGAGTGGGAGGGAAAAGAATAGGATCTATGCATGTGAATTTGCTGGATCCAGCATTGGTTTCAACACAGTAATTTGGCAGACAAGTCATGTTAAATCAGGTCAAATGAGCCTTATGAAACTGAAAAAAGTTTCAGTTCCACAAATACTGAGGCAAGTGTTATTGGTATTACATAACAGTCCGAACGAGGCTTGTATGGTAATGTGAATTTTTCATCATTTATATGTAACTCCAGGTGTGCCAGTGGTTGAGGCATGAGAGACAGAGGCAGTGAGGGAGAGAAAGAAGAGAAAGAGATAGAGCAGGATATTTTTACTGAGCTAAAAGTGTCCACCTCTGCCTCACATCGACCCACATTACAGCTCCCACAGAGCACACAGAGAGATAGAGAGAGTAATGTCTCTGTCCATCACAGAAACGCCACCTTCTCTGTGGAAACTTACCACAGGGGACGATGTCAGTCTTTCTATCCCCATTTCAGTTAGAAACAGTCTCACAATCGTTTGACATTATGATAAATACCGTTGATGTAAGCTAAGTGGCTGTGTGTCAGACTGTTACTGTACAGGGCTTAGAAAACAAAACCTCAGGAGGCAACAGAGTGAACTGAGCCAAGTAACCACTTGTGTAGTGTTGGCTGGGCATATGGCAGCACACAGATGACATCATTTAAAAAGTGATAAGATTGGTCTATGAATCCAGCAGTATTGTTTTTCACTGGATTTGTTTGTTCTGAATTTAAGATTGCTGTGCAAAAGAGGTATTACATTTTAAACTTTGGTTAAAATTTAAGTTGAAACTTCGCCCTTATAAGGAAATTTGTCCTGGAGTCATATAAACTATGTAGTTGCAGTGGGCAGTCGCAGGGCTCCCTTTGGTCAAGGACAAAGGGAAAAGAAGAATCAATGAGAAGACTGGCTGCCTCTTCATGACTGCTCTAATTTCACATTTTATAAAACCAATACGATGTTTTTGATTGCTGTATTGCAAAAAGACAGGACAAAACTGTTTTTTTCAGACAATTTAAGATTGCTTTCGAATCTTACAGAACACTTACAAACAAGTGAAAAGGCATAACAAGGAGCGATATATGAAGCTTATATTCTTTGTATGTGCATGTTGAATTTTATGTAAAGGCCCCTTGTACATATACAGCATTGATCTAAGAATCAGTAACTTCAAACTGAAAATCTGAGATTAATATGCAGTATCATCCCATCCCTGGCATCCCACACACACACACACGCGCGCACGCACACACACACACACACACACACACACAAAGCAAACGGTTTCTACAGCAAACATTAGAGCATGGCAACAAAGGTAATTGAAGTGCACAGTAGATCTCTCTGCAAATTAGGGGGGCAAACAGGTGTAATGTGTGCTCTGTGTATGCATACGTCTTCATCTTTCCAGACTAATATTTGACCAGAGATAAAAGCCTGCTGTGACATCACAGAGGAGTAAAGCAAACTACACAGGGGCTACTTTCGGCTAAAAGACCCCATTAATCAATCTCTACTGAGCTTTATGCAACATCTGCCTGTTGGTTTCTTGGTTCTTTTTTTCTTTCTCTCCATTGATAAATGGTTTTATATTGTGGTTGAAATGTAAAATTAGTGGTCTTGCAGTTGTGGTCCTTATGAATGAAAGGAAATGCTGTTTCTCTGTGTGCTGAGGCTGTGTTACAGTGTGTACCGGTCCTGTTAGGGAGAGCTAGCAGTCATGTTGGTGTGGTATTCACTGACATTTAGCCATCTGGTCTGGGATCTGGCAGCCTCTCGCTGTCTCCTTCTTTGTATCCCTCAACACACACACACACACACATGCACACACACACACACACACACACACACACACACACACACACACACACACAATAATAAAGCATGTCTCAATGATGTAGAACACTATAGTGTGTGCATTTGTATATACCTTTATGCTTGCTAGTGTGATTTGGGTATTTTGCCTGCATCATCAAAGGGCTGGGTTCCCATAGAAACCAATATTTCCTTCTTCTTCCTTAGTGGCTACCTGTGAAAGAGCGTGCATAACACAGAGGGGCATGCATTTATTCAGGCAAGAGCTTTATTGCCTTATTGATCTCCATCCTTAAATATATCTCATCCACTGACGAGATGTTGATAGATAGAGGCTCAGGGTGTTTTTTGTGTGCCTTGAAATAGCCATGATATGGGAAATTTGTGAAAGCAGCTGAGCCTCAACATATAATGAACTTAAATTGTCAACATCTCTTACCTGATGTGCAGTTTGCAGCTCTAATGTTTGTTTTATTCCTGGTATGAGTCATTAATCTTGAATTTGCATCAAAAGACTAAAATGTGTTTGCTTTCTTCTGGGTCTCAATCCTTGATTAGTGAGAAGCTGGTGGGAGGTAGATTGATCAATAGAGCAGCATTGTTAATACTATGAAGTGCTGTTTCCACCAGGGCTGTCGCAATAACCGCAAAAATGAATTACCCTGATATTACAGTAATAGGCCAACAGTGGGGCATGGGGGAAACCGTTAACTGTCACCTCACCCCACCTCATTTTCAGATGGAAACGATGGCAACTGCACTGAGATACAAACCGTATGAGACTTTGCCCCTTTGGGAACATTTCGCCCTTCAGCCAAGAGAACCAGCTAATTTAAGTGATGCAGATTGTAAAATCTTTGCCAAAAGTATCCCTGCAAACAAGGAAACACATCACATTTCAGCTCTCACCTAGCAAATAGTATCTGGCATGCAAGATTATTTTGATAGTGACTTTTGTTTATTTGATTATTTTCTTAGGAACGGCGTGACAGACACAAACTTTCTCGCCACGGAACAGTATGCAAGTAGCTCTTGGTTCTGAAGCAAAGCTCCGTCATGGCAGCAACAGTTATCACCAAGACGTGATGTGTTTTTAAAAAAAAAAGCTGTCCAGTACAATTTGGCTACAGAACACAGAACAACAGGCTTATTAATTATTTAATGTGAAAACTGGCATCTCCAATCTCTCTCTCGTGGTCTCTCTGAGCCTGATGTGATTCTGCTGTGTCTTTATAACAAGCCTCCCCAAGCAATGCTCACTGTTGTTATAACACATACGCCAAGGGAAACTTTGAAACAAGAGTTTTGTTGTGTTGCACATAGAAAATAAATAAAGAGCCATTTGCAAATCTCTACCTGTGGGTTTTCATTGTAAACATGTGCACACAGTCAATGTCCGTGCAGCTTATCAGCTCTCTCTCTTGTGTGTTCTGTAGCCAAATCGTACTGTACAAGTTTTTAAAAAACTCAGCATCTTGCGTTTATTTTTGTTGGCAAAAGGCTGAAGAGGAGGTGATTCTGGTGATAACTGTTGCTGCGGTGATGGGGTCTGCCGGGCTACTCGCACACTGTTCCATGGCGGGGCTGTTTGTGTCTGTCATGTGTTAAGTATGCCAAAAACAAGGTGTGGGATTCAAGGGTGTTAAATTTAATTTACTGACCAACTCTTCAATTTGGACCAGCATTTTGAATATAATTTTCGTACATGGCAGAGAACACGCCCCAGAACATGCATAATACATAACTCAAAACAACTTCACAGAAAGGATTAACATTTTTTTTGCACTAAACGGGTGTACTGTCCATTTTCTAACATTGCACATCCACATTATATTTAAACAGCATGACTAACGTGGCAGCTAGATGTAGAGTAGGATGTTCTCTGCAATTAAGAACATATGGATGTTTATTCAACCAAACAGGCTTACATACATTGTATATTTTGTGCCAGTTTCTGGATCATTGACCTTTTATCGCTCATTTCTGACTATTCTTCCTCTTCTTTTCACTCTCATCATCTCTCTCTCTTCTGCCCTCCTGCTTTGTAGGACAACTATCAGGTGTGTGTGTGTGTGTGTGAGTGTGACAGCGACCTCCCTCTGCTGCCCCCCCCCCCGCACCCTCCCGCTCCTGGGAGGTGACCCAGTTTCCCATGATCCAATGCGGCTGCTTCTGCTGTGTTGTTGCCGTAGCGATATTACGCAAGCCCTTTAATGCCGACTGTGACTGTACCATGAATAATGGATAGAAGAGAGTGACAGAGAGTATTGGACAGAGGAAGGATGACTGGAGAAAGAGAAGGGATGGAGAGATTATGATAAAGGAGGGAAAGAGTCCGAATTCAGGAAAAGTGGGAGGATTTTAAGAAAGAAAATAGGAGTACCAGACAAAATTCTATTATTTGGGACAGACAAAAGCTTGGCTTATTGTAGTTCTGTTTAAGCTTAAATGATAAATACAGTTTATTTCTGCCAAATCTTTCAAAATAATAACTTTTCAATCTGTTGAGACTCCTTTATTATGATCGAGTCATATCAGGAAATGTGATGTTTTCAGAAGCAGCTTAAGACATCTATGCTGGATGGAAAACAAAACTTAAATACGTCAAAACAAACAGTGACTTTTAAAAACGTCTTTCTCTGGTCCCACACACATAACTGATTTAGATATCCCATTAAACAGGCTCCTTTGAGGGGGAAGAAAGGGGGTCTTAGTAAGTGAATATGTGTTCATTTACACAATAATCCCGTAATACAGTGGTATAATACTGTTAATGCAAGAATATTATATTTGTATTTATTGAATATATTCTATAATTTTTAGGTAAGGTTAGGTTATATGCTAATATGATTTAGTTCATAGAACTTATTTTAGTGTCAGTGACATTTTTAGTTACTTGTCCGCTGTCATTTATGTCTGTAAGATCTAGGCTGGAAGATACTAGTAATATTAACAATAAGATGTTTTCATTGAAAATGGACATTATCATTTGTGCATGAATTCTAGATGACTGAAAATGCATTTTCATGCCGTGTGAAAACAGTAAAAAAAATCATGCGTACAAATAAAACATTTGCATCATTTTAAACAACACACAGTTTTAAAGAAATCACAGCTTTAATTGTCAAAAAAAAAACTAAACGTATTTATGATAAATTGAGCGTTTCACCCAATTTCTTTGCCTGGTTGGACAAGTAGCAGTGGCTAGTGTGGGTAGCGTGGTTCAGTGTGTTTGAAGCTTAAGGCCAGACGTATAGGTTAAAGAGGTCGCTATCAAGTCACTGAGTCAAAGACCCTACATGGCAATAAAGGCTTCGAGACACGTCGCGTGTGTGAGTGCCAAGGAGAATGTGTTTTTGTGTGTGTCTGTTTGTGTGAGAGTTTGTGTCGGCCTTTGCGTAGCTTGTATTTAATCCCTGTTACTGCTGACTGCAGCGCACACCTGTTGAAAAGCACTTTGGCTGTGACACACAAATACACACATCCAGCCTTTCTCCGGAGCAGACACGTACACACAGGGGCATGTAGTGATGGCCGGCGCCCATTACCTTTTTGCCAGAGCTGTCAATCCTTGATGTGGCAGTGAGTTTGTACAGCAGTGGGTTCACACAAACACACACACACACACACAGCAAATGCTCTTTCTCGCTCGTATTCAAAAAGCTTTAAAGTGGCCAAGTCTTTTACTTCAAAGCAGGAAGTTAACACAGACATGCATACATTTGCTCAATAAAAGAAGTACTGCATAAGGCACCACACTTGCTTAATGAGTGTTGCGGGGCCTGAAAACATGTCTCACTCCTCTGTTTTCCTGTAGTAAAGGTTCCAGTTTGGTAATTGCACATGCACGATCCTGAAGAGGCAGCTGTGAGGCTGTAACAACTTTACACCAAGACCTCTATAAAGAAAGAGGATTAAGTGTAACTGTGAGATGCAGGGATAAGGGAGTTAACGTTTCTAGGAATCTGGAGTAGAGTTCTGTTTTTCACCAAACTAACATGCCACAGTTTGCTCATTTCTAGTTCTACAGGGCTACTATATATGTTTTTTTTATTAGTAAAACATGTCAGAATTAGGAAAGGGGCTAGCGTTTTAAGGTACAAGTTAGATGTTGCAGAAAGTATCAAATGTAAGACACTTCTGTAAGACAGATGACTTGAATCCTAATTCAATCAAATGTTATTGCAGCTTGAGAAACTGATTAATCAAGCCCAGTGTTTCCTCTAGGTTTATGTAAGGGGTGGTGACCTTGCCCCTGGCTCCCTGACGAGGTAGGGGCGTGCACATAAAATTCATAAATAAAGTATTTTGTGCCTTTCTTTTGGGGTGGTAGGAGGTCACAATGAATGGTAGGGGAAACACTGAACCCATTGTTTCAACAGTTGAATGATATTATCTAAATCGTATGAACTGATGTCTAATCAGTTTGGATTTGCAAATGCACAACATGAATTAATAGAATTGCTGCTATTTAAAGGCAAGGTTGGTCATCTTCGAAAAGTAGCTTGATTTTGAAAGTAGCATCCCTCAGTGCTCCGTCTGCACCCGCCCCTTCCCCTTTGTGCTTCCTCAAAAGCCACGCCCCTCACTTACGTGCACAAGCGCCATTGGTCTAGGCTGGCTCATCAGATTGGTACCTCGTGGCAGACATTGGTCAAAGTTTTTCCAGGCTTACAAACTGCTACAGATGACGGATTTTCTTTTTTTCCTTTTTCATGAATTATTAATGTCTGTCAAGACATGAAGACAATTTCAACCAAAATCTTAAAAAGTGTATCTGGAGAAAATGACCAACCCTGTCTTTAAAACCCAGTTCAAATTAAAGGAGTGGTCTGCACACGTACCATTATGCCTTAACAACCTCACGGCAACACGTCATCATTCGTCTTTATAGATTACTCTAGTTCCTCCCCTGAGTTTAAAAAAATAGAGCTGTACATGTGCAGATTCATGCTACATACACACACACACACACACACACACTTAGAGCACATGGTACCAAAGGGAGCATAGGGCTCCATGCGTTAGCTGTAAGCCTTTACCATTAGTCTGCTTAACAAGGACTTTGATGTGAGTGTAGCGAGAGAGAGGCTGACAGTCATACACTGAGATGAACTGTGTGATGCAGAATCGTGAGGTAAAAGGGAAGATATCGGGGGAAACATGGCTGTTGTGTTAGAGGGAGAAGTGTGGGTAAAGTGTTGAGCGCAGAAGATGAAGAAGAGGATAAATAAAAAAGGGGTAGTCCTGTACAGTTTTACTTAACAAGATAATGAAGCATTATCTGATATTAGTAACATATTGGCACTATTTTGTGAATTATAGTACAGATATTACTTTCAAAATCAAGTCAGGAGACTGATAGCTATACCCAGACAGATGTGGCTTTCAGTGAAGTTTAAACAAACTCAATCTTATATTAGTATTAAGGAAAATGTGTCCATGGGGTTGTCTTGTCTTTGACGATCACAAGAAAACAACTCAATTTGAGAACCTTAAATTCTTTGAAGATTATGTCCACAGTAAGGTGGGTGCATATTCACTGAGGTCAATTGTGTTGCGTACAGCAGTGCCACATACAGTACAGAGAGCGAGCATACATGCAGGGACCTCAGATGAAACATAAATAATTACCCAAACATTGTCCAAAGCTTTGAAGATGTCTGTTTTTCTCACAATGTGGTGCTGCTTCTTGGTGAAGCTCTCATTTCTTTCATAACTTCACTGTAGTTATAAAATGATACAGATTGTTTCACAGCAATAATGACTTTGCAGAGAGATTCCAGCCAAACTTTTGGGTTGCCTGGCAACACGAGAGACACCCTCGTCTTTACATGGTCATTAATAAAAACTTGCTTTCAACCTTCTGCTCTATTACTGTCTTTCTCTGTCGTCACCTTTCTGATATATTTTCTTTTTAACTTTGTGTTTTAACTGCAGTCAGGTGTTTTCTGTTTCCTCAGATTATCTTTGTTTTTCACAGTTGTTGTCTTTTTGTTTATACAATGTCTTACTTTTTCAGTCTGTCCTTGTTTGTCTTTTTCTTCCTGTCTCCTTTTACCAAATTATAATTGTAAAGTAGGACTCTACATGATGACGCTAAGAAAATGGAAACACTAAGCAGTACTGTACAGTATACACTTAGTTACCACCTATGGTCATGGACTATAGTTGGTCACTGCTGCCTAGCAACCTTTGTTTTCTGTGTTTAACTCTACTCATACATACTGACACCAAAGAAATATATTGCCTGTATTTAATTCAGATCTATATCCTTGTAGGAACTATAGAGAGGCTAAAGTGTAGATATTAGTGAGGCTGAAAAAATATTGAATCACTTGAGTAACTCGATTACAAAAGTTTTGAAGCAAATGGTTTGCCTGGAGGCTTCGACCTCCCGCCTCTCGCAAGGGAAATACACAAAATATTTACAATTTATGTGCAGTTGTGCACTTGTTTTATTTCTGCAGAGCATGAGCGTCTTTTATGTTTTTGGCTGTCCTGGGCAGTGTCTCTGCTCTGCTTTGAAACAATCACTCTGACTGACACAGACTCAGACGCTGTGCAAGGATATTGATTTTGACTGAGCCTCTCACCTAAAGATGTTGCAATTGTTTCCTCTTCTCATACCATATTCTATTGTCTTTTCTCTGAATTATTTACAGTACCAAGACAGCTTTTGTTCACTTGCCAGTCCCCATGAAACAAAACTTCAAGAGTGTCTAACTCAGGGTTTTTCCTGGCTCAGAATGGGCCTTTGGGGGGGGTGACTATACGCGCTGTAGTAAACGTTCGACCCGCAGTATAGTCTACAAGTCTGTATTACCTTATTTGACAGAAATCTGTGCATTTCCTGTTTTTTTCTGACCATTTTATAAAGAATATTATCATTATGCTTAAGTTACTGAAACCCCAATTAAATCTGGTAAAGAATTGTTTTTTATCACAACAGTGAAACAGGGGAGGAGAGGGGTGTAATGAGATTGGGAGAGGGAAGGTCACATCCTGCCAGTTCATTTCACCCTCTTCCTATGATGGCTGCTCTTTTCCTTTTCCTTTAAATTGTGTTTTCGTTTTACATGCACGTTTGTTTAAGTACATTTAGTTGAGTTACTAAGGTATTATGTCAAATAGTCACAGGTAATTTGGATAATTTGATCAGATCAGGAAATTATAACAAAAGCGCTGTTTTACAGTCCTGTGTGGAGAAGGTCACAGACTACAGCTGGCTGACGTTACGATTGTTAAGTTATTGATTGTTGATAAAAGCAGACACGGTGGAAGTGAACGGAGAAAAGTTGAACGTGCGTTCCCGACTCGGTCCATATGGATAGCGGATCAACCGTGTTCCGTTGCACAGTTGCACTACAAGTCAACAAGTGCGCGCGGTGGTCAGCGTTCCGGTGTGTGTGTGTGTGTGTGTGTTTGCAGCCATGCATGACCCCCGAGATGACCCGTCTGCAGACAGCAGAGGAGCAGGGACAAGTAGCCGCAGCTACATCATACGTGGTTTAGTATAGTTTTAACATGACTCTTGGGATAAATATTTATCTGCCATGAAGTGGATTGCTCTTTGAAATCAACCCGCATTTTGTGCTTGTGGGTGTCAGCAGAGCAGAGCGAACAAGTCAAAAGAAACGAACAGTCAATCAGGCTATCCAGCGCAAGCCACATGCGTAAATAGATGAGAGGGGAGATGACTGCTAATAGTGAAAGACGTCGTCATTAAGCTTATGTTCTGCTTGTTCAACAGATGTTTGATGTATTGATATTTAACATATCATTTGATTTGCAAATTGAATCGTCTTTTTTTTCTTTTGGCGCTGGTGATTTTCCTTTGGCGCTGGGTAAAACCTCTTTGGGGGGCGCCAAAAAATTCTCTATGATGTATTGTGACATATTTTCAACTATAATGGGCTAGAACCAATCACAGGATAGAAGGCAGGCCATAATGTTGGGCTGAATCGGTTTGTTAGCTTTGGCCCTTTTTTTTTTCCGGCTTATTAATGCCTTTATTTAGAGATAGAACAGTGGATAGAGTCAGAAATTGGGGGGAGAGAGAGAGAGTGGGAAATTACATGCGGGAATAGAGCGGAGCCACAGATCGGCTTCGAACCTGGGCCCCTCACTTGAAGGTCTACAGCCTCCATACATGGGGCTTGCACAATAGTGCACAATGTGTGAGTGCGCCCTAAGACAATTTTAGAGACGATCAGACCAGACAGGAAACTATATTCTGCTCTTTCTGTGTTTCCTTTTAGAATTTCTCAGTCTCAATAGGAAATGCTTTTAAGGCTGTAAGATGTGTGAAATGTTTGACATAACATGTTTGTAATCAAATGTAAATGAGAATATAAACCATTTTTTATCCTAAAATCTCTTGTTGTTAGAAATGTGTATTTTCTTGGTTCTCCTTTCCATTTGGGAACAAGAAAACAAAGGTCACATTTTTAAACAATCATAGAAAGGGGATTGTGCTACAACTGAGCGTGCATTTTCTTTGCCGGGAGAAAAATGTAATAACAAGTCTGTTTTTTGTCCTCTCTTTTTTACTTTTCAGAACCGTGAGTTTGCTTTTTTTCACCCCAATGGAAATGTCTCAGCCAAGTCACCTTTGTTGTCTTATTTCATCCAAAAGAAACCTTCAAACATCTCCTCCTTGGCATGAGTATGGCAGTCATGAAATGCAGCCAACTTCTTTGGTTTATTATGGCTATCAAAGGGATAATGAATATTTTCTTACTAATTATATTTCCATGCTGTAACAGGGTAAGATGCACATGAAAGCATCCCTCTTCTCTTTCCCTCTTCCTGCTCCGGTCCTCTCCTTTCTTGGCTTCTTATCTCTTTTACTTCTCCTTCTCCTCCAGCCATGCTATTCCCGTGTCTTCTCCCTGATCTAATTAAAAATGCCATCTTCAGTTCACTGGTGAGCCCCCTCCTTTCCTTTCCCCTGTGCTCTGCTGCAGTGTAAACACGCTGTGTCACATCAAAAGTCTGAATCCGCTGTGTCATGATTTGGAAGCTTAGTGGCTGATCCGCCATGTTTGACAATTTGACTGTGCCATGGTAGATGGGACTGTGGTAGGGATTTTGAAGATATGTTATGTTTAGGCATCCTTACGGCCAAGTGTGAGAGTATTACTGTCATGCTGAGCGCTTCATCTATAGATTCTATTTCCTCTTCAAATACTGTGTATGTTTCTTTATTTACCTATCTCAAATGGTGATTTCAAACATGTAGCTTAACAGACCTATTTATCTCTCATTCCCTTTTTGTCAGTTTTCCATCTTACCTCAGCGCTGCCCCTATAAACACACACACCATCACTCTCAAGTAAACAAGTTTTTCAAGAATGTTCATGGTGGTGATATCAGATTAACCCACACATACATAGATACCCATTCACCACCCTGGTGGGTTTATCTGCTGATAACTTGTCAGCTCCTAATCAAAGCTGACAGGTTGACAGTGCGAAGCAACACTCTGATTGGTCCAGAGCTGTGATGTAACTTTGTCTGTGTGTTCAACGAGTGTTAAACTCTAATCTAATTCTAAGCTTCAGCAACTTCAAAGTCGCATTTAATTATGAACCCAAACACCAAAACAAAGATAGATTGACATGCACACCCATCCGCCCAGATCCAAACATAATGGAGAATGCAGGTCGACACTTTACAACCTCTTGGGAACCCGAGAAGCGTTAATAGATAGATGGAAAAAATGGAGGTCTTTCATTTCCCACGATTTTTAACTTAATGTTTATTTTTGCATTCTGGCATCAGTTTCAGCAAACCTTTATTCGTCAAAAATGTAGTCCTCATAGAATTACTTTTTAATAAGCATGGGTTCATTAAAATAGAAATATGCTACGCAACTTTGTCCACACTGTCACACTTCTGTCTAATTGTGTCTATTCTGTCAAGCTGGTTTATTTTGTTTCTCCTCCTCTATTTCTCTCTTCTCTCACTCTCTCTCCTCTCTGTCTCTCCGTTGCTACCTGGCAACAAGATGGTTGCCTTGGTGATGGACCTTAGTAGCCTCACTTTGCAGAGATGGAGAAGTAGTATGTGACAACTGGCGCACACAGAAAGCATGCTACAAAGGCATGCTCGTTCTTATGCGTGGATACACATGGAGAGCAGGACGTTACTCAAACACATTCACACGGAAAATAACACTTCACAAGCTTCTCCTTAAAAAAAATGAATCAGTCAGTAATCAAAAATGCATTAAATTCACTGTTTTTTACTGTGAAAAAGTTTTTAAAAAAATAAGGAAAATGAGGCAAATTCATAACCTGAACAAAGTAATTTCTTCTGAAAAAAAAAATCACAATGTATTCAGAAATATTTGGACATTCCTGTCTACTTTATGTCCAGGGTTGATCATGATTTGTGGGTAGCCCTTTTATATTCATCTTAGGGAAATGTATTGCTAAACATTCAGTGATACAATAGAAAGTGTTTCATACCCATAGCTTACCTGACAGGTAATAATGTTCATTTCCTTCATATTTGTCATACAATACATTGTTGTAAAATAAACAGTTATTATAGACTGGTTGCCTGATATGCTTCCAGTTTTGCGCTATTTTATGAATTATGCTTCTAATGCATCCATTATCTCAGCCCTGCATGCCTTTTCGTTTGGCAGGAGTTAGGTTTGTTTGACAAAAAAAAAAAATGAGAGATGTTCTGCAACTTGAAATAGTTAGTCATTGCATGAAAGAAATGAGAAATTATTGTGACTTTCACACTCAAATTTTAGGTTGTAGTCACAAGGGAGACAGATGGGCTGTGAAGAAGCTGGGTTTGGTCACAGTGTGTTCTGGAGAGAAAGAGAGAGATGTTTATCAACCACTCAGCAGCATGCAGGCCCCTCTTGAACCGTGGTGGTGCAGCTCTGCTCTGTTTACCATGTTTGGAGAAAGAAGGTGAACAAGTGACGGAAAGACTCAGGGAGGGAAAGAGACAGAGAGGGGGAGAGTCTCCAGTGTAAGGATGACATTTTAATGATTCAAGAAGGAGGGAGGAGTGCAGAAAAGGAGAAGAGAGATCCGCTTCTTATTATAAACAAAACATCAAGGCACCTTTTACATGTGCATGTATTTGTATTTGGTCTTATCACATTTAAACTTAACATACCGGTAATTATATATTGTAATTTCAACAAGCAAATATAGATGACTTAATTGCTACTTAGTCTCTTAGTAAATAATACCAACATCTTCAGTTTAGTTTGTATTTTTCGTCCACAGCTACTCGTCATTAATTTTCATCTTTGAGCTACTTCAGGTCTCCCTGCCTGTGAGACCTTAGGAGAGATCCTGCAAAAGTAGCCTTGTTTCAAGCCTTAAACAACAAGCATGTCCAGATGTGGATGACAATGGTATCGTGGGAACACTTCCACGAGTCGTTATTCTTTACAAAACATAATGATGATGACCAACGTTATAGTCGTTTTTGAACAAACTCTTGAATAAGTTGACATTTGACAAAAGACATAACCTCATTTATTATAGATAGGATAATGTATTTCTTATTTCTTGTTTCCATACCTTTTTTGTTGATGGCTTTTACAGATGTAGTTTGCATGGGGAAAGGACTTTTATTAATGGTTGGATTAACTTAATATAGGTATATTTTACATAATTCCCCTTTAATACTAATGATGATAATGCCAGGCATGGTAATCAGACATTAGAAATATTTCTGATGAAGCAGTAAAAAGACAGTATCAGGTGTAGTGACTCAGAAATGACTGTTACATACAGTATACATAAAATATATGGTGTGATGCTAATTTACAGAGGAGAGAGAAATGCAAGCCCATTTAAACAAAAATGTTAGGTCTTATCCCTTTGCTGATCTTGTTGTGTACGCACAAAAGTAGTGTTCTCAAACAGAAAGAAGGAAATCCTGCATGCTTTTGAATATCAATTGTATTACTGGCTGAATCCTTTCTGTGGAAAGATGCAGTAAAATCCTTTGTCTGACACACTCCGATGGACAGCAACAACAAGCATCAAAATTAATATACAGAATGAATCAATATTCTTCCTGATGATCTTGTTTGCTCTTGTGGGTCACATAGGACATCATAATTATCTGCAGTCAGTCTCATCTAATGAAGTGATAAAAAAAAAAATGTTTAAGCTTCCCAAGATTAAAACTTAGGGGGGTTTCCTGCCCTGTCGTTGGTATTTACTGATAAACGCAATGGCCCTTAATGACAAGTCTGTCAATTTGAGAGAAAGATGAGATTACGCTTTAGTTACACTCACACAATGCAAACCACTGGTCTTAAATGAACATATGCCATTAGTATAGTTTTTTTGTTTTTTTTTACATAGAATTATTTGAGTAATTGCTTGTATGAGTATCATTTAGAGTGTGTGAATGTGAAATGAATGTGTGGCCATACAAGAGATTTGCACTGCTCTGACCCGGTTGGCAAAATACACATATTTGTTGAGCTCCCACAGCAGTGAACAAAACATTCAGCTAACACCTTGTCAGTTTTAGCTGTCTCAGTCAATGGCTTTCAGCATTTAAAATGATAAATGTTGCCAGCAGTAGGTCATCATAGCCGTTGTTCATTATTGTTGATTGTGTGATGGCAGGCCAAAATAAAACTTGGCTGTTATTTTGTTAAAGTGCTCTTCGCAGCCGGTGTCTGTACTCTGTTTGAGGGCTAAAAGAAGCACCGCTCTGTAACAACACTGCACTGAGGGCACTGTTGTTGCTTTTCTTTATTTTGTCTTCTTCTCTTGAAGTTTGTGACGCTCGTGCAGAATTGTGATGTGTTGTTTAAGTGTTTGAGATGATAATTTTTTAGCAGCAGCAGTAGTGCTTGTGGTGCCTCAGCAGCTGTATCATTCAGTCACGAGTTGGACCGTTTGATGGAGATCAGGTGAGATTTGCGTGTGATGGAGGCTTCGACTCTGAGTGGCCTCATCTTCCACTGCTCGCTCCTTCACTGGTCCTTGCATCACAGAGGGGATAATTGGAGAGGAATTTCCTCAACAAGTCCTAATGACATGCTAGCTACAGAGGGCTCTCTCCTTCAACAGTAATGAGTCAAACTCTTAACACCTCTCAGTGGCTTGCTCTCATTTACCTGCTTCTTACACAGGCGAGAGGGTTAGCTAATTGCTTGAGAGCTGACGACAGAATACTGTAGTTTTTATGGAAAATCTGTGCAGAAAGGAAGACATTTTAAATGTAGTGAAACTGCCTTTTTAACGTTTATGTAATGTGGGAATTCGAGTGAAGTGTTAAAGGAAGGGGGTGATCAAATAGTATAGACAAGGAACATCTCTATATGTCTATATATCTATAGATTACTTACATTTGTCGAAAAGCTTACAGTACATGTTAGGGAAGTTCAATTACTTATGATAGATATAGAAGATTACTGTACAGAGCACACACACCTAAGCACACACAAAGCTCATGTCTTTCTTTTTCAGCAGGTCACTGACCTTGGCAGGGAGGCTCATATGATTGGCTATTTCCCTGTGCTCTGTGTGTTGTATGTGTGTGTAACGTGTGTGTGTGTGTTTGGCCTGTTCAGCGTTGGCCATGTTGTTGCCCTAGCCCTGGTGTTATTGGCCATCTGTCTAGGCAGCAAGCCAAAAAGCCCTCTCTGCTCGTTCTCTAGGGATTTCATCACAATGCTTGTTGAATGTGTCTGATAGAAATGATACAGCCCTCTGGTGGAAATCTGCTCCTTAATTGAAATGCTCATTTTACCATGCAGGGCATATCCCTTGTCAAGTGAAAAATGGATGGAAACATTTGTCCAAGGTGAGAAACATGAAAAACCCTTTTTTTTAATCCAAGAGAAGTTTTCAAGGCAAAACACATCAATTCCCCGCTTCACCTCCATCCCTGTGGCCGCTGAGTAGCAGCACTGTAACAGTTGGTGGTTAAGTGCCTTGCTCAAAAGAAGTTGTAGAGCAAATGGAAAGCCTTTACTCGACCATTTTGCACCACATCTGAGGAGTGCAACATTTGGATTTTACTTTAATGAGACCTCTTCTCTGATCTCTTAACAGTCAACCCAAACCTGTTAGTCACACAGAGTAAGCTCACTGCATGTAGTGGAACTCAGTGAGAGTAATTGATAAAGGTAAATTTACTTTTTTGGGCTTAATAATCACAACACTCTATGTACATTATTTTTGATCCGATGAAGCTGTCAAATTACATTTTTTAAGACTGCTGTAGTAATTTATGCTGAACACCTAACCTAGAGCAGGTCAGAGGTCAACCGGTGTGAAACTCCTTCGACTGAACAATCAGATCATGGAGGTCTGTGAGCTGATTTTTAAAGGAGAGAGTGAGAGAGACAGTTAACAATTTTTCTTATAATGTAAAAGTTTTCATATGAATGATATGATAGCTAATGATATTAATAATGTACAGTAAATTATATCCAAGTCTGAGGTTGGCAAGTGAATATAATGAATGTGTCTTGCAGGGAGTGGTTTAATCCAACAAAAACTTCCCAATAACACTAACACACACACATTACACATTAATAACATGAATACTGTGTAAGCAGTGTACATCTTTAGAGTTTAAAGTGAAGCATGTTGATCATAAGAGTCCACACATACAAAAAGTACAAGCCATTCACTCACAGTACACTTTTGTACTGCACCGATGCAGCAGTCAAGAAGCTCCTCTTTGAAGACTTCGCGCATATTTCAAGGACGCGTTCAAGTTTGTGTGTTTGCTTGTGTGACTGTTTGTTTTTTAGGACACTGCTGAGCCTGCTGTGTGTGCACTGACCTGTGTGAATAGTGACTGTGTGTGGGACCAGTTGTTCTTTCAGCTCCTATCTACTGTCACTGCCTTTAACGTCTCCCTATTTTGCTCAAATGTAAATGTTGGACTGCAACTTCCTCTGTGACAAAAAAAAGATTCCTTCTGTCATTTCTCAACCATTAAGAACTGAGCTGAGGATGACATTCTGCTACAGATCATGTGTATTTATTTTAAGTATTAAAACATGTATCAATGTTAAAATAACAGATTTCAATACTGATTCAAGTTTCTAAAATGTGTGCATTTCATCTAAAGTAGAGAGGACCCCAGTGGAACTTTGTAAACCATGGTTTAAAGATGACCCATCAGTTAACAAAAAAAACACCAATGCAGTTAATTTTTATTGACATGTATCTACATTTTTTCCTACAGCAACGGTGTGTTTTTTTTCAAATGGTAATCATTACATTTTGGAATAACATAGATTTTAGTTCAGCACTGTGCAGATTATCCTTCAGTCAACATACTTACAATTTCCAGGAACTCTTCAGCTGGCCTTAGAAAAGCCCTCTAAATGTGATTTACAGCTCTGCAGAAGATGAATATCAGAAAATATTGCTGCCACATTTTTACATGAGGTAATTTTCCTTTCCTAAGAATGTAACCTTATCCCCTGGCACCGGAATAAATGGACTCTCTTCAAACTATAGGTCAGGTTTTTCAGTCTTTTCACACACAAACACAAACCATTTCAGAGTGTAGATGGGGAAAAGAAAAGAAAGAAAGAAAGAAAGAAAGAAAGACACCAATTGGAGTCAAGAATGTAGACAGATGTTGGGACAGGAGAGGGAGGAACAAGAGGAGAAGTGATAGAGAGAAAGAAGGGGAGAGGTGTTCAGACTTTTGTATAAGGCTGACCTAGATAGAAGAAGAGGATTGGACACACTCTGTCTCTGGAGGGACACTGTCACAGCTGCAGTGGACTGCGTGTGTGTTTGTGTGTGCGCATGTTTATGTATGTTTACAGCAAAGGATTTTGAGAATTTTTATGGTTAAAAAATGTCTCTAGATTCTTTGAAGAGTGATGAAAAGTGTGTGCTTGAGGAGGAATGAATTGAAACAGATTAAGTCAATAAGCCAAACGTAAAATCAAGAGAAAGTTATTCAGGAAGCTCTTAAAATCAGATGAATGTGATTGAATTTCATTGCATGTCTCGGTCTTAATAACCCGGACATCATTTTTCTTGATCTTTATAATTTATCCGAACATTTAAAATGATAAAATCAATCGTCATGACATATTTTACAATCTTACACAACTGCATTTTGATTGTGTCTATGATTTTTTACTTGTACTTTGTTGTGTGTGTGTGTTTGAGAGAAAGAAAGAGAGGGAGAGTAGCAGCAAATGCAAAAAAAAATCTAATCAATACTGTACCACAGCATTTAACTGCCATCACAGTATCCCTGGGAGTACTGCAGAACCCAATCTGAATTCTGGATACCAGAAACTCTGTTTGTGTGTTTTGGGTGTGTGTGTGTTTGTGTTGTTGTTGTGTGAGTGTGTACAGGAATAGTAATGTTAAAGAAGCAGTTGTTTTTATTGAGCAGTGTTAAACAAAAGAAACACACAGATGTAAGAGGGAGCGAAAGATAGTCTTTTTGTGTACCTGTCATTGTTCTGGCATGCAGACAAATTGTAACAGTTTGAGTGATCATTACTTTTTGATGCAAACTTTTAAGTAAATCGCATCATATTGCAACCATGACCCTTAGTTATGAACGACTGTATCGTATACTGCATGGATGCAGAAGAGCTTTGTTCATTATTCATTTGTAAGAGTGCAGCACAGCCCACAAAAAGTCATGTTGAAATATCCGTCAAGTGGTGACTGATTTAGTTCTGATTGTGTTTTTTTTCTTTTCCCTTCCTCCTCTTCACCTTCCCCATTCTCTCAGCTGACTATAAGCTTCAGATGTTTTATATGCTGTATCTTTTGTAGAGCGAGCTGGAAGGGAGAATGAAGGGTGGAAGTTAGGAAGCAGTAAACGTGCAAGCAAGTTTTCCTGTCACAAGGTGGTATTACTTTTGAATCGTCAACTGAGCTGTAGCAATTCAAAGATGCAGTGCTGTCGTTCTTTTCCATCACTGTGGCTGGGTTGGAAATCACACGCTTCTATATAATGCACTTTATGGTCTGAATTCTGAGTGAGTATTGTCATACCTTACGGTATGTAGTCCACTCATTGTATCCTACAATGCATTGTATAAAGTAGTGTACAACCGATGATCACTATCCAAGCAATGTGTACCATCATGCATTGTATTGCAGAGTGGCATTTGACTGCTCTCGGACTGATTAGATCAATAACCAGCAAGAACACTGAACAGATAAACGCCAAAAAGTTCATATTTGTGGGCACTTTTAACTGAAATTTAGAAGCTGTTTTAATAAAGAGTAAAGGACTTTTCAACATATTAAGGTTGGTTCTTACTGATGATGATAACAGGCACAAGAGTCTGTAAGCACAAATAAAAGAGTTTGCAAAAACATGTCAATAAACATGTTAATAATGTTTTTATTTATTAAAAGTTCACTATTTAATATACATTTATTATTTTTTAACTGTTTTGTGAAAACACACTCAGTATATTATTTGTTATCGCTGAAATGTATGCCCTTATGTACCGTTATATATTGATCCTCTACTGGAATTACACTGCACCTTTTAGTTGTGCGACAGCAATGATATCACTGAAGGCGGCCAGCAAGTGAGCGAGTATTCTGAATGAGTGCACCATATAGTCCACTAAATATAACTCCCAAAAAAGTGAGTAGGGATTATGTGTGTGATTTTGGACACAACCTGTGACAACAGGGAGATGGCACGGTAACTTACCGTAATTTCCCGTAAAGTTTCCACACATACACTTTTATAATGTCTTTTCCACAAGTTTTTGTTCCTCATATGAATTTGTTTGCCACTTTGTTGTGTTCTGATACAGTCGAGTCCACCGTCCCTAAATTCTGAACCAATCAAGAGTCAGAAAAGTGTTTGAACATGAAGTTCAGCACAGCCAAATAATGATGCCAGCTCCTGCATGCTCCTCTGAGGGGGACTCTGGGTAGAGGGGCTACCAGCGCCTCTTGCTCTGTGTGTATATGTGTGAGTGTGTTACTGTACGTGTATCTGTGGGACAGGGTGACGCATCATGCGGCAGAAGTCTGAATATTTTAGCAGGAAACATTAGTGACGCTTTTCCCTCTCTCTTTCATCATTCTCTCCCCTCTTGCTGTCTTTTCTCAACATTTTCTCTTTTTTTCTCTCTTCCAAGTGTGGTGAAAGGGAGAAAAACTATTTAAACAATGATGACAGTCCTTGCTTAGAGTGCGAACACATGGTTTTCTTGTAGCTTGTAGATGCAGATGATATCAGGAGGACGACAGCTGGGTAGGGCAGGACTGGGCACACACACACAAACACACATTCACACACACACATACACACTTACACGCACATCATTTTCTAGTAAATTTCTAGAGGCTGATGGAGCGCAATCCCAAATAATTCCACCTTCTATGTCTGCTTCCTCTGCTGTTGTTCCTCCAGGGAAAGAAAATCTGCAGAAAACTCTTTATGCAGTTTTTGACATCACGTGCATCTTTAGTGTAATCCTTTTCTGTACGCGTGTGTGCTGGTGTGTCTTTCTACCAGCATAATCCCTGTAGAGTACACTGTACACATTGTGAAGTGTTTGCATTTTACTGAGTATTCAGCATAATAGCCTGCAGCATTTGTGTCACAGCCTTAGACCTGATAAATCAAGTTTTATTCTATCTGTGTATACGTGTGTGTATGAACTTGACCGAGAGAAGAGAGGAATAGCATAGAAAAAACCCCAAAGGTTTGAAACCTGTTTTTTGTTGTGTAGCTCTCTCTGGTTCAGCCCCAATTGTATTGAATTATTTACTACTTCAAGAGAAAGAGAGAGCTCGTTTAGGATACACACTATAAGGCACACATTTGAATATTTGCTTTTTAACACAGCAGAAAAAAACAAAAAAACACAAAAAACACTAAAATGTATATATAGGGGCTCTGGTTGGTACAGAGTATGCAAAAAAAATAATTGTTTTTTGCATCATCAAGGGAGTTTCATCAATTCCCAGGTTAAAACTGCCACCTTTAACCTCCGACTTTACTGCACCTAAAAAATGCATGAAAATGAAAAACTGAAAGTCATAAAGCCTGAGGAGACAGAAGTATTGGTCTAACCGTATTTACACTACTGGGTAAACTCCTTGCATAAATCTCCTATCACTCTCAAACAGCTGGGAACACGTCACTGCTGTTGGCTGCTTAAACAAGAGGGCAACCCAGGGTTTACACAAACTTTAGAAGCAACAATCTCCTATTTTGCAATTACCACTGTAACCTTCAAAACACAGTACAATGATTTTAACTCCCAGGGAGAAGTTAAAGCTTAACTGTTACTGAAGGGTACGACTGCAAATCCTAATCTGGATTTAGTTTGTTTTATCTTTTATTTCTTTTTTTTAAACGGCTTTTGAAAAGTGATTTACCTTATTATTTGTGTTATTTTAAAATGGTGTGTTATCTTGGCCATATTTTCCTCAAATGATACATTTTAATACCAAGGGACTGTGTGGTGAAATAAAGGATAAAGACGTCAAACTGGGGGCAGAGATTGACTTTGAAGTGAACTGTGGGAGGTGCAGGGCCACCGAGATGTTCCAACAGAAATAAAATCCCAACACAAAAATCATTCGATCACAATGTTCATGTTATTGTCTGTTGAATTTTCACGTTTCAATAGTGTAATCAAGAATATATAGAAACAACATTTAAACATGAACGCACACGATGTACCACAGTTTTAAAAAAATTGTATAAACTTGTTGCCTTGGAAACCCTGAAGTTGGCTTTCTGCCAGCTAGTTAACACAATGGAGTTGCAGGCACGTGTGTCAGTGCATTTGTGTGTGTGTGTGTGTGTGTGTGTGTGTGTGTGTGTGTGAGTGCGTGCGTGCATGCGTGCGTGTGTGTGTGTGCGTGTGTGTGTGTTGGACACAGCAGTGGAGTTGTGAGTCTGTTCTCTTCAGTGCTGTGTTGCCTCTCTCATTGTCTCACTGCCAAGATACTGATAGCTTCAAGATGTGAAACAGAGAGACAGAGACTAAAAGGAGAACACAGGGAGGGAAAAAAATGACTTAGAGTGGACAAAATGTGGAATAAAACCAGGCAGAGACATCTTGCTACTGCTTGCTTCACTGAAACCAAGCCCTGAAAATCCACAGGAGACTCATAAATAACAAGTGCTGGTTTTCAAAGGCAAAGTCAACCTTCTAAAAGGATACTTCTTAAAATGAGCAAAAATAAGCTCAGTGCCATTACTTGACTTTAAACAAGCAACATGTTCTTGAGGTGTGTTTCGGTGTAAGAAGCTGCACAGAACATAGACCCCTAGATGAGCTGCAATTAAACCATTTACACAAGAGATATTCTAAATATTGGACACTGTCAACACTTAATCAGACACTACATGCCCAGAAGTATCAACATGTATCCCATCTTGTGCCAAACTCATTTGTAGTGATACTCTACTGTAACAGTCTCCAATCTTCTGATGTGGAAATTTTGCAATAATATCTAGTAGAAATTAAAACTTCCCTTGTGCATGGTCGTAGCGCTGAACAGCATTCACTATCAACTTATCACAGAAGTATGAATTTATTGCAATAAATAAGATAAATCATTTTAAATAAAGAAGCAAGGCTTTCTCACTTGGATTTAAGATTCAGGAGGGACAAGTTGCACACAGGTTAAGCAACATTTCATATTTGACAATTTATTGCACTTCATATCATTTTTGCAATATTGAACAATGCTATCACACATCTCATATTTTCTCTGCCTTTATGCTTGACCAGGAAACTCTAAAATATCACATCAAAAGCATGTGCATGGGATTTGAATTGTTTGCTAAATAAGTAAAGTATTGGACGGCTGTGGATCAGTGGTAGAGTCGGTCATATCTCAACAAAGGTCAGGGGTTCGATCCTAGCTCCTGCATCCAAAAGGTTGAAGTGTCGAAATTGCACCTGCTGCTGCGCCAGCGGTGTGTGTGCTGATCGACACTTTACATAGCCACATACGCCATCAGTGGCGTGCTGTGTAACAAGCCCTTAGAGTAGTCTTGAGACTAGAAGAGTGCTATACAAGCTCAAGTCCATTCACCAAGTCTATAAACTGACAGGAAGTATTCCCAGTTATAATGGAGTCTCCAAAGCTAATTCTGGCTACATTGTGCCAAAACCCACAAAAAGTATAAATAATATATTTTTTTAAATGGGCAAGATCATGCAGTTAATCCTTTTAAGCCTTGAACAACGGCCCAGTACTGTGTGTCCCTACCCACAGAGGGAGAGAGGGGAAAAGCTTGTGAGTGCGCATGCATTTGTTTCCCCACAGGACTTTCTACCCATTGTTGTCAACGTCGCTGGTCTGAAACAGTTCCCAGCAATATTGCTCACTTATGTGTGTGTCTTTATACTTGTGCACTTTTCTTTTGGTAGAATTGGTATGCATGCTGTGTGTGTATATGCCTGTGCATGAATGCGTCTGTGAGTCACACTCACATGTTTACATCAGGGAGCAGAAGACTTAATGATCTTCAGTATGTGTATTTGTGTGTGTTATAAGTGACTCATCAATGCAGTCGCAAAGAGCTTAGTATTGAGGTGGCATACAGAGAAAAAATGTGCATGTGTTTTTGTGTTCATTACAATTATGTGAACAGTACAGTAGGCACTGTAAGTAAATTTGTGTCAGTGTGGTGTTACAATATACTCAACTCACGATAGGATACGATACAATAGGATGCAATATGATTATATATAGACACTGCAGGAGCAGCCAGAGGACAGACACACACATCTGCTAAATGAACAGTGTGTGTATGCTACATGTTCAACATTGTCGAAGCTCATACAAAACATACTTGTTTTTTAAGATTACGTCTAAAGGACACAAAACGTACAGTACCTCCGCTAGGCAGCCTCAATGTTAAAGAAGCAGACTGGATTAAGTGCCCAGTAAAGCAAATGGGAAAATGAATGAGCAATGCTCTCTTGTGGCTCTATAAGTGGTCAAGTGGCCCTTGAGCAAGGCACTTAACCTCTGCTGCTTCAGTCGAGCTGCTCCAAGGCCAGCAGTAGAGGACTGGGGTTACACTGGGCAACTTATGAGGGTGACTGTGCAGCAACCTGACTACTGGGGTTGTTACACACAATGTTTCTGCTTAGCATGCAACCGCAGGTACAAGATCTGTATGCCCTGTGTCAGTGACAGCTGTGGCCTGAGGCATTATGTTTTCAGGTTGTCCATCCATCCATTCAACTGTCTATCACAATCTTGTGAATGCCTAGGGGAGTTTTATTACTCATGGCGTAAGTGTCCCCTTGGATTCAAGCATGAACTGATAGATTTAAGTGGTCAAAAGGTACGTCAAACTATGACCTCATTGTATTCTTGTAAAGAAAAATCCAGGGTCAAGCTGACCGTCGTCTTTCAACACATTTCAAGCCATAACTGAAGAAATTATACAGAATTCCACACAAATGACTAATAATAAAAAGTTTTGAATTCTGACTTTTAAAAAAAGAAAACACATTTAATTGTGACATCATGCTGTCTCATTGCTGTAAATGTAATGTCTCAGGCTAACTTCTGATTTGTTTATTTTCAAAATGACTTGCTAAGAGAACAACACTGTCCATTATCTTTTATTGGACTGTCCCATACCTGCTCTGCTTCTCATTGATCGTTGTTCTGCCGTCTTCCAAAAAGTCGTAAAAAAATCGTCCTTTTATTGATGTTTAAACTGTTTCCGAAGAGAGACTGGGGATGTGTTTTGGTACCTGGCCGCGTATGCCTGGTGTGTCTTTCGTGTGCTTATGTTGGGGGATTACATGCAGCCCTTTAAATCTGTTTGCTGAATGCTTATTAACCCTGGTGCCCTTAACTGTGCTTTTAGTTTATCAGCTTTGTACCATGAAATCTCCATTTAGCTCCACGGTTGCTTCTTTTCCTGCCGCACAGACCAGAGATGGCCACGAGATAACAGAGCACTCCTGGTGGGGTTTGTGGTACGGTAAAAAGAATATTTTTGCTGATGAAGGTGCTCTCTGTTATTGTATCTGAGAATAAGGACTACTCCCATTAACAAACCTCCCTTCTTATACAGTTTCACAAGTACCTTCTTGTCCACCCTCCACCTCTCAGAAAAACTCTTCTCCCCTTTTTATCTCTAAAGTATCCTACCTGTCATCTGCCACTATTCCTCCTCTTCCACCCTTTCAGCCATAGTGGCTCTGGGGAGTAAGCATGGACATTGCCTCTAGGGTCAGTTTCCTGCCATCTGCTGGAAGATGGATGAATCAGAGGTTCCATGGCGGCTCCAGTAGGGTCTCTAGGGGTCCGGAGGGGACAGGCTCCATCACACACCAAGCAAGCAGAACTAATAGGCATGCTCTGGAGGGCAAGGAGGAGGGGGTGTTTATATAGGTCAAATGTATTGATGTAGATGTGGAGTCATCAGAAACGTATAGAGTTATGTAAAATAAGAATTATGGCACGACATACCAAAAAAAAAAAAGAGATGACAGGAGATTGATATTGACCCGATGGAAAAGCCTTATTTGATTGCGTATGACTATTTTATGCTTATTCTTTGATAAAATGAAGTATTTGTAGACATACTGATGCTCATTTGAGATTTATTTTTTATGTCTGGAACTTATCTGAATATCTACAGAGAGGTACATTGCTTCTGAAAGTTATGAGATGAGATGAGATTCAACTTTATTGTCATTACACATATACAAGTATAGAGTAACGAAATGAGGTTTGGCATCTCACCAGAAGTGCAAATAAGCAGAAAGTGCAAGAGTCTGTGCTATGTACAGTAATTACAAAATTTACGGATGTAGACTAAAAAAAGTGAATTATTAGGTATATCTGGATGGCTGGATTAATGGGATGCTATAAATATAAATAAATGCCAGAAATATAAGTGTATTCTTAGGATTATAATATACAGATTAAGGTGCAGTGAGCATGCTATGCTAGTTTACAGATAATATAAAGAATATGGACATATTGTACAGAGAAGTTATGATGTAATATTGTCTTACTTTCCTGTTTATACTGATACCCTTTTCTGTCATTTGCTGTCCTCACACAGGGACAGACACTGAAGAATATGTTTGTGTTTGTGCATTTTATAGATGTGTACCCTGTTTCTATTTGTGTTGACGTGTGTCCATAGTAACAAGTTTGTGTGCGTGATTTTTGCAGTAAATCTGTATATCATTGTGTTCAAATGAGGATAATTTGTCCTCTCTGGTCAACTTTGTGATGTCACCCTTTAGCCAATCATTAAGATATTTTACCCTACAGCTGTGCTTCCAATAGAGGAAAGAGGATGAGGTTGTCATGGTGACAAGCACCAGCTATGGAGTCAATCAGGAAGCAGGCTAACATGCAGTTTTGTTAGGTTTATACGCACATCAAACAAGATTAAAACAGTAACGCAATTGCAGTTAAACCTTAAAAATATATAATGATGATTATCAGATTAGCATTTTGTAAAAGTGATTCCGGTAACAAAATGATACTCAAAATAGTACTTCTTTAGTTACTTTTTTTTAATTGACCCCTGAAGTCATGTAATCTTTCTGGTTTTACTCCTAAAGCCTGATTGAGAAGACAAGAACAAAGCAGCTAAAATAAATCCCACATTTATTACAATTGCTTGTTTGGAAATAAACAATATCTACACTGAAGGAACCATCCTTCTTCTGCTCAGGCAGCAAGACAAAAGCCAAGGAAAGTTAAGCAGAGGAAACAAAGTGTGATAATGATGGAGGAACGGACAGCAAGCGCTGGTCCACATGCCAGACTCAGCATGGGGTTACATCACAACACTGGGTGGAAGGCTAATTAGAGGCCAACTCTTACACACAGACACACAGACACACGGACACACACACAGATATATCTGTAATGTACAACAGCATTCCAAAGGCATTACAAACAGAAAAAGTTTGCAAGAAAGTTGAAATCAAGACTTTTAATCCAAATAAAAAAGTATGTGTGTTATAGTGTGTGCGGACAAGAGTGAAACAGCATACAAGGAGGAGAGGGGAGGGGAGGGGCGAGGGAGGAAAGGGAGGGAGGTAGAGTGTGTCCTTGTGTCCAGACTCTCTATGTGATATACTGCTGTCTGGCTGAACAGTGTGTCCCTGCCTGTGTGCTTGTGTATGTGTGTGACAGTCCAATATCCATTATCATTCATGCCTCATCTCACACACACTTATATGACTATACACACACACTTACTGTAGGGACACTATGTGTAGTAAGAAACAGCAAGGGTAAAAAGACAGAAGAGGAGCTCATGAGAAACTAGACTAATTTTATTACCCATCTCTCCCTCCATCTCTTCCCTCTTCCTCATTTCTCTCCATGTGTTTTTATATCTCCCTAAGCGACGGTTTCTTACTTCATTTAGCCTGCTGGGCTGTTTGAAGCATCATGTTTCACATCAAAGTTAACTGCAGCAAACATTAAAAGATGTGATCACTTCATGTGAGCCTGTGTTAGCATTTTGCTCGTAAATTGAAGAATGAAATGCAGATGCGTGCGCAGTTATCAACTTTGGCTGCTTTTTTACATCCACATAACGTAAATGAATTGAATCTCTATTCATACGCAACAGAATATAATTTTTTTTTACATAAGTATATTGATGCTGAATTAGCTTTCTTCCTCTTTTTCTTTAATGTGTCTCATTCTTGGCTTCTCATGCCCTGCACTTTTTTTTATTGTTTATTTCTACACTGTTACATTTTTGCTTGATTTTTAACTCACCCTGGGTTATCCCTCACTGCCTATAATGTATCAGAAAACAGGTTAAATGTTAAAGGAATTGATTTAGAAAACTGATTTGATCACGTCAGACACATGTAATTAAGTTAAGGCAACTAACAATAATATGATCCACACCAGAGCAGTGTTCGTTGAAAAGCTATTACATTTTCTCAATATTCACGTTGTTTAACAAAGTTTGTTTTGTGCTTTATTTTTTTCTCTTTTTCATTTGTTTTTGGGCACTTAAAGACTGCACATTTTGAATGTGAACATGTCATCATTTCAATTAAAGTTTCAGTCACATCAGCACAGAGAATCACTCCCATGATTCCCTGCAAGCCTTGACGTCATCTTTTGTTATTGTTTTGATTGAGAGTAAAAGTGATGAATGTGGTTTGAAAATGGTAAGCACAAGAACACACATACACACACACACACACACACACACACACACACACACACACACACACACACACACACACACACACAGTTATACAATGCAAACATAAGCACTGCATTATTATGTTGTTTTATACCCAAAAACACATATCAAGAGGTTGGAATTCTTCCAAGCATGCATTGACACATTAGAATAAAATGTAGAGCTCAGGCACACACACATGTGCACACACAAACTCACATACTCGAACATTCACTTACACATGCACTTACACACACTCACTGTGCGAGCTGAATCAGTAAAAGCACAGACCAGCCAAAGGTTTTTTAAAGACCCAAGTCAGCATCAAACTCTGCACTAAACCATTACCTAGTCAAAAAAAATCCCACCAGAGCTGCATCATACTGATCCCATCAGGATGACAAAGTACCAAATCTTTTTGCTGGTTTTACTGTTTCAGCAAACTTTTTTTTTTCACAGGTCAATGCCAGGGGCTGTTTGGCCATTTTTTTAAATTTAATTTATGGTCTTATTATCTTTCCATCCTTTTTTGGGGTTTCTTTCTTTGTGATTGTTTAGTCCTTTTTTTTTTAATTTCCTGTTTATCGCTATTTCTCCCTTTTCTCCAGTTCACTGTCTTCTTTTTAAAATCTTTTTGTCACACCATATTTAGTCCTATTACAGCATCGCCACATAGTATGTATGCTTGCATCCACAAGGACAGACATATACACATACAAGGTATCCCCTAATTATGCTGGTTTGACTGGTGAATGTGGGAGTTGTATTTTCTCTGTATGTCTCTGCGGTCTGAGATGTGTGTCTTTCATGTAGTTAATGATGACCATGTCCATACAGTATGTAACAGGGCCACAGGCCACATCATTATGTTCCCTGCTGAGCTGAAAGGGAGAGTGTAGGTGGTGTGTGTGTCGCCTTTGATCTGATAAATACATACAGCACATACACACAGCTCAAGACAGGACATATTGTTCCTGTTGGTTGCAGAGGTATGGTAAACTTACTGTTATTCCCATTTGTTCGGTTCCAGGAGGAAGGAGGCAAGGAATGATTGCTGTTTTTTAAACAGCACAGAGGATGGAAGAAGTTGTTCAGGATTAGAAGGAAGAAGTATAAGAGGCTTTAGCCTTGAGGATGCAGCCCAAATTCAACCAAGCAGCATGCAATAAATTCTGCAGGGGACACAGTAATAAACCCCTGTGGTGTATACAGACAGGAACCCAGAAGACTCATACAGTATCACTGAGCTGTGGAGTGCACATTTTAGAGGAGGCAGGACAGACGCTATCACAAGCTATGTTTAGTAAGAAATCATAACAGGATGATGCCGGGGTGCTGGAGGAATAAATCAGCAGAACCAGTCCCAGCAGCAGGAGCGGCATGAATGATCAGAGGAGAGTGAGAGAGAAAATTTGTCATATTATATAAAGTGAGTCAGCTGATACCGATCAGCTGACAGCGTGTGAGACTTCAGTGCCCTGATCCCGTGTGACGCTGTGCAGGTTCCCAAAGCTCTCCCTCCTGTTGGATTTTACTCAGTCCTCTCCATTAATGAATATTTGTTGTTTTCATTGTGTTATTTAGAGATTTAGGGAAAGAGATACCATGTCCTTAGACGTTTAACAAATATATCAAGAAAAGATGATTTGTATTTATTCTAAGCGTGTCAGTTTGAGCTCTGGAACAAGTGATAGATTAAAGGCAAAACCAACAGTTAACATGTTGTACACCCAACAAGTTGTTTGAGCCTTTTCACCGACTGGATTAACAAATGATCTCAGATATTGAGATTAACATATCATACTTTATCCTGTACAGTTACTAAAAATGCAGTTGAGAATTGTATTTGCCAGTGCATAGCTTAAAAATCATCAACAGTTAAATCAATGATCCTAATATACTACATGAAACAATTGAGAGAGGAAAAAATGCAGAAAAGGTGTAGTTCAGCCGACAAATCCAGATGTTCTCATCGGTTTGATAAAGAAAGCAGTGGAGGTCAAGTTTCACCGAGTCAGAGAGAAAATTGTAGAAGAGAGAAACAGAATACCGGTTGAAAGGAGACGAGGTGAGGACAGATCCGCTGAGTTTTCAACAGTGAAGGAAAAAAGAGACATAAGAATTCCATTGTCATCTGTCCTGATTAATAACCCTGTTAGCCCTTTTAATAGTCCTCAGCTCTTTCCTTCTATCTCTCCTTTCCTGCTCTTTCTCTTTTGACCAGTCAGCTAAAACCTGCTTTCGTCAAATATGTGAAATACCAACAAAAAAGAGTTGGTAACCTTTCCTCCCCTCCTCCCCTCCTCCTAATCATTATTATTTTCTGTTTCTAAAAAGTTTGTCTTTTTATAGCTTTTGGGTCGCTCTGCAACAGTGCTTCTATGGTAACAGGAGGAGAGTGGGTGTTTAAAGCTTATCTTAAATGGGTGTCGTGGTGGCATTGCTATGGCACCAGAAGGAGAGCTACACAAGACATTTAATCATTAATCATAGTGATTCAGGAGGTCAGGGGGTAACATTCTGGTGTTTTAATTCAAAATCTAAAATCTCTTAAAGTCCTACATTTCCCATAGTTCATTCGTTACAGCTATGCAGTCCGACTGCTCAAAGACAGAGACGCTTATTTCTTACAGAGGAAAAAGATATCTCTAGTTGCCATAGTTCCCTTCTTTTCATGCTATTTTTATGTTCATGAAGTTCTTCAGGATAACTTTAATAGCTGATCTGCCCTTTGACAAGCCAGGATACCCTGTGATGTCATTATAAAACCAACAGAAGTTCACACAAAATACATGATCAACTTTCTCAAATGTACATGACAACATCTGCATAAAGACAGGTTACCTTTTGCCAATACTTTTGCCTTGTTTATTTTTTAAACTGATATTATGACAAACAAATCAATGTTACTTTAAGCTTTCAAGTTTCAAAGTGAAGGTTGATATCCACTTTGATGAGACATGATGTGCTATTTTACTTACAGTATGCATCACTAATCTTAATTCAAATAACAATTGTGAATACATTTTTAAGTTATTTAAATTATTTGTTCATGGAATTAAAGACAAAATAAAGATACATAATTATAAGGTTTTAAATAACCTAAGTAAAAGGAAACAGGGCACATCACAGACAGTTTGAGTGACGTGTGCTAAAGTTTATGAAGGAAACCTTCTAAAAACACGTGATGAACCTTAATGTACACAACTCACTTTAACTGTTGGGAATTAAGTTGCTTTTAGAAACAATGGGCATTTCAGTAAGTGTGCACCTAAATCTATGGACAACTTCAATTGGACTTATAATTTTTGTTTGACCCACGAACACAAACACACACAGACACACACACACAATCAAATGTATCAGTGTTTTCCTATTGTATCTCTGTTTCTCCATTTTCACCGTGTTGTGCTCTGGTCTCGCTCCAATGGACATTAACCAGGGGAGGAATGATAGAGCAATTCTCTCCACACGCGCAAACACGCACAGTCATTCATAGACGGGGCTTTTCCAGCGCTCTGCGGGGAGATAGAGTGGTGTGTTTGGTTCTGATAGGAGCAATACAACCAATTCAGCACAGAGAGACGGAGAGGGAGCGGGCTTAGGGTTTCTTTTTTGTATTTTTCTTTTAGGAAGAACTTGTTCTGTACAAATTTTGGCTATTGAAAAACAGCAGGACATAGTAGTAATTATGTTTAAGGAGTTGTTGATCAATATTTTCCTGTGATTCTAGTGAACATCGGAGCTCTTTATTCATAAGGGTTTATCCATGCCAGAGCTACTATCAGATTCTGCTTTGGAGCTGAAAATGAGTTTTTTGTATTCAGGCTATAATGAAAGAGTCACACAAGATCCAATGATACATGTGTGGTTTGTTTAATGTGTCAACATCAGGTGTATTCCAGCTTCTGAATTAAATTGTTCTTCGATTTCAAACATCGTGTCTGTCCCTTTAAACTTAGAACATATACCTCTTTGCTCCATGAAATAAGACTTCCAACACTTTCATGGCTTTTGGCCCACCGACCTTCATATCTGAGGAGAAACTATGTCAACAATACGGGTACATACACACTCACATAGTGTTTGATCTCAGTCGGTGAAGGGCTAGAAGGCACAGTCAGGTCCCCTCTCACACGCAGCACATATCCCACCTTGCATGCGTGTGTCTGTTTGTGTGTGTGCTTGCGAGTGTCTCTGCGTGTGCGCTTGCATGTGTGTGTTTGTGTGCTCTGATGCTGCTGCTGCTAACACTACTGGTTCAAAAAGAGGATTTATTATGGTGTAAATGTATGCTCCGCTTACGTTTGATTATCAGTAGCTTTAATATATTGTGTGTTTGTTTGTCCTTGAGGTTGCTCTCAAGTTGCAGTATTTATGTGATCTCCTGCATCTGTAACCATCTATCATGTGTAGAAGCCTCCTGTAGCTTGAACGTTGGTGCACAAGTGGAAAAAAAAAAAGGTCAGGTCATCTACCAACTTAGACTAAAATCTGACCTTGACTTCAACTTTGATCTTTCCTCTTTCTTAAGCCAGTCAGGAAGGCGAACTTAATACAGCATCATGCAAAACCCGCTGTCATTCTGGGATATAATCTCATTCCCTTAGCTGTCTATACAACAGCCAACAATATGATGAAACATCAACAGGTTTCAGAAAAAGCTCAAATGGGAAGACAATTGTGAACTGTTGAATAATTCTGTTATTTTTGATATACTACTTCAATATTGTACTGTGTTTTCCTGTCATTTTTCTACCACCCTTCATTCTCTCTGTCTCTTCCTCACAACTTGCGATCAGCCCAAGAGGCGTATTAGATGACTAACACACAATCAAACACACACCGTGAGTCATGCGATGACTTAAAGAGTATAGTAATCTATCTTGTCCTGTCAGTTAAGCGAGCAGCTACTCTGATCTTGATGCTCTACACAGATCTGCGTGTTTTTTTTGTGTGATCTCACTTTGTCTTCATCTGTATCTCTTGCTTGTGTATGTGTGACTCGCATGTGTAATTGTGAGAAAAAGTGTTGGGTATATGCTGACACATGACTGGCACGGTGTATCTGTGGGTGTGAATGTGTCTCCCTGCGTGGTAAGAGGAGAAGTCGTGATAAGTCAACACACAAACGCACACCTATGGGCATTTACTTGATTCGGAAAAACAGGAGAGGGTGTAAGCTGGGGTGGAGGGATGACAGAGAAAGAAAGCGACATTTTTCTGCGCTTTCACCTTGGCTTTATCGTTCTCCTTCTATGTACACTTTATATTGTCTTTCCTTTTATCTTCCTGTTCCCTCGTGCTTTCTTTCTCTCCTCCTCCTCTCTCAAGGGTACCAGTTACCTTTCCCTCAGAGACCAGACACACACTCATTTACACACACACACACACACTCCCTTACACAAACACTCTGGGTGTCTACATGACATGATGGATTCTCCTGTGTTCTGTTATTTTTAAACCAATTACTATATTTCTTTCTCTCTCCTTTTATGTCAATGTCTTTTTCATACTCTCTCTACAAATCCCTCTTCTCTGTTAATATAGGACTAAGATACCCAGATCACCTGACGTGATAACGGACCATAGAGTGTAACTGTCCTAAACAAGCGCCTTTTGCATACTGCTGGTGTGTGCGTGATTGAGAGCATGGATAAGAGAAAAAAGGGGGGACGGATGTAAAATGAGCAGATTAAGTTGTGTGCTAGACAAACTAAAACAAGTTATAGAGTATCAAGAACAATGTCAGAAGTGATGGACTGGAGGTTAGCTGTCCAGGGTGTTTTTCCAATGCATGCTGGGATAGGCTTTAGACCTTGTAACCTATAAAAGGAGAAGCAGCTACATAAAATGGATGTGTGAATTATTAATTTAAAAAAAATAAAAGCTTGACAGCAGCTCAGTAACTGTCTGTTTGCCAAGAGAATCTAAACAAGGATGATGTTTGTTTTCAGAGAGGCTGAACCTGGAGGTGGACAGATTACAGGCTCCCGTGTGTGAAAGTGAAAGACATTGACAGAGGAAGTAATAAATAGTTTGTGACATTCTCTGCGTGAGATAAAGAGAAATTGAGATAGCATGAGACACGTGTCTGTGTGTTTAGAGAGTTCGCACAGCTAGCATGTGACATTTTTCTGGGATATTTGTTGATCTGTATTGTCAGCTTTGTGTGGGGCTGTACATTCTTTCATTTAACAGTAAGCTGTCTCTTTTACTTTATCTCTGTGTTTAGGTCCTCACACACAACTCAAACTATTTGCAGCGTTTCACAGTTAGTTACATATAGAAGAAAAAAGCTGTCAACTGTCTTTTATTAAAAGACCTTATGAAAGCCAAGCAAAATAGACATTGGTCACAACAAACTCAAAAGCCAATAAAAACCATTAGCCAGACGTTCTGTCAACTTTTTTTTGCCACATGCACACACATACAGCTAACATTAACCTTTCTTTATGTCAACTTTTTTCTAACTTCATTTCTTTCTCCATCATCAGGGAGCTACAGGGCCTGTTGCCTGGAAACAGGAGTTCCTCCACTTTCTGTAAACTTTTACAGTCAGAAGGCTGAAGGGAAAAAAACAAAACAGAAAATAAATAAATGTAATAAGGCCTACATGCATTCCCCATTAATGTAGAAAATTCAAAAACATGGTTTACAAAACAAAGTCATAATCCCAAAATATGAAAAAGCTGCATGTGCCACATTTACACACATGCACAGCAGGAAAAAGCAATGGCTTATTAATCAATTGAAGCACAGCAAATGTGCAGCATGTGGAACTGTTGGGATCAAGCATGCACAGAAAGCTCTGGCGTGTATATGTGTATGACTCCTCATTGCTAAAGGTCATCTATCTTTGTGTCAAGTGTCAAAGGTTACTGGCGACGATAACGCAATCTCTGGTTGTTCCTCTTTCAAACCCACATGCCCACGCTCAAGCACACGCCAGTATAATCCTTGATCAAACATAATCCTCGTCCGGAGGCGCTCAGATCGGATCTTAAGTCTGTTCATGAGATTCATGTTGGATGTGTGGTGCTGGCATGTTCAAAGCATGTTTACAATGTGTTCAAATTTGTTTCCTTTTAACATTTAGACACATAAATTGTGTGTCAAAAAAAACAAGTCAATGCCTGAAGCAAAAACTATTGACGTTATTTCTGATTCAGAATTGGGATTATTTTGAGTTGTGTGTGAGAAAACGTTCTTGCATAGTCAAAGTCTGGAAAAGCCAGTGGAAGAAGAAGTTGTCGTACTGGAATAATAATGATTTAAAAATAATCTGTTGGAGTATAGGTAAGGTGGACAAGACAGAATATTCTCTTGGTGTACAGTATGAAACAACCACTGCTAAAGGCTTAAATGTGTATCTACAGGTGTGTGAAGACATTGTTTCTTTTCACTTGATGATTTAACCCCTTGACATTCCAGCTAATGAAATTGAGATCATCTTGAGACTAGAACTACTGCAGAATGAGAGAATGAAGTGAACTGAGAAGCAGTAAGAAAAGGTGGGGGATATGAAAGGTGGAGGAAAAAAAAAATCAAGCAATTTATCGACTATTCTAGAAGTAATCTCAGCTCATGCCCACCCAATCTCACATATTACTGGAAACCACAAGCTCAGAAAAAACCCTCTGCTCCTATAAAAGTTGAGTTTTTTTTTCAGAATCTTTTCCTTCCATCGGGTAAAATGGTAAAAAAGATTACTTTTTTCTGCTTCCCCTAGTTTATTGATGTTATATTTACTCTCTGAGACTTGTTTCAGCATGTCGTGAGAGCGAGTGGAGAATCTCTGTTCACAGGGCCAAGAGAAACTGTCAATGATGAGTGACAATATCTCAGCCTTTACAGTACAACCTTTTTGAACAGAGTCATAATAGTAGGTGTTTAAATAAAGTGTTGCTCCATTCATTGTGCCCACCCCATTCTAAAGGGAAGTGCACTCTTTTAACCTCAGGACTCCGCTCTCTGCTCCACTCCTTCTCTCTTGAATGACTTTTTAAAAAAAATCGGATAGCTTGATGTTCTTAGAGAGTAGAAGGTGGAAGGTTTGTTGGGTGGAAATTCCCATACTTCACAGGCGTTCGCTGACTGAGACAATGACTAATGAGCCACAATTTTCACTGTTGTTGATTTCACATCAAAAATAAATATGACATTATTAATCCCCTGCTCTTCCTTTGAGGAATGTCAGTCTTGATTACATGTCTTTATCCTTCTTTGAGCTGTAGCAATTACAACAATACAGAAAAAACAGCAGACCAATTTTGCACACTGACCCAAAACTTAACCTCAAATTTCAGGCTCTGTTGAAAAACAGCTCATTGCAGGAAAATAAAACATAAACCATAATTACAGTATGATGAGTTGTGTACCCTTTTGCAATGACTGAATATATTACATAAAGAAGCCCCTGTAACACTCACTGAAACTGTAAGATTGTTATATCTAAACGGCTTATAATATGCAGAACTATTATTGCATTGTACTCTCTTCAAGCAATGGCCTGTGCACTGTTACACAATGACATGCTTAAGTTTCACATAAGCCTCAGTTAAATAACCAACTGGTGTTAAGTATGTGACATGAATAACTGGAACAGACAGAAACTCACAATTTTACACATGCAGTTGCACACACTGTAATAAACACACACACACAGAGACAGTGCCTTGGTATAGACGTTGTACACACAGACACACAATAGGCAGTCTGCATGCTGACAGAAGAGTAGTAATTAGGCTTATGTGCTGTGAATATTCTTGGTACAATACTGATCAGTGTCATCAAGTTGTATGTGTGTGAGGAGGAGGAGAGAGACAGTGAAACAGAGGGAGTGTAATGCTGCAGCACACAGTTTCCATGGTAACATTGGAGCCCATCTTGGTCTCTATGGTAACTCATGGTTGGCACCCACAGAGGAAAGAAAGAGAGAGTTGAGGGGAAGAATGAGTTGGAGGTGAAGACATGGAAGTTAGGGATGAGAAGAAAAAGACAGAATGAGAGAAATGACAATAACTGGGAGAGGGGAAGAGGAAGGAATGGAAAAGACCTCCTAACTTTCCCTAAAATCAATGCCAGCATCTTTGAACGGGAATGCACTCTATGATTGTCAAACTGTGGGGAATGTGGTCTCACATTGTACGAGATAAATGGGAACGATACACAACTAAAGCTCACAACCTGCCGTAAGATCTGGTGTATAAGAGACTTTTGGGTCTATTTTTAAAAGTGTGCTGCATCCTTTGTACTGGTGCGACCGATATAACAGTATAAAATGCTGACACACACACCGTCATTACCACAAGTGCTGCTGCTGCCGCCACCATCACCCAACATTTACCTCAACTTGTATTGCCTTCTTAAATTTTGTTTATTGTTTTATTCTTATCTTTTGAAATGTTTGAAATACTTTTTTATTGCGGATAGGAATTACAAAAACTTTTTGTGAGAGCTAGAAGTCATTTATTTCTAAAATCTTGCAGAACTTAATATAGATAATATATAATAATATAATGTGTATATTTCCTTCTCCTTCACAACAGTTGCATCATTAGCTTGCTAATAGGATGTACACTAACAATGTCTCCAGACCTTGTACTTAGTCTCCCTGTGGTTGCTGCCTCTGAATAAATCATTACCGGATGTTGGCTGTTGCAGTCTTTGTAGTTGTACAGAAATATTTCCTGTCTGAGTAGGAAAAAGTGCTTCTGTTTACAAAGCTAGGAGGAGTTCAGATTTGCAACAATTGCATTGAATAATTTGATCTCAGGGTTTTCATCATCTTGGTGTTTTGGTTCAGCAATGTTTGGTAAACATGTGGAATATGCAGGACTTTGCTCCTTCTGTTTTATGTTTTCATAGTTGAGCCATTGGTAATCTTTGTTCAGGGTTTATGTTTAAAACTCTTACACATGCATACACAAACACACACACATAAACGTTGAGTCTGTGTTGTTTTTTTTTAATTCAAAACTGCCTAATAGGTAATCCTGTCTTGAAGCGCACACACACTCACAAACGCACACGCATGGAGAAGGTCATGGTGAATGGAAACATTGTCTGCTGAAGGGAAGAATGTCGATACCATAATCTGGTCTATTTGATGGATAGGCGGTTTGGTTGACCTATCACAGTTAACTGAATTATTGCCCCCACCCACTCACCTTTCTATCCGTCTCTCAGCCTTCTCTCTCTCTCTCCTTCTCTATCTCTTTCTCTCTCCTTCTCATCCATGCATCCACCTCTTCCCTCTCAGTCTCTCATCTTTTCTGTCTCATTTCTTTCCAGTCACTAACAAGATTAGTTGTGCCCCTTATGGATTTTGCCCTTCATGGGGTCAGTATGAACGGATGGAAAGGCGGCAGAGAAGTCTATCTGTGTGTCTTTGTGTGTGCGTCAGGCTGAGCTGTTCCAAACAGATGTTTTTCTCTGTTTTATTCTTCTGAGCGTCGCACTGTCTGGCTGTCACCGGCAGATACACAGCCTGGATTTGTGTGTCTGTGTGTGTTTTAAAGGGTGCTTCTGTGTATTGATAATTGATAGGGATGTGTGTGTGTGTGTGAGTGTGTGCCTGTGTGTGTTTGTTAAATTAATTACTTCCACAAAGACTCTTAGTGTCACTGTGTGTTGGAGTGTCTGCAGATGATGAATATAATTTTTTTTTAAACACACAGATCAGAAGACAAGGTGTTTAATGTGAAAGTCCCGCTCCAACTCTTTGAACTGGATACTTCTGTGCCATTAAAGTGCACTGGGTGGACTTGAATTGAAATGAGAGGAGGTTGGAAACAAAACAAATTTAGGACAGCTTTCTGGTGCAGAATCCCTGGCCTCAAACTCAACCTGCATTTCAAGTCGCCTGTCTATCAAAATATGCAAATTAAGATATCCACATTATTATTCACATCATTTCCTCCATTGTCAAGCTTCTTGAACATTTCGAAGTGTGGGAAAAAAACACCCCCAAATCCCAGATTGTATGATAATCACCTCATTGAAAGCATTATATCAAAGCATGATTCTTTTCTCAATATCCAGGAGTTGGTGTGATTACAGCTGCTGAGAATGAAATGCTTTAGAAATCCAGCTGAAATAAACAACTACCCTTCATACTTTGCAATTTGACAGTAAAACCACAGTTGTCATGTGAAAACAGTGGCTACATGACTGCCTCTCATGGCCCTGTGTATGTTTGTATGTGTGTGACCTGATTGTAGTTTGACACAGCCTCTCTAGGTACTGAGAAAGCTGTTTGTTTAGCTGTTCCTACTTTATACTCACATCAGCCTGATGAGATAAAATCTTAATGCAGCCATTGTACACACAAACTAATCCAGCACTGACATGTTCTTTGAGCTTCAACAACACCTTTTCACTAGCTGTTAAAGACGAGCCATCAGAGTTGAACATCTTAATGACAGCCCTGTAACATATTGAGCATCCTAAAATAAAGGCTCCATTAGTTATGAATGATTAACCTTTATTATTGTTCTTAAAATGGCCTCACTGTAAATTTAAATTGATTGATAAATAACAAATAAATGAAGCATTAAGAAATGGATAATTACAAAAAAAAGCTGAATAAAACATTGTAATGTCCATGTTATTTATTTTCTTCGTCAGTTCTCTTTTACTTGCACAAAATAGGCTTTTTCATTGTGCCATTATTTTTTACTATTGTGATATTGTTTTGTCAATTTGAATGACAATAATGTTTTCAGGTAGCTAGCCTCTCCTTCCTAAAATAATAATCTACGATAAAACTAACTTTCACACCATTTCTATTTTGTCTCAGTCGGGTAAATAGACTATAATGAGGAGGTTAGTATACTCCTTTAAAATATTTCCTATAGGATAATGCTCAGGTAAATATGCCTTAATAATACCCTTATGACATAAGGATTCCTGCACTGATATAGAATCTTTTATGAAAGCATCATATTTTTGGGGAGATTGTTTACTGACCCTATCAGCTTGTGATGCTATTTTGGTAAACTTGGACCCATGTGGTCCCTCAGGCCTTAGGTTCAGCTGACAGATCCCATAGGGAGGGGGCCTTGGAGCAGGGAGGGACCTGGGCGGCCTCGAGTCCCAAACCTCTGGCCCTCTGTGTGTGTACGTCCATGGGAAACAGTGGGAACCGGGAGAGGAAGAATTGGGACTCAGATTCAAGGAAACATTGATAGCCTGAGCTAAATAAAGTATTAGATCAAACGCAATATGTATGTTCCTCTCAGGGACCGAGATAGAGGGCAGAGAGTATTTCTGCATTTAGAATATTTCCTGATTCATTTATACATGAGCTTATTAGTTCAGAACCACCCTTGATCTCTTTCCAGTAATACACTTGACAAAAATTTGAAATGGAATATAAAGGATGATTATGTAGATGATAAATAGATTGGAAGTTAACGATGATCTGGAGATCCTCTTTCTCTGTCTCAAAGCCATTCCAGGACATTTCCCAGGACCCTTTTAGGCAGGGGTCATCTCTATGACAACAATATCTGTGGCCCTCTGTAGTAAAAAAAGTTTCATGTGTGTGTGTGTTTCTACATGCACACATGCAAGCATTCCTTTCTTTAAACAGTTGCCTCTTCGGACAGGAAGAGAGTCGCTTTTATAAAATAATCAAAATACTTTGATTGTGTACACGATTACAAGTTAGACAAATACATGTTCACACATAAATAATCTAACACACACACACAAACATCAACGGAACAGCCTGTTCTGGTTGATCAAATCGGAGCAGAATGGGAGCAAGGAGCCTGTACTGTTGGTACTCATAAGTCAAATAAAAGGTCTTTATTGTGAAAAGGGGAGTAAATAAAGAAAGTCATGACTGTGAATGAATCCGAACATCTGTGAACCCATCTTACTGCTAAAATGTACCTACCTATCAAAATATGGAAAGAACATACATTGTGTATGCCTATATGCTGTATCCTTGAAAAGGTATTTGCTTATGTTGAATATCTGCGACGCTGCTCAAGCAAATAAATGATGAACCTTCCTTTTTTGTGTATCTCGACAGGAGCGTGTGGAGTATCTGTTCCTCATCATCTTCACAGTGGAGGCTTTCCTGAAGGTAATAGCCTACGGCCTGCTCTTCCACCCCAATGCCTACCTGAGAAACGGCTGGAATCTGCTCGACTTCATCATCGTTGTCGTCGGGTGAGTAGACAGAAACACTCTAAACGGCTCTAAAGCAGTCGAAATGACAAAGAAAGGCAATCCATGTGTAATCGTACTCTACTTTCTCTTTCCAAGGCTTTTAAAGCATTGGCCAACATTTTTATAAGCATCTGCACATCATTAGCAAATTCATCATAGTACCTTCACATAATTACTGCCAACAAATTAAACTAAAGCCAAAACAACTGACAGCCTCAGTTTAATGCTATGGATACTCAAAGTGCTAGACTCTTTCACATTTCCAATGGACATACTTGATTCCAGCTGCAACAACAAGGACCATTCTATCTTCGTCTTGACCTTGACTTACACTGTAATTGTAAATTTACTTGCGCTTTGATGATGAACATTGTTTCCCTTTTTTTCTGTTCTCTTGGCATACAAATTACATTTAAATCAAGAGGCCTATAAAGGAAATATATGGTCTCCTCTGTCCTCAGGTATTATACTAATCTCTCAGTCTGCGTGGCATTTAAAAAATGTACAATACAAGTCAACTTCTCATATTAGTTTTGCAATAAAACAATCCTCCTTCACAGTGAATCAGTTAAGCCGCAGTAGACTGGCCTGTAGTGTATTGGTGAAGGCTAAACTGATTAGCTTGTTAGATGCTGATAGCAAAGCTCTGCTCTGTTTTTCTTTATCTGCAACTCAGCAACAGAGCCCATCTGCTAAACCCTCTGTGCCTGTGGCCTATGTGCAAGTGTGTTCGTATGTGCTTGAAGTAAGCGTGTGTGAGTGCACTCTGCCTGCCAGCTGTGCTTTGTGTACAATATTGTGTGAGGGTAATGACACAATAGCTACTGGACCTGACAGTTGTTAATGCCATAAACATGTTCTGTTTGAGTATAGTGTGTGTGGTGTGTGTGTCTGTGTGTGTTTGTGTGTGTATGTCTGAGTCTGTGCCTGTTGTGTGCACATGCTGGAGAAAGAGACAGCAAGAAGGCATCCTTCAGCCTGAAGGAAGGATCTGAGAGCACACAAACACACTCTCATCGGCAGTGAAGTGTTCAGTCACTTTAGCCATCACAAACTGAAAGTGGTTGGCTTCACCCCAAAGACACACACACACACACACACACACACACACACACACACACACACACACACACACACACACACACACACACACACATGGCTGGCATCAGTGTGCCAATGCCTCTGGCATAAACACAACCTTTACCACTCTTATGCTGTTATCTACCCTCTCTGTCTGCCTCTCTCTCTCTCTCTCTCTCTCTCTCTCTCTCTCTCTCTCTCTCTCTCTTTCTCTCTCTGTCTCTTTTTGTCTCTGTTTATGTTGAAGCTTCTGTTGTGCTGCAGTATAGTTTAATTGTGCATAAAGCTGTATTCATGCTGTCAAGGAAATTGTTTTTTACCTTGAAGCTCTACCACGGAGAGGTCAAAGGGACAAATACAAGCAACAGCTCCGGAAAATGCAGAGTTCACTGTCTTGCTCAAGGACACTTCAGGAGGGCTGGGGCTTGCTGTTTTGGGTGATTAAACCTAGATGGCCTCTCTAGGCTTCCCCAAGGTTTAAAAGGCCAATTTGTCCGGGTTCAGCAGATCTGTTTTGTAATTAAATACAAATACACGCACAACCTCCTTTGATTTCACACGTTGCAGACAAAGTCTCTATGTGTGTGCATGACTGGTTGTCTTTGCGCCTGAGTTTGTGTGTGTGTGTGTGTGTGTGTGCGTGTGTGTGTGTGTGTGTGTGTGTGTGTGTGTGTGTGTGTGTGTGTCTGTCTGTGTGTGTGTGTGTGTGTGTGTGCAAATGAAAAGTGACAGAGTTCGCTCCCTCTGGAATGGTCCCCATATGGGTGAAAGAGCTTCTACCTGGTTGTGAGCAGCCTTGGGGGCTCACATACTGTATGCACTCAAAGTCACACACACATAGCCTATACAAGCACACATGCATGCAAGTGTACACTCACACATACACTCATATGTTGAAATCTAAGCTCTTTTGTCTCTTAGAGTTCAGTTTGTTAATTTTAATCAATTTATTGTTACTTTGATCTTCATTTTTTATCTCTGCTTTGTAAGGTGACCTTGACTGTTTTGAAAGGTGCCTTTAAAGGACATATGTTTTTACTATTATCAATATGATTATTTTTAGTGAAGGTTGGGTGAGCCAATGCGCGTGCATGCGTGTGTGTTTATTTGTGTGTGGGAAATCTGGTACTTTAAGGACTCTCTTTTTAACGTTGAATCCCAGTGTACAGTGTAGAACCATCTAAAAAATTGGAATTTAATAGAGTTAAACCTTTTGGCATTAAAACATTATGGTGATTTATTGATTAATTAATTAACAAAAGCATAATTACTGTACATCTAGACTTTGGACTTTGGCAACAAGAGCAGGACAAATTGGGCTATGGGAACTTGTGAGGGACATTTTCACAGTGAAATGACATTAAATAGCATAAACACATAATAAGTAGCTTGAAAATCAAGAGCTTAATAATGAATGAATCTAAACAGTGGAAGGCCTGTTAATAACATAGTCATTCAAATATTTATAATTTATGTTCTTTGACTTCTCTAAAACCTTTAATTCAGTAAAAGCCTCTATCTTCAAGCCTGGTGCTACATTTAAAGACTTTAATTATCATGTAACACCCCACCACTGCAAAACACACATGTGTGCTGATGGTGCAAAACTGTGGCTCCTCGACATGCTTTTTATTCTGTGTTTCAAAGGCGTGCTTCCTACCAAGAGAGAGAGAGTGAATCAAATTGAGAGGGAGGCAGTGCGAAATGGAGAGGCCGAGAGAGAGAGAGAGTGAGAGGCAGCGAGAGGGCGATATGTTTTGAGAGGTCTTTTTCAAGTGGCCATTTCATCTGTGCTAATTGATAATTCCCCATGACTAACGCGCCGATGACTGGCCTTTGAGCCTCACTAGCTGGAAAATGGTATTGTATGGTGATTTCTAAAGGATCTCAGAGACACAGAGAAAGAAGAGTGACAGTGGTAAGCTCAGCTGGACGTACATAGATTCAAGCTTGTAGGCCACTCACATCTAAATAATCTAACAGGGGATAAAAGCCACTTAAAAGCACCAGTATAGAAACATATTTAACTCTTTAATTGAATACTATATTTCCATGAAATGCTTATCTGAAACAAATGATGTTTTCAGACATGATTATGTTACAGCCTAAATCTAGACTAAACATAGACGTTTAAGTAAATTCTTTGAACAGACGTTGTGCGTGTACATATGATGAAGGTTGCTAAAGTCATCTCTCTCTGTTTTGCAGCTTATTCAGTGCGATCTTGGAACAGGCCACCAAGGGGGACGGTGCCACTCCTATCGGAGGGAAAGCGGCGGGCTTTGATGTCAAGGCTCTGAGGGCGTTCAGAGTACTCAGACCCCTCAGACTGGTCTCTGGAGTACCCAGTAAGTAGTGAGAGCTGCGGAACAAAGAGAGAAGGAGAGAATGAACGAGAGAAAAGAACAGAAAGGGAGTGGAAACGATGCCCTGTGGATCAGGTGTGAACGGTGATTGGGTGAGGCGGGGGAGAAATGAACCAGAGATTGGAGCTGATATTGGTGCCACACACAGTTTTAAATCCACACGCTGACACAACGAGTCCCCTTGTCCTTTTATCAGACACTCAGACAGTGCGAGCAGTAGATGAGTTGTCTGTCAGCCTGTCCACGTTAGTGACTACAGAAGTCAATAATCCAACAGGCCAGGAGACAGAAGGGGATCAGATATTGTGAATGAAGGCTTGTGCAAGTGTTAGCACCTGTGTGTTTGTGTTTGTGTGTGTGTTTATTTGAAATACAGATCTTGTATAAAGCATAGCAGGCAAATGATAAGGATGCTAACCCTCACCTCACACACTAGTTTAAAGCTTGAATGTCTCAGTTTACAGTATTTAAACTGAACCCTTTCCAACATTGTCCTCTGTATTACATTTGATCTTATGTGATTAAATCCACACACACCAGAATCAATGCAGGTAGTCCTCAGTCACTGATGCCACCTACTGTGTTTTTGCATTTGTAAATTATATGAATAATTGCACAGCAACCGTCTTCCCTCAAATTGATCTCAATTCATTTGTAATCATTACTTGAGCGTAAGTACCGGTATATAAGAAAGGCTTTATTAATTACATTAGCATAACTGACTGTTTCAATTTCTTAGTGTCAACACATTCACCTGTTCTCAGAAATTCCTCTTTGTGTGTGCTGCAGGTTTACAGGTGGTGTTGAATTCCATTATCAAAGCCATGGTTCCTCTGCTCCATATCGCCCTGCTGGTCCTTTTCGTCATCATCATTTACGCCATCATCGGCCTGGAGCTCTTCATGGGCAAGATGCACAAGACATGCGTTCACGAGCATATAGGTATCCACCCACGCCCACACGTGCATCAGGTCCCACATGAACGTACAGAGAGAATGACGAGGAAAGAGAGAGACTATGTAGTCGACTGCACACGGATGCACAGATGCAAATAAAAACATGCATGATCAAACACATACACTCAGTTTCTTACTTCAACGCTCTGATCAATATGGAAGCATGCATTCATCTGTGTGTGAAAGCACGCTTCAGAAAGCATTTATTCACACAGAGACACACACTGATGTAAACACAGAAAATACTTTTCCTTCACTAAAACCTTTCAGACTGAGAATCAAAGAAAGTAAACTCTTGACTGTCGCACGGCTAGCTGTTTCTATTGAGTGGCATTTGCATACATCTCTGATCTTTGCAGTAAGAAAACATCACACATCAGCCGATAACGCCTGGAGATAATAGAGCACAAACAGTACCTTAAACAGTTTAAATAATGAATTATTGAAATCCTCGTTTATATGATTGAGTATGAATTATTTGGGCAATAATTGAAACTGCAGCCACCATAAGTGCCTGGAACATTTTCCGTGAAGGCCCCTAGGTATAAATGGACTTGAGTGTTGTTATGGTGATGTTATAGTTCCCAAGAGAGGCATTAGCTTGTAGTGGATAAGTGCTGTTGGAATACTCTATGTAATCCTATACATCACTCTCTAGAACTTGTTTTGTATAATTAGTACAGTAATTTCTCATATTGATTTTTTTATGGCTAGTGTTTGGTTTTAGTTCAATGTTTGCTTTTTAATTCGTTGTGAAATGAAGATGATTTTCTTTTAGGTTAACTATTTTTAGAGGAATTTTACTTTCATGTGACTTGCAGTTGTAAGACATACTAAGATTGGAAACGCTAAATATAAGCACACATAGACAAATTATGCGAGTAGAAGTCAGCTGAGACTCAGGAGGAATTCATCAGTAATACGCATCCCAAAATTTAGTGTCAGCTTTAAGCGGCGGAGAAAGCCAAAGCCAACACCTTATACAAGCTAGATAAGTTACTTTATACACGTTTGTATCATTTCACTATCCAGTCTGTATCATTTTTAAGATGAGTCCAGCAGCTGTTGTGCAGTATATTGTTCCCATTTGCGATTTACACCTCTTACTGGCCTCCTTGCCATAACAGTACTGATTAAGCTTGCAGTTGGAAGGTTTGGGTCAAAAGGATGTGATGAAACAATTTATCCCTCCTTCTCACTGTTTTCTTTGTTGTTACAGGCAACATAGCAGAGGAGAAGCCGGCACCATGTGCACCTGATGGAGCTTACGGACGACACTGTAACCGCAATGGAACAGAATGCAAAATGGGTTGGGAGGGCCCAAACGACGGCATCACCAACTTTGATAACTTTGCCTTCGCAATGTTGACAGTGTTCCAGTGTATAACCATGGAGGGCTGGACGGACGTGCTGTACTGGGTGAGCCGGACACCTTAACAGTGTCTTTGTGCGTCTGTGTGATTGAGTGTATGTGACTGTATTATGTCTGTAAAATCAGTGCCACATGAGTGGTTTCTGAGAAAAGATTGTAAGGCAATGACATAAACGCTTCTCTGGGAAAGCTAGGTGTGCACACTGATATTGTTACAAAGGGAGAGAGTGTGTGTGTGTGTGTGTATGTGTGTAAGCTCATATCTGAGGCCAAATCGATGGAGACAATACACTGTGTATTTGAAGGCGCCGATTCATTTTGAACGTGTGTGGAATCCTGATGCTTGATTCAAGTGTCAAGTGAGCACATGAACACACACTAATACACACATACAGCCACGGAGAAATGTGAACACTAAGAAACTACCTCTTCCCAAGTTAATAGCCAAAAGCATGCAGCAGCTCCATCCAGCTAAATAGATCAGTAGACTGGATGTTAATCAATGTTCAGAAAGGTTCAATAAAACTCGCATATATACCTTCTTGAGCAAGAATTTGATCAAACAGTCTGCGGGAGATTATAATATGGGCGATGTCTGTATAATCTGTGGTAAATCCTTTTAAATCCTGAAACATTACCAGTCTTTATTCTCTGTATTTCGCTGCCCTGAGTAACGTTTTCATTATGGTAAAGAGTCAGATGTCACTTTGCAGGGCTGCATCCCAACATGATTATTGCTGAGAGGTGCTCTGTGTGCCGGCACATTGCAAACTGAAAAAAATAAATGCAATACAGATGAGAACCCATTTTTCCAAACATCAATTTTTCTGCTGAATTTCTTTATTAACTAATAATCTACCAACCAGTGAAGACTTATTAGGGAAGACTTAGTATATGCCTCTATGTAGTATCAGTATTTATTACATTACATACAAAAGTGAGAGAGGTTAAAATACACTAAGAACTGAACAACACATATTACACAAGCACGTGTGTGTGTGTGTTTATGACTTTGTGTGAGCGTGTGTTGTTTGTGTCTGTCTGCATGTACTGTATACACATGGAGCAGAGAACTTACAAGCTCTACACCCCTCCTGCAGTCCTTTCTCCTTCACCTTCTGCACACAAACACACAGGGAGAAATAGTCAGCGGTTTGCTTGTAATAGAGGGCTTGTTTAGCCTACTCGCTTTATAATAATGGGAGCTACCTGTTCGGACTTCTACAAATCATAATTTAAAAACACCAAGCCTCGTATTTTCATTATTATAAATTAATAATGGTGAACATCTACTGTTGTTGTAGATGAACCGAACCCTTCATCCTCCTTATCTCCTTTGTTATATCCTGTTTGGCCCCCTCTGTCCAGAAGTCTCCAGTTTAAAGAGACAACTCATTCATAGACCAAATTAGGAGTTCTCATTTGTCAACTTAAATTGTGTCCTAATGTTGTTTTGCAACAACTCAGCAATTTAATTAACAAGCAGGCTAATACTCTGACACAGAACTGTTTAAAAAAAAGCGGTTAAGTGTTGTTTAGTTTGCTTTTAAATGTGGAACCTCTAGCACCTGCTTTCCACCGTGCAGACGAAAGACTTAACACGCACACAGACACACAATACTGCCTCTCTTGCTTAGCTAGGTCTGTCTACTACTCTTTTTAACATGCACTGCTCTGTTCTTGTTTCCTGCCTGGTGTCTTCCTTTTCCTTCACTTTCTAACACACTTTTTTTTGTCCTTCACCTCTGTTAATCCCCCTCCTCTCTCCTCCTCCTCTCCTCTGTCTCTTGTCTCTCTCAGATGCAGGATGCTATGGGCTATGAGCTGCCCTGGGTCTATTTTGTGTCTCTCGTCATCTTCGGCTCCTTTTTCGTTCTCAATCTCGTTCTGGGGGTGTTGAGCGGGTAAGAGGTCGAGCTGTTGTCATGTGTGTACGACTGCATGTTGTATGCGATGGGACTGTACAAACGACTGCATGTTGTTTGTGATGGGACTGTATAGTGTGTACTGTATCAGATTTGATAAATGGCCATGCAGCAAGACTCCTGGGGCAACCTCTGGTTCACTTGTAAGTATCCAGTGAGCCTCTGTAGATTGGAATTGAATAGAAAGTCGCTGATGTAATTTCAGACATGTGTACTCACATTAAGGCATTAGTACAATTATAAAGAAGAAAACTTAGCTACAGGTGAAGGTCAGCTAATGTCAAATAAACGGACATAGCAGATGGAATTCTGCACGAACAGAAAAAGGCATTAAAGATAATCAGATGAGATGCGACTACAACGAAACTGACCAAAGATCTGAGCTAGAATCTGTGGTCAGATTATGTTGGCAGATTTAAATGATGCGAGGAGGAAATTAAACACAAATAAGAAGAGGGTGATAACAGTCTAAAGCCAGTGTTTAAACAGTAAAAGTACAGCCAGGCATCTTGTCCCTGCAGTCGAGGAACGATGAGTTGACAATCACTGAACTGAGCAAAATCTCCTGCTCTCTCTGCTTTCTGTTCCACTCAATCAATCCTCTGTCACAAGCTGGATAGACCACACACAAACACAATCCCAAATACGCACAGGAAGAGGCAGTGATGCAGTGTCTTACTCTGATGTTCATGTCAGACGACCTCAAAGGGCCTTATCCCGTCTCAACGTATCTGATCGACAGGTGGACACACACAAACAGATGTAAACGCACACACATGCACAAAAACACACTCACAAGCCTCCTAGACGAGCTCCACTGTCCCCCTTATGCCACTCCTGTTTAAATGACACACTTAACATGAGCAGCTTAAATACATGGGCATTTTATCATCGGCCTGACAGAGTTTGTGTGTATGTGCTTGTGTTGTATATCTGTGTGAGTGTTAAATTGGGTGGTGTTTAATCCCACTCTGCCAAGTCACGCTGTTTTAGTTCTAGCTCCACCCAGTCTGTAGGGACACACAGGGGTATTAATAATTCACCCCTCAGGTCAGCCATCGAGATTGAACACTTAAAAAAAAAACTTGCACAGCAGGGACGACACAACAGCAAAAAAAAAAAAAAGGTTCTTTTGAGGACAGAGTGGAGCACGAAAGAAACGTGGCATTTAAGATGGCAGCGATGTATTGGACAGCTGCACATAAAGCTTTCATAAAAACACAAGTGACTAGATTCAATTAGAAAAAGTGTATAAAACATCAAACGAATGATTACATCAGCTAAACACAAGTAAAGTCATAGTTACCTTAATGACAGTTTTATTAATATACAGTAATAAGTAGTAATACAACCTCTTATTATTTGATTCATTTTAGACTGAAAACTAAAGAGATTCAGGTGTCTTATTTGTCATGAGCGCAGTTTCTTATGTCCAATCTATGGGGGTCTTGCTGCAAAGTCTGTTAAATGTCTAAATGTAGTTCCTTCTCTCCATAGTGATAACGCACAAGATGTTTTTTCTCGCTGTTTTAAAATTGAAACCTTCCCTGTTCTCTTGAAAAACTGCACTGAGCGCCTTGGCACTAAAAAGGTTGCTCCAAGGGGAGATTTCTTGTTTAACATCTGGGTCATTCATAGCCGTTTATCGGTGTCTTGGTTTAGCACAGTCTTTTTTTTAAATTGTGTCTGCTTAGTCTAAAGATCCTCTTTTAGTGGCTCTGACAGATACTATGAATGCACCATAACCAAACAACTCCATCTTTTGGGAGCTTTCACTAAGGATCTACCTCCTTCCCTCTTCCCTTCTTTTATTCCTTCCTCTCTTTAATCCCTGCACTCTCAATCATTGTGATGGCCACTGGTCTTCCTTTATCACCCTCCACCTTTATCCTCCATCCATCTCCCGTTTTTCTTTCTTCCATCCTACATCCTCATGTCTCCACCTAGGTGAATGATGCAGTAGGGTGCAGGTGGCCCTGGGTGTATTTTGTCACCTTGATCATCATCGGATCCTTCTTTGTGCTTAACTTGGTTCTGGGGGTTTTGAGCGGGTAAGGGTGAGGTTAAAGGTCCCTTCACACTAACTCAACTTCTTCTCCTCCATTCTTTTATACTGTCGTTCTGAGAGCTTTGCTGTTTGATTGTGCTAAAGGGGAAGTCTTTACTCCTGTGTACTTTATGCTTGGCACAACAGATGGTGGTTAAGGCAGCATGTTCTGTAACACGCATGTACAGGAATGTGTTGCAGTGACACAGTAAATATCCACACATGTGAAATAAGGAGAAAGTGCAGCTCACAGTCAGTCACATCAAATGTATTTATGATTAGAGTTAAGTATAACATGTAACGTTGTAGATTAAACAAAACTTTGTACTTCAGCAACTTGCTCAAGGACACTTGTACAGAACAGATGGGTATTCTCTGCTTTCAGTCCTTTTGGAGATTGCCTCTCTGTGTAGCAATATCAAAATGTCTCCTTCTCTACAACTCTACAGTTTTGCTTCTCTAGAAAAGCACTATTCTTGTCATAAAATGCACAGCCCTCATCACTGGTGGGATTGTTAAAAAGGAACTCACTTTCTTATTTACTGAAAAAGTAAAGCAATAAATCATGCTTCATACATTCAGGCTGAATGCTCAGTTTGTAGACAACCGTTAGGATATTGACAGACACATTGCAGCTTATGGGTGGTCTCACACTTTTTCATACTCATACTCTTTTTGGCATCAGAATTCAAGGTTTTTCACATGCTGTAGGTGGAATGAGTTAAGAGGTGTGAAGTGTTTCACCCTTGACTGACTGACCAGAAACTTACTCCTAATAGCCACAGTGATTTGACAGCAGCAGCAGCACTGTGGGAAAATAATAGAAGTCTATCTGGTCCAAACAGCTTTGGGGGAGGTTTGGCTGTCTGATTCTTTGTCTGATTTCTGACTAATGATGCTGTCAACACACTACACAGCCTGACCTTTTACCAACTGCTCCTCCATGGTGTGTGTGTGTGTGTGGGGGGGGGGGGGGGGGGGGGGGCATTATAAGTAATGGCTGAGGAGAAGAAGACCAAATACGATGGACGTAGTGGCAGAAACATCAGGTTGTGACTGTCTGGATTTGATGTAACATGTTAATGGTGTGAAGGAAAAACAAAAAGGAAATTTGAGAATTCAGGAATGATTTCGGACAGAGAAAAGTCATGATGAGGATTGGAACATGTATTTCCTACTAAGACGGTCTTATCTTAAAATGAAACGCCTCCGAGTTTGCAATCATGCACACATATTTTGAATACACACACATTGGCACAAGCGCCGACAGAAACAGATCAATAGTATTGGGTCTCCTTCTAATGATCAGACAAGTGATTCAAGGGCAGTTTGTCCTAATGCTTATTGATCTGTGTGTGTGTGTGTGCATGTGTGTGTGTGTGTGTATGTTCTAACTGAAGGTTTAATTATTCCTTAAACACATAGCCCTCTCACAAACACAGACACACATACAGACATGTATTCTTTTCCTGTGTCTAGACTCAGAAGAAAGTGATCTATAAATCACAATTTTATTATTTTTTTTATTATGGTTCCTTTCCCCCGAGGAAACAGTGAAACAGAATATAATACACACGTTGAAGATTTAAATGCATTTTATTGGATGGAGAACATTCGGATCAACTTTGTTCTGTGATTTTGTTATTTATACCACTTTTTAAAACTTTTTTAGATTTACTTGTTAATGTCAAGGTACATATAGGAAACTTTACAAACTATACTTGTATTCTCATCCATTGAAATCATAACACTGAGAAACTAGCAAAGTTTTCCTATCAGTGGACCTTCAAATGTGGATTTTTTTTGCACCTTTTAACTGCAGAGGTTCCCAGGGCCCTCTGCTCCTTTCAGTTCTTAAACAAATTAATTATTCCCAACTGTGACTCCAACCTGACTTTGACCTTTCCCAAGTGCAGCTTTTAATCTAATGTTCCTTAATTCTTTCTTTCATCCTGACACCTCCAAGTTATTTCACAAAATTTCATCATAATATTTTAATATTTCAAACTCATTTAAGACTGATTTAGCTCTTTTAAATCATTTTAGTTTTTTTGTCCTCTTTGTCCAATTTACCCTAAAAATCCAAACTTTTTGAAGAATTAGGGAAGTCAAAGGAAATACTCAAAAAAATGGGGATTCAAGATTACCAGTAAACATATTCTCTTAGATTCTAAATGATGTACCAAAAGAAAGCGGAGGGAAAAAAAGACAGCTTTGTATGTTTTTATTCCAAATTCTAGCCCATGCATCTGCAAACTTAACAATAAGAGGGTCTACCAATGGTGAGGAGCTCAGCGATGCAGTGTTGCCCTTGGAGCAGAGCCGCTTCCCGTCCAATTTGACAGGAATAAGCTGAGGTGGTGCCCTCTGTGTCCCTCCCTCTGGGGTTGTACCAGGCACATCACAACAAGGAACAGACCCTTAGGTGGACCCAGAACACACTGTGGGAAGTAAACCACAAACAGACAAGCGAGCAGCTGGGGTCCTTTTTCCCTGGGACAGCAACAGTACAGTTAAATATAATTAAATTAAATGTCATCTGTTGAACACTTGTGTGCTGACTAATCAATTAATGAAATGTCTTTGCTTATCTACTTTTGGTCAGTCAGTAGGGATGTTACACTTCACATTCCAACTACAGAGTGCATTAGGTTTGATATTGGATACCTTGTTTACCAAAAACACATAGACAGGACTGAGTTGAACTGTATCTATCTGTTGGCTGCTTGTTAATGAATTGGATTGTTTGTGATGTGAATCCAGCTCCAATGTTTCTGTTTGGACATTGTGTCATTTGAATTTGCATACTAACACCTTTTTCCTTGGCAGAGCTTTTCTCTTTCCATGATTTTTTTTTCTCTTCAGCAGGTTTTTCCTCCTTCCTGTCCTGAAGAACTGTATTATCTGATGTATTATTGCAGCATTGTCACATGATTTGTTTCTGCAACATTTCAGTCTAGTGTTTCAGATTGTTTTTCCCTTTTTTTGCCCCCCTTTTCCCCTATATACCCCTATCTCTCTACGCCCCAAACCCTCCATCCTGTTCCCATCTTCTCAGAGAGTTTTCCAAGGAGAGGGAGAAAGCAAAGGCCCGAGGTGACTTCCAGAAACTCAGAGAAAAACAGCAACTGGAGGAGGACCTCAAGGTAGGCTGTTCTCATCTGAGAGAGCATGTAACAGTCCTTACTTGTCACTTAAATTCACTGCACATTACCGTCATCCTTCAAACTTTAAACTCCCCATCTGGCTCTTCTAAAATTTAGTGTTTCATTGTTAAGTTACTAACTAAAGCAATGCCACAATAGAGGCAGCATCACATATGAGGTAAGAAAGAAAAGCTCTTTAAAGTAACTGTAGGCCTTCCTGTAAACACTGGCAAAGAAAAGATGATTTTGTTTTTTCTAATCAAAGTGTACATTAATAAAGATGTTAATAGTGTATGTCCCCGCATCATCTTAAAATCATGCGGTGTCTTTCAGTGTTTCTAACTAGGCTGTGTTTTCGTAGCTTTTGTGTTGATCAACCTGTCTGTGTGTGCGTGAATACAGGGCTATTTAGACTGGATTACTCAGGCTGAAGACATTGACCCGGAGAATGAAGAGGAGGGCATGGATGATGACAAACCCAGAAACCGTGAGTACAAGAGTCTGTGTCCGTTTGAACATAGAGTTTTGGGATTCCTGCAGTTTGCCATGAGGACGACAACGCCTTAATGCTTTTAAAAGTTTGCCTCTTTTGGGGAATAGTAAGAAAGTGTGTGAAAAAAGGCTGGTTTGAATAGTTGTGTTTTTTTGTCTTTGTTTGTTTTTTTTAGACTATTTGAGGGAATTTTTGCAGTTATTCAAAAGGTATATTTAAAATATGGGAAGACAGAGAGGGGACATCATGCAGCAATTGTCATGGGTTCAAATCAAACCCAGGCTAGTGCAGTTAGGCCTCAGAACATTGGGTGCATGCTTTATCAGATGAGCTCTCTGGACAGCTCAGTTTTGTCTCTATCCTAAGATATTTTGTGCTCACTGTACCAAGAAGTTGTGAGGGAAACTCTTTGTGTGTGGGTGTGCATATGTTTGGTCTGTAAGTAGCATCTCTATCGTTTGGAAGTTCATAATAGTCAGAGACTGAATGAGTGACTGACAGAGCGAGAGGATGTTGAGATTGGCTGCCTGCTTTGCCTAAGGAACTCTCTTGAGGTTTAAAACCTGTTTGGATGTTAGCTGAATGTGTCAGACTGCAGCTAACAGCCTCTGGGTACACAATGGTACGACAAACACAGACAAACTGGTGGTATACACCCTTAGGAATGTGTGTACTCGTACTCTGATAGAAATGTACTCACACAAATTAACACCGTGTCTCCCGCCAAAACACCTCCAGAGAGAGGCTGCCACACAGGAAACAAGCCTCCTCGAGGACTGAGCAGCATGTCCTGGGGAGGGAGCTCAGACCACTGGCCTCTTTTACCGTGGAGCTCTGATCTCAGAGGAGATGGAAAAAGAACTTGAGAGAGGGATATTGCTAAAGAGAGGCCGGGAGTTGATGATAAAGTCGTCTCTGTATTATTTTTGAACCGTTCAGTGTGCGCCATGTGTCTTGTGAACTATTTTGTAAAGGCTTGGATCTCAGCTTGCTCAAATTGACGATGAATGAATGAATGATGCAGACTAAATATGCCAAAGCATGCATTCTGCATACAACTCGCTCATCTTCTACAAAGCACTTTGGCTCCTTCTGAGAAACACTAATGACTGCAGAGGGAAGAAGGTTGATAGGGGAAAAAATGATTATCTAATCTTTCAGTAAATCTCAGGATTTTCACACGGGCAAATGGGCAATACCCAGATTTACATGAAAATAAATAAGGCCCATTACCCCTGTGGCTAATCTTTAACCTCCACTTGTTTATACATGTTATCAATGTGCTCCTAGGGGTTATCAGTGTGCCCGAGTTATTGGCACATAAACAAATAAATACAGTATGTACAAAATGTGTTGATCCTGAAAAGTTGGCTTTACTTATAACTTTATGTTTTAAAACTTAAAATGAAGAATAATTAACCATAGGAAAAACAAATCCAATATTGAAACTGCTGCTATCTGTTATGTGCAAGATTTAGTCCATTGCTTTTACTATGTGATAACTAAGGCCATTAGATTTCAATGATCCAGCAAAGTGATTTATACATATGGTTTAAAGTTCTCAAATAGAACAATCAATCACCCCTGTTTGTTAAAATGGAAAATCAAGTCACTGGCTCTCTTATTGCTCTGCCTTCCTCTCTCCTCGAAAGATGAATCCTCCTTTGGGAAGATGAATGAGGGCACTTTGTCCCGACTGCCCAGAACTCTTTGCATAGACTACTTCACACATGCACGCGCACACACACACAAACTGTCCTAAGAAGGGATATGAGACTTAGAGGAAGGGGAGAAGATAAGAGATGCTTCGATCCGGAAGAGGGGTGGTCAGGGTGTGTGTGTGTGTGTGTGTGTGTGTGTGTGTGTGTGTGTGTGTGTGTGTGTGTGTGTGTGTGTGTGTGTGTGTGTGTGTGTGTGCTCGTGCGCGTGTGCGTATAGTGTAAGTGTATAAAGCAGAGACTGAATGGGTATCTGGGACAGGGAGCAGATGGGCTCTAACATCGGGAGAAAGTCACACTATTGACTGCTCACTCACACAGAGACCACATACACACCTTCCTATGTGTCTATCTATCATCCCATCTTTACATGAAGTGCTACACGGGCATAATATTGATTAACGATGTGAACAGTGTATTCATATGAAGATAGATATTTATTGTGAGTGTGAGTGTGTTTGTTTTCAGTGACAGAGAACAGAAGATGCCATTTAATGTATTGATTTTTCACAGTTTTTTAGCATCAGCTTGAGTGATTACATGTGTCAAGAACCTTGAAAACACACACACACACACACACACACACACACACACACACACACACACACACAGTTAAATGTGATCAGACAGTGAAGCGACAGCTGTGTGTGGTAGGCGTGTCTCTAGCCCGTCTGAGTAAAACAACCAGTACCTTGCCTGGTTCAGTCATTCTGCTGACTCTCAGGAGGTTTTTGTTTGTCTCTGTGTCATGTGGGGTTTTGACATGAGTTTCTATGTATACTTGCTTGTAAACAGGCAGAGTTTGCATAAAAAATTCATAGAAAGATGGCTTTCTACAAATATTTAATCAGTTATAAGGTCTAAATGCTTTCAGGTCAAACGCTTCCTCGTTGATTCTGATATCCTGAATTTCAGGGTTTTTATTTCCACTGGTCTCCGTTACTCTTTCCCGTAAATAAACCGACCCACAGAGCGCCCCTACAGGCCTGGAGCACTGAGGCTGAATTTGCAGCATTTCTCTACTTACAGTTGTTTTCTGAAAATGTGTGTCTTTGACTTGTTTGGTTTATGTACTTGCAGCACGTTTGATGTTAATGCAGTTGTTTCGGCTTTTTTGCAGCACGTTTCATTTGCAGTGCATTTTCGGTTCACGTGTGACAACATAGCATAAGTTAGCTCATTGGGAGAAAACAACAACTTCCAAACGAGTCAGAGCTACAGCCATCTCTCCTTTAGTTTGTATAACCGCTCTGAGGAAGGTTCATATCGAGCCATTTCAGCACATAGTCTATAATTGTAAACACTGACACTCACTCTGAAATGAGGAGGAGAGGCCCTCTGGTCATTAAGGACCGGGTGCAGGACCGCCTGGCTCTGCTTAGAGCCATACAAGCAGCAGACCAGGACTGACTTTGTTACTGTCAGAAATCTCTCTGTTACGTTACTTTTGTTCACCCTCAGTTGCCGCTAGAACATAGGTGGCAGATGCTAATTTCAAACCCTGGTGGAGTAGCATGATGATGGATGTAGAGGTACACAATTATAAAAAATAGTGAGAGAGGAATGGGTGAAGCGAACAAAAACAATCGATATTGTTGCTGGCAAGTGGACAGAGAATAAAACTGAAAGATGTATTGTGATGGGTATTCCCTGTAAAAACACTGAAACCTGCCTCTGGATGTTAATTTCTTTAACTCTTGAATATGAAACCTTCCAATGAAGTCCTCCTCTCATCCCTTCTTTTTCTCTCTTTCTGTCTCTTTTTTTGTTCTACAATATTCCACAAAAAGGGGGAGGCAGTCTTTTTTTTTGCCAGTTCTGCTCCTAATGCATCTCAATCTTTAGTTTCAGCTTAAGGTGGGGGAAGATGTGATTATAAAGATAAAAATGTACAAACTGATTGGACTCAAAGCCAGTACGAGTACATGTGTTCATTTGTGTTTGAAATGACAGATTGAGTGCATTTCCACATGACCTGCTGACTGGGAGTGCCTTTTGTGTGTATCCATGTGTGTGTTTGTATTTGTGTGTGTTTGTCTTGCTGAGCCGTGCTCTCTGTCCCCAGGTAAGAACCATCGTTTTCAGTCTCTGCGTGGAGCCGTGAAGAAAAATGCGGCTTTCCTTCGTAAGGCGTGTGCGTCTGTCTGCATGGTCCAACACTAGTTAAAGATTTACTGGAAATATTATCCTAGACATGCAAGTGGACTGCCAACTCTCTTCTCCTTTCTCCTTCTCGACTCTCCTCCTTTCCTCTCTTCTCCTTTCCTCACCCCCTGCATTGAAGTTAGCATCTTTTTCTCCCCCCTCCAAAGCTTCAAAGCAAAACGGGGGTAAGTGGCTGCCTCTCAACACTGTAAAATAGTTTATGCTCAGTGTCTGCCTAACCCCTTCGAACAACTTTCATTGAATAATAATGAATCTCAAGGCTTTATATATTCATTCTCTCTTGCAGTGGAGACCTGGAAGTTTGCCACCATAACGATCCCTGCTGTTGGCAATACTGCATTTCTTCATTGCATTAAACCTTTACCGCTGTTTCATGAACCTCCACTTTTAATTACGTATAATCAAAAGCCTGACACCAATCAGTACAAGGAATACTCAAATAAGGGGAGGAAAGATCTTTTCTTTATTGAGATGCAGCCACTTTTTCCCTTAAAGGTTTAGAAGGAAAGGAAAATGTTTGCATCTGCCTGAATGAGAAATGAAAACAAGGGGACAATGGTACATAAAAGTGATTTTTTTTATATATATCTATATATATATTTGTGATGCCACAGTCCTCTACTTGTTGTTTCAGATTCCTTTCCCTAAAATTCCCGAGCATTGTAGCTGAAAGCCATGCTAAATCTAATAGCAAGAGATAGTAGAAATACTTTTTTGAATTTCAGCCTTTTCATTCATTTCACTAGGCACTTGCTATATTTTCTAAAAACTCAAGAAACGTCTTTCCATTCACTTTAGTTTTGAAAGCTTAGATACAAACAGGTCGCAGTCATTTTTCATCAACTCGCCATCAAGTGCCTTGTGAGAAAAAAAGACTGAAAATCAAAATATAACAATAGTGGAATAAACAAAGCCTGCATGAAGAAACTTAATTGTTCAGGTGACAATTTGAACACTTGTTTGACATTTTGGTTGATTTGGGACAGCTTCAAATTTCTGAAAATGACTTCTGGAGACGATGGTAGGGGTGATCAATATCCAACTTTTGCTTTTTTTTGTAGGATGACAGACACTAACATACACACTCACATAAACACACACACACACACACACACACACACACACACACACACACACACACACTCAGTTCTGTACCTGTATACCTCCGTAGTGAATTACCTCTTCTTTTGGTTCTGTGCATTTTGGTAGAGTCTATTTTCAGAGCTTTCTCTTCATTTTTTAAACACCATTAAGGTACTAATCTTAATAAGAATGAATGAATCAGTCTCACTGTTGAAAAATGTGACCCTTCCCTCTCTCTCTCATTCCCTCCCTTCTTTCGTTTCTCTCCCTCCCATGCTCCCTGTTCCTTTTCCTTCTTCATCTCCTTCTGTCTCTCTTCTGTCTGAGGTCTATGGGGTTTAATCTAACAATAGGTATTAAACTAGTTCAGAGCTCCATTGAGGAGAAGGCACAAGGCTGGTTTTATATTTGAAAGGCCTTAGCCTCAGGAGAGACCGGAGGGCCCTGAGTGCTTTTAACTAAGTAGCAGAGCAGCAGGTGGCACGTGTTGAGGTGAGAGAACACAGAGCGAGGCTTTAATGTTCAGAGAGACCAGCCTGGTCTCTACAACACACAATTCATCCATCATCAACCATGTGGCAAAGTACACTGCTCACTCACTGCTGCTTACTTTGATGTATTGTGTTAGCTAAGTGCTTACAAGCCAGCTCATGATAAAAAAAAACTGCTTTTTTTAAACCTCTGAATGCTGCAAATCTTATTTACTTATTTATATTAAATCCATTGCTGACAGGTTTTACAAACCTGCCTTGAGAACTACGCCGTCCCACAAAGAAATTCCAAGGCTAGAGTCGTTTTCACCTACCAAAACTTTTTTATATTTAATTTGTATGTATGCAGTTCTGACTGAGAATGAAGATTGGCTTGATGACTGCAGCCACCCTTAATGCATGCTTAAGGAAACTGTGAATTGCTTGTTTTCTTGTTTTTTTGCACTTCATTATTTGCTCATGTTTATTTAAAGGTCATATAACTCAGAAAAAGCTTCATGATGACAACAATTTGCCTTACTTATACTAAAATCTTGCACGTTTTGTTAAATTTCTCATCAGCAAATCAGTATAGAACTCAGGGATAGAGATCAAATCCCAGTTTCAATCAATGCTTGAGCTGATCGATGCTGCTATCAAGTTTTGTTGGTCTTGTAATGTAATGTTATATCTCGAGTGGAGTCACTTCTTTTAAATTAAATCACCGGCGCACAAACAGACATTGGTTGTCTTACAACATTTTTAAATACAATTTAATTGCCTGCCAATAAGTACATTAGCATGGTGATTCAAATTAAACCAAAATGCGGTACCTCTGCCTGTGTTGGGTTGAAAAAACAACATTAACTCCGGATGCTGCTGTTTGACAGTCATCTTCCTTCTCTAAAGCAGCCTGGGTAAGTGCAATCCCATTAGTTAAAAATAGTAATACAACTTTGAAATGATCGTTGACATCGGCAGGAAAAAAAACACTAGCTAGCTAACTAAAAAAAGCAACATAAGCTCGATGTGCTCAAGGTTGGGTCGGTAAAATGCAGGTCAGTATTGATAACGACTCTGATTGAAAGTCTCGATAATGGTATCAATATTAATACAAATTAACAATCTCCATTCCTGATTGAACTCATATAAACTCATAGTTGGTATGCTTAGATTAGTTCTGCATGAGAAGGTTGAACTAATTTTAACAGTGGACATACAACTTTATCACAAGAGGCAATGGGAGTCAGTAGTAGTGTCTGGCCCTGTTACTCAGAGGGTGCTTCAACTGGTGACAACAGGGCTAGTACAGCTCATTCCTGCAGACAGACAAAGACTGACGGCAGCAATAAAAAGAAATGTATCACTTCATATCTGTCTCTCAACCAACCGTCCCACATTCATCCCATTTTTCCTCTCCCTCTCCCTCCATTTACACCTCCCTCGGTGCTTCCATCACTCCCTAGACTCAACACATCATCCCTATTGTTTCGGTGTATTTTTTATAACACTTTTCCATCCTTTACTGCCAAATCATGTCACTCTGTCCTTACTCCATCTTTCTGACATTCATCCTGACACCGTTACACAGACACTTGTCTTTGAATAAAGCCAAAATGAAACAATTGCAGTCTCACTGTGGCTTTATAACCAAAGAGTGAGATTTTTACATGTTCACATATCTGATAAAAATCTGTGAAGTAGGTTTTCAGATATTTGCATTAACACAAATACAGCCAAAGATCTCACAGCTTAAATTAACATTCAAGCTCCAACATCTCCACGTTCGCAGGAAATTCTCCAGAATGGTATTATCTGGCTATCTAAATGAGCTATAAAACCACACAGGGGATTTGTTAAGACTACATGAGCAGTTGAGCAATCCTGTAGATTAGAAGTTGAAATCCTTTCTAATAGCTGTTGCTGAGGTTTTTGTCCCAGGATCCCTAACCAGTAAATATTGTTAATGTGGAAAGTTAGCGTAAAAGTTCAAATATATATATATATAATTCAAGGTGGATTACTTGATGTGTTTGAACCAGTTTCAATATAGCTCCGCAGTGCTTACCTACACAGGACTGGATGCATTGATTTTAAGTGTGTGTGAAAATCTGAAGTAAGCAAGACTGCTGTCATGTAGGAAGTAAAACAACTTTCCTATCCTGTCAATTCACTTTTCTCTTTCTTTCTCGTTTTCTTCTCCTTTCTTGTCTCTCAGTGAGCATGCCAGCTAGCGAGAATGAATCTGTCAACACAGATAACGCCCCAGGGGGAGACGTGGAGGGGGAGACCTGCTGTACCCGGCTGGCGTAAGTACCTCGCCCTCTTTCTCAAACACACCTCTTCTCCTCCCCTCCATCCCTCAGCTGACTCGGCACCTTCAGTCAATCCTGAGGAAGAACTCCGTCTGCTGTTTCTCCTGTATTAACACTTCGCTGTTAGCTCCGGAACAAGTGGCTCTGCCTCCCTCTGTACTCAACTGATCCCATGAAGCTGTACCTCTGTTTCATCCGGCTCAGTGATTTTTTGAGGAATTCATGCAGTAAGAAAGGTTATAAGAGAGCAGATGGTCATACTCTTAATTGGTCATATTTGGAGAACTTGGGTGGATGTAAGGAGATGTTTGAAGGTTTAAAATGCATCTCAATGGTGGGTAATGGCTTTCTTTCAAAAGAGAGTGAAGTCAAACTCCCTTTGGGTTTATTGTTCTGAGCTCTGAGTTCACACTGATGGGACAGCACTTCCTTCAACTTGTTAATGTCTCACTCAGAGGCTTAAAAATGTTTCATACATGTTTTTTTCCCTTGAAAACCCTCCTTCTCCAACCGCTAGCCCTGCCACCACATGGAGGAAGAGAGGCCGTGTGCTGAGGGACAGTTATGGCCAAAGAAAAGTTTTGTGTCTGTTACTTAAGTAGAAATATTAACAGTTTCATACTTTACCTTTTAAAGACGGTCTTTTTCCTTTTACAGCCAATCTATGACTTTGATGAGACATATGGTGGACTAGGGGGAATTAATTTCTGCTCTGATGTTAACTACAAGTTAACGATCACATTAAAAACTAAACGGTTTGAATGACAGTTACTGGATCCTGATTTAGCTGAAAAAATGTAAACGACAGTGCTTTTAATTTTGCTCTTTAATATGATTTTTGCTTCATGCTATCAAGGGAAAAAAGCAAATTGGGATAATTGTCTGTAAACTTTCAATTTTAAAGTTATTTTATGTGATGGTTTTTAAGTTTCACATGGACTGAAAATGTTCATATGAGAATGTTAGAATTATTTTAAAATGTACATTTCACGTTGGAAAGTTTTAAAATCATGTAAAGCAAAAGAAATGAAAGAGGTCAAAGAGCGAGTTCTCTCATGAGATACAAAGAAAACGTGACCATCACTTCTAATTCAAGGAAGAGGATAGCTCAGGACATCTTATCTAATAGTTTTCCAGTTTTATTTCCTTTTCTTCTCGTCTGTTTCTGCTCTCTCTCTCTCTCTCTCTCTCTCTCTCCCTCTCTCTCCTCTTCATGTGTTTGCAGCTGAAGTGCTTTCCTCCTCCCCTGTGGGAGCTTACGAACAGCTGACTCACACGCTCCTACTCCCCCCTCTCCTTTCATTTTTTTTTTTTACATTATTCAAACAAGTGCGTTGCTTTCTTTCGTCTTAGAAACAAGGCCACACTGGAGCTGTGACCCCAGTGGGCCCACTTCAGCACACACTTGCAAACACACCTACATACAAAACTTTTAATCACTTTGAATTTAGCTGAATAGATTAGAAAAGAAAAGATTCAAATAGAATAGAAAAGAGAGTGATTTTATGAAATAGACAACTGATTAGTGATATACCACAGAATTATTGTCCAGAGGAACAGTAAAGCCAGTCGGCACACCTGGATGACCCACGTTGTTTATCCTTCCTCACACTGTCCATCCGTTACCTTGTCTTCATTATGTTGTTTTTTTTGTTTATTTGTCCCGTGTCAAACCAAAACAACTTTTTTGATTCTACTGTGGAGGGAGCTACATTTTTGCAGAACTGGAGTCAAAGAGACATTTCTCAGAGTGGACAGTAAAGTTGATTGTTTAGGTTCTATCCGAGTGCTTAGGAAATACTTAAAAGAAGGAAAGGAAGTGAAGTAACAGAAATGGAACACATTTTAAAGTGAAAGCAAAGTTTTGAAATCTGTAATTTATTCAGTCAATTTAATGCATATATTGTGGTGATAATTAGACCAGCAACTAATGATGTGTTTCATTGTTATTAATCCGTCTGTTACTTTCTCGATTAGTGGTTCTGGACCAAAACAAAAAAACAGAAAAGTCTTGACTTTGGGATCACTTATTATGGTTTTCATGAGCTTTTCATTTACAGGGGGAGTTTACTCAAGTGCTAACCTAATCATGGTGTATATATGATACAGTAACAGAAAAACAAAGAGTCTTCAGCCTTCCTTTTATCACCCACACAGGAGCTCCAGAATTAACAAACATACATGTGTGTTAATAAACTTACTTCTGTTAACCTGCAACAAGTCTAGCGAGGGGCGCATGCTCCAACTATTATGCAGATAGTGCTGAGACTTTCAGTCTGTTCTTCTACACATCGCTATGGAGACAGACCTCGGGGTAAGAGCTACTTTGGCGCCTGCTGATCTATTAATCTAGATGGACACATCGAGGGAAGAGACGTGTGTACTGTCAGCTTCCATATCCAGCCAGTCAGTCATTTTATTCTTTCAATCAGTCAGTCAGTGAGTCATTTCATTGCTTCTGTCAGTCAGTCAGTCAGTCAAGTAGGTCTGTCAGTTTATCTGCCGTTACAAAATAAATCAGTACATATTTGGTCCCAAAGAGTAAAAAACCCCAGTGTTGTTGTCATTAGAGCAGGGGTTCCCCCCCCCCCCCCTTGGAGAAGCAAAAAATGTTCAAACAATTTGGCATGTTGTGAATTTAAATATCCAAATGGGGGATTTTTTTTTCTTGTCTCTTCTTTTTTATATTCTTCAACCGTCTCCTTTCTTCTCAATGTCTTCCATAATCTATTGTCCTCAGTACTTTATGTCTGTGATTGTGTTTGCTCGAACAGTGGTGAACAATCAACAGACTATTTTCTATTGATAAATTGTGTTTGTTCACACCAGTTCTGATTGGAGAAAACCACATTTAGAGGGTTTTTTTTTTCTTTTGACTGGATGCCACTGTATATATGTCTGCAGGGGTGATTTGTCCAAATGAATTGGGATTATTGTAATGAAGTAGTGTAGAGAAAAGACAGGGAGATTGCTGCTTGTGTAGTTGACTTTCTGTTACCTAAACCAGAAAATACTAACTCACTGATTTAAGGTGATTGCATCTAAAATGGGATAAAGGGGACCTTCTTCACCTTTATCTGACTCAAATCACCCCGTTCATGTTGTGTACCTGTCTCTATGTGTGTTATGTGTGTATGTATAATTCATTCTGTTTTTGTGTTCCAGAAATAGGATCTCCAAATCCAAGTTCAGGTTAGTACATGTTTACCATGGTCCTTTTATCCAGCTGCTCTAATGTCTCAACTGTTGTGGTATCTGTACAGGCGCTGGATGTGTGTGAGGTGTGATTGTGAACAATTGTGCACAAGAAACACAAGACAAACTCAAATAGCCACAATCAGCCTTGATTTTGAAGTACTTTTGCCAAGAGCTAGGACCACAAGATTGAGTCCCTCTAATTCTTGAGAGCAAAAATGGATCTACAACGAGCAGCTTAGGTTAGCTTAGCTTAGCACAGAACTAAAAGTGGGGTCACAACTAGCCTGGATCTGCTCCAAGCAACAAATCCTGCTAAGTTAGGCTGAACTCACCTGTTGTTGCTACTTGGGACTCCGTATTGATCAGATTGGTTGGATCTTGCCATCTAAACCCTTTGTAAGAGTCAATTCAGCGTCCTCAAATGTAAAACTATTAGACTGTTATTTTTTTTCCACAACAACTTACTGCGTCACCTTAAAATACATGCTCGTAACAAATGTTCTAAAAGTCAAACAAGATCATTAAAAAAAACAGTCACAGACATCAAAAGGTTACCTGTATTTAACTTCAGGAATGCATGTCTGCTTGTGTTGTGATGTGAGTCGTGTACTCATGTAACATTCAGTGTGGGCATCATGGCTCACAGCTCACACTCTCAAACAGAAGACTAGTAAAACATGAACTTGATATAGGCTGAGAGAGAAAACACTTCAGCTTATTGTGGACATCTGTTTGAGAAGAAGTTACAGTACATGATAAATCACCTGGTGTTGTGGGTTCCTTTGGGAAAAAAAATATGAAGTGCAGAAAAATACAACTGTCTGTTCAACCTCCGATGTCTAACAAGAAGGTATTTTATAACCGTACCGGCGCCAGGAAGCCGACTCCACACTTCAAAAGCGTTTGTGTCAGCCTGATAACAAGCCTTCCACTAGTGCAGTCATATCTCTGCTGCCAATGTCATCGAGGCTGGTCATGTATGGATCTTCCTGTTCCATTCTCTAACACCTAAATCCAGCCAGAACCGGTTTACAACCAACATATCTCAACAAACTGAGACACCTCAAGGGCTTGTAAACCTCTGAACGGCCGGACAGTCTGTACCCAATGCCAGACTTTGCGATTTCCCTTTTGAGTTTCTCAACAGATCAACTCTGATTCAGCATTTTAACATTTAACATTGAAGAAGAATCTCTAATTCAATTCAATTCAATTCAATTTATTTTGTATAGCGTCAACTCATAACAAGTGTTATCTCAAGACACTTTACAAGACAAGTGGGGGGGTGGGGTTGTTCTGTTCTTTAATGATCGATTCATCTTTTTACTGATTGGTTCAAGATCACGTAAGAATTGTTCTGGACTGTTGTCTTCTTGTTTTGATTCACTTTGTCGATCATTAACACATGACTTGATCCTCATTACCTTTAAAGATCATTTGGAGTAACTGGCTCTCCGTATGTTAAAACAGCTGCACAAGTGCATTGTCTAATTTGGTTTCCCCCTACAAGTGTATACACGTAAAAATGTAGGGTGATGTGTATTCTTTGGTGATTTTTCACGTTTAGAAGAAGAACAAGGACTGTCTTCAGTTTGTTCTCTCACTGAGATTATCTCAAAAGGGTATAATTACATTTCAGTTGTGCAATATGGTTAAAAATAAAATTGCCATGAGGTTTTGAGTGGATCTTTTCCACACACATGCAACCGAGAGGTGTGAAGCTGGTAACTACCAGGAACAATAACTTAAATTTTCAACAGTAGAGGGCAAGAAGTTTGTGTTCAACACAATGCCGAACAATTGTTGGAATTGCCTGAAAAGAAGAGACATGATAAAAAGAACCATTTTGTCTTCTCTGAAGCCAAAACTCCCTTAACATGTGTATGACAAACACTTTTCAAGATACATTTGTTAGCCTTTTCCTTCAAATGGAGCATATCTCATTCTGCTACAAAGCTCTTTTCTTGGTGTGAAACGTCTTTGAGGATGACTAACTGTTCCACAGCTCTGCCCCTCAAACAACAGAAAACCACAGGCTAAAGGCTGATCTCATCACTACTCTGTAGACAGACTAATTGACACTTTCTTTATCTTTTCTCTCCTCTGCTGTATTTTTTTTCCATTCCTCTTTTTTAATTTTTTTCTCACTCCTTCTTTCCCTACTCTTCCTCCTGTCTTATCCCACTTGTCTTCCTCTCTGCTCCTCATCCTCCCAATGCCTTTCTGTCCCTTATTTCCTTCCCCTTTCTATCTGTAATCTTTCCTCACCTGTCCATCTCTCGATCTCTGCCTATTCCTCTTCAGTCGATACTCTCGGAGGTGGAACCGGCTGTGTAGGAGAAAGTGCCGGGCTGGAGTCAAATCCCAGGTTTTCTATTGGCTGGTCATCTTCCTGGTTTTCCTCAACACTCTGACCATTGCCTCCGAACACCACCAGCAGCCTCAGTGGTTAACAGATGTACAAGGTATGAAAGCACACACACACATTCAAGTAATTTCAAGCCCCGACATAGCACTTTATGTTGTTGCTAAACTCGTTACCTTTTTTTGCAATCTGTCCTTTTCCTGCTCTCATTCTTTGGCGTGCATTTTCCCTATTTTATGTTGGAATCTCCCCCTTTTCTTTCCTCCTGCTCAGACATAGCTAACAAGGTGTTGCTAGCTCTCTTCACCGGGGAGATGCTCTTGAAGATGTACAGTCTGGGTTTACAGGTAGGTGGCTCACGTCTATGTTTGTTTGTTTCTATTAAGAGATTGTATTTTCATAACTCTTAAGACAGACAAGGTGGAAAATTCCCACCTCAACTACCTTAAACCTCTCCTCTCTCTCTCTCTCTCTCTTTCCACAGGCGTACTTTGTGTCCCTCTTCAATCGCTTCGACAGCTTTGTAGTGTGTGGAGGAATTCTTGAGACCATTCTGGTGGAAACAAAGATCATGTCTCCTCTTGGCATCTCTGTGTTACGTTGTGTACGCTTGCTTCGAATCTTCAAAATAACCAGGTAATTAGAGATGATCGTCATTCTGACAATAATGGATGAAGTTTTGCTGACAAAGAGTCTGTATCCCTTTTCCTTTTCCCAAACACTAATACATGCACATACATTTGAAAGCCACCCGCAGCCGCTTTCGGCAGTTAAAGACAATCGCGACTATTGTGTTCCCAAATATCCTCAGGATGCCCAATACTGAGAGGAAATGTCAGACATCTGGGAAAATGAGTCAGATATGGTGCTATGTTTTTAAGAGATATCTTCTGATGTACAGTATGTTTTTTTATTTTTGCTCACATTAACTGGACATCTCTCCTTCAGATACTGGAACTCCCTGTCAAACTTGGTGGCCTCCCTGCTTAACTCCGTCCGCTCCATCGCTTCCCTGTTGCTCCTGCTGTTCCTCTTCATCATCATCTTCTCCCTCCTCGGCATGCAGCTCTTTGGAGGGAAATTCAACTTTGATGAGACCCGACGCAGCACCTTTGACAACTTTCCCCAGTCTCTGCTCACTGTGTTTCAGGTAATGAAGCTGCAGACTGCAGAGTTTCCTCGTCCCATCTCTCTTCCATGACTCTTACAAAAGTCTTACAATACAATGACATTTCATGTTATGTATCACTGTCACTTCTTTCCAATTAAAGTGTTAAGTAGTTTTTTAGGTTTTGTTTAAGCATATAAATTCAAAATATCTTACTGAATAACATTATATTAAGAACTTTTAAAATAAATTAAAAGGAAGATTAAGAAAAAGATTATTATATGATTAGGCAAAAATGAATATGATGAAATCAAAATAAATTAAAATGTTATAAATAAATATTATATATTTTTATTTTGTGTGCTATAATTAACTTCTTTTGTATGTTGGGATTTTCCCATGTTTTTTTCTACAGATCCTGACAGGAGAGGACTGGAACTCTGTCATGTATGACGGTATAATGGCTTATGGTGGACCATCCTTTCCTGGCATGCTTGTCTGCATCTACTTCATCATCCTCTTCATCTGCGGAAACTGTATCCTGCTGCAGCAGAGCGAGGCTTACATTATATAGTTAAATAGTAGCCCAGTGTTGGAGGGCTGATCTGTGATGAAAAGAACAACACAAAAACTCTGGAGCTTAGATTGAGAGCCTTACTTGTTTTCTGATTCTGATAAATTTGATTTTATCAATTGGATAATAACATGCTTGTTTGTGATGTAAATACAATCAGATCCATCTCCTTACAGAGATGCTGTGACACGAGGAAAGATTTTGGGTACATATTTTGTTTGCTGTTGTGCATTAGCAGCAGTTTAGTGACTTTCAAGAGCAGGACAGGTTACTCATAATTCACAGAGCCCACCAGGATTGTTTGCAACTAAACACAATGATGATCTTAAGGGTCAGCAACATCCTTCACTCCACCCCTCTGATCAGATATCCTGCTGAATGTCTTCTTGGCCATCGCTGTGGACAATCTTGCAGATGCTGAGAGCCTGACATCAGCGCAGAAAGAAGAGGAGGAGGAGAAGGAGAGGAAGAAACTGGCCAGGTAAAACTAGAACAAGAAAACATGAAATCCAAAGAAAAATGAAACAGGAGAAATGGAGGCCTTAAACTTAGGCAACCAAGATAGACAGAAATGCCACATTTAAGGATGCTGAAACTGGAGGGCTGAAATCAAAGTAATAAAGATGCTTAACAGTTATAACACGAGCTAGAAGCTTTTTAAGGCATGCTGACATTTGCTGCTTTGCTTTTCTGTTTAAACTGATTTTATTGGGTAGTATTAGCAATTACCTAAAAAAGCTAATTTGTCAGAGTTTTTTGTGAATCTTAGGGAAATAGAGTTCCCTCAGTGGCACAAATTATTGAATGTCTCCTTCTTGGTTGCCACCTGTATTGATCAGCAAATTAGTGTGATGCAAAACAACCTTTTGCCTCCCCACTGTCCTTTTAGCTTGATCATAACAGCACTCTGAAATACACCACACCACTGATATGAAACTACGTGTTTATGTTGTCCTTCTGGTGAAATGAATGTGAGCATCATCATTTCTCTCTCTTTCTGTAGGTTGGCCAGCCCAGAGAAGCGTCACAACAACGAGAAGCCACCTCTGGAGGAGAAGAAGGAGAAGAAGAAGGAGAAGATAGAGCTAAAGTCCATCACTTCTGATGGAGAGACCAACACTGCTACTAAGGTACACAGAGACACACAAAATGACTTGAGTAGATAGTCACTCTACTAAGTGAGTAATAAAGGGTGTTCAGAGTCCAAGAAACGAAATCAATGAATATATGTTGTTCTTGCTCTTCAGATAAACATGGATGACTACTGTGGAGATGAGAGTGAGGAGAAGAACCCATATCCTGCCAATGACTACATAGGTGATCTATATATGTGAAGAAAGATCTTATTAGAAGAATTGATGTCTGTCCTCTTACTTCTATGTTCTCCACTAACTGTTTTTCTCTCCACTCTCCTTTCCTCCCTCCCATCAGGAGACGAGGATGATGATGAGCCAGAGATGCCAGTGGGCCCGAGGCCGCGGCCACTCTCTGACGTTCAGCTGAAGGAGAAGGCTATTCCCATGCCAGAGGCCCGCGCCTTCTTTGTCTTCAGCGACACCAATAAGTAAGAAGATCCTTCAGTTCATCCCTCTACCTTCTGTTCTTAGCCTCCTCTTCCCTCTCTTCTGTTTCCTGTGATCACCAAAAGTTCAGTTTTTTGTAACTGGAGATTCAAACATGATTCACTCTCCCTCTCTCTCTCTCTCTCTCTCTCTCTCTCTCTGCCCCCGTTTCATTCACTTTGCTTTTTAGATTCAGGGTCCTGTGCCATAAGATCGTCAACCACAACATCTTCACCAACCTCATCCTCTTTTTCATCCTGCTGAGCAGCATCAGTCTGGCAGCAGAAGACCCGGTCAAGAATGACTCCTTCAGAAACCAGGTTACACACACACACACACACACACACACACACACACACACACACACACACACGACCATTCATTAAAGTGAAGACACCTTATTTACACACTCAGACCCAGATATACATAGCTGTGGACTGAAGCATACACAGTCATCATTAGCTGCCCACATGTATTCTGTGCTAAATGGGTTATAGCCGACAGCAACATATAGAGGAACCAGCACTGATCGACTGGCTTGTTACACTTAATGAGATTTATTTCAGAGGACTGTGATTAAATTCATGTTAAGAAGATGTGAAACGCCTGTCAAGTTTTATTTTGATCGTTTAAGTTTTTAATTTTTAGCTAGACTGGAATTTAACAGTAAGTATATTCAAAGTCAAAGAATGATCCAATCTTACCCAGACGACAACGAAAGCGTGTTGATAGTTCAGGCTTTTGCAATCTTTTAAGTATAAAAAATGTATTTTAATCATTTGGATACTAAAACAGATACCTTATATTCAGGATGAATCCAACTCTAAACCCCAATAACCTGTACTGTTATGAAAGATAAATCTGCACTGTAGTTTCATACACCAATAGAACAACATATTATTTATACATTACAGTAATGTTGTTTAGTGTTTATGGGTGTCATTTGTAAGCTACAGTTTAATGTAAAGAAAAGACACACTGTTTGTTCTGTGTCTGCGTTTCTATATTATTTCATCCCGTAGTGAGCAAGTCAACCCCCCTGAGGGCTAATAAAGATCTGCTTTATTCTATTTTCCCTGGCTACAGTAGAGACCGCTGTCTATTAGTCCAACTAAATTAACCTTGCTCTGAGCCTTAATGAAATAATACATCCTGTTTTTCAGAAACTGCTCTTTTTTTCATGAGTCTATTGAAGTCAAATCTGAATGTATTATCCTCAGACCTGAAGCTCATTAATATTTCAGTGTATTGTGGAGTCATCAAAGAATATTCTACAGTAGCTCATGAGTTCAACATAAACCCCTGAAGATCTGGCCCTCTTCTTTACTCTCTCTTTTTTTCTGTGTAAATATTTGCATGCTAGCCGAGAACACTAACACTAATACGACAGATGAGTTGGTCATATAGATTTTTTTCTTTAACGTGTTGTTTCACAATGTTTTGTTTACAATTTAGTTCATACTATCATGGCAGATAAATCACATGAACTAAATCTGTATGTTAATCATGCTAAACTAAACTAAAACTGTTATAATACTCTTGTGTAGTCCATGGAAATCTTCATCTGAATTGATGTAAATCATGCTCTTGTTGTGTTTCAGATCCTGGGCTATGCAGACCATGTCTTCACTGGACTCTTCACCATAGAGATCATACTTAAGGTAGTATTTAATGATGGAGATGTAGGAACAGTTGGCATGCAAGTGCAGCATTATAAATGTGCACTCTCTCATGTATTATCAATCTTCTAAAACATTTTCTACCTGTAGGACACATTAGAATCTAACGTTTTTGCTGCTGATATTTTGCTATGCAAAGCAGCAAACAGCGGTTGATGTTTGTTTTAGCCTGTTGAGAAGGGTAGAGAACTCTATAGAGATGACTTTCAGATAACTTTTAACAATGTGATTTTGGTAGTCAACCTTCCGTAAAGTAAGTTAAAAGAGAGAGACAATTTGCAGGTACGTATTCCCCATGTGCATTACTAAGATGTGACTTCATTCTTCTTTGTTTGACTCCAAAATCTGAACTTTAACCTCTACAGATGACAGCCTATGGAGCATTCCTCCATAAAGGTTCATTCTGTAGAAACTATTTCAATATTCTGGACCTGGTGGTGGTCAGTGTGTCTCTCATCTCCTCTGGAATACAGTGAGTGAAACTTCATGTTTTCTATTGCATGTTTCTCAATTGTTGTGCACTGATACTAACAACATTATTTGGCAGTACGTTCCATGGATGTTGCCAGTGAATCTTTGAGTGTAATCAAACACACAATTGTTTTATTAAATGTTAAACTACTGGACTAGTCAACCACATAATGACTAGTGTACGAGTTCCTTGTCCAATCTAAGAACACACAGATCAAATTGCTAAGTGGCTGAGTGAGGACATTTTCATTTGTAAATTACCTCATGCTTCACACTTCTTTCTGTTCTCTAACAACTTTACACTTCATTACTCCCAATCTCTCTCTTTGTGATGTTTATTAAAAATGTTCTCTGCTTCTTGTAGCAAATAACTCCTTGAACACTGCAATATCTCTGATGTTTAATATGCTATGCTACACTCTCTGTCTCTAACGCTTAATAGTCTAGACTTCTCGAAGTAAGTCCACATTAGTCTGTATCAATAACCCCCTTAACAGACCTTCACCTTTAATGTGTAAAAGTGTCACTCTTTTGATTTGGTATTTCTATGGTCTTGGAGAGTTAAGTCAAAGCCTCATTTCAAGTGAGAAAAATTGAAGTAAGACTCTAATCTGATGTCATCAACAAGGGTTGAGTGTAGAAGGATTACACAGTATTGATCATAAATGAGGGGTTTTGTTGTTATGAGCACATTGTATGCTTTTGCATTCAATGCCTGCCAATATGTCTCCTCGCAGGGATCATATTCAAGAACAAGAGTATCTTTTGTGATTATGGGTCCTCTTATATTACTGTCATCATCATATCTGCTAAATATGTTTGTTCATCAGTCTTTGTCATAGACTTGTAGACGGGTCAAACTCTGCTGAACTCTCCCAGGTTATAGAAATGACACTTGAATGCTAAAACTCAGTGGTTTTGCCTGTTAAAAGTAGTTTGTGTGCAGGATTTGTCTTGAATATATCACAGTCAAATTAATTGTGATGGTGTTGTATTCAGTAGTTTTAATGCCCCCCCCCCCCCCCTTGACACTGTTTTGCTAACAATAATAACAAAATCGCCTAGTGTCTCTTGGAGATAGACTCTTCTATGAAATATTTTGGCATGTTGTCATTGAAGTATCTGTTCACACTGCAGAGAAGCTATAGAAAAGAAGAACTAGCCCTTAAACAGATCACAATATGATAGATATATGTTGTATATACTGTATATATGTATATGGGAAGCGTATTTCTGCTCTTTAAAGAAAGTGGTCACAATTAGGCAGTCTTCAAATGGTGTCAAATGTGAATTGTTCCTCAAAGTCAAGAAACTAAAGCACATCTATATCTTTTGCATAGATATACATCATTAAAGAGGTAATGTATAGAACGTGTATGGATCGAACTAACACTAGAATATATTAGAGCACTTGGTTTGACTGTAATATCTTACTGATAACATCCTACTCTACGTGAACTACCTTTAACTTCCCTAAAACGTTGCCTTCCTGTCTAAAAAGTTGCACAACGCTCCTCACTTTTCTGTTAAAAGCCGACACAAAGTAATATCACTCCCGTTAAATCACTTCTTTGCCCATCTATAAGTTACTCCCTTGAAAGGATACATTGACATTTTGAATATGCTTTCTTCCTTCTACCTTCCTTCATTTGTTCTTCAGTTACCTGAATGACTGCTTTGCTTTCTGTGCTGACGTTTAACATAAAGAATCTAGATTTGCAGCATTTTTATACCTCTTTAAATCAAGTAATAATAATTACGCTTTGAAAGCCAGGTTCAGATAACAGAAGGACCCATGTTGAAGCTCTTTCAAGCATTTATGGTAAAAATCAAAATGTCAAGGTATTCATTAGATTCTTTTGGTTAGTATGTAAAACTTTCCTTTTGATCCACTTCCTTTACAAGGTCATACTGTTTGACCTTTGGCTTGACCTGAAACTCTCTTACAGCACAGTAACTCTCTGTTTGCTTGTAAACGTGTGTGTTCGTGTGGATTTATTTGTGCTGTTCTCATGTGTGTTTGTGCGTGAAACGTATGTATATGTGCTGTGCTGTGTTTTATGTCCATTTGTGTTGTTTATTATTAGTTCATGTTTATTTTGCCATCTTACTTAAGCTTAATCATCACGTTTTTGACCTGAAAAAAATGCACCTCCCTCAAATCTAATGCTTCACAATTGAGATATACAATCACATAGTTTAAAAGATAGTTGAGTTTTGTTTCTTTTCCAGCATAAAGTCTATAATTGACATATCTTATGTAAAAGTATGCTCTTCCCCTACTCTAATTTAACTTTTTTTTCAAATATCTATTTTTTATTTACTTGTCTCTATAGATCATTTTTTTTAAAAAAGCATTTTTACTCACAGTTTTAAGATCATTTTTGTATCATCAGACGTGATATGATTTCAGTTGTTGGTCTTTTTATTTCCTTAGCGTGTGTGTTGAGTCGTCTCAGTCTCCACAGTGTTTTGACCACTGCTTTAGTTTTTGTTAATAACCTTCAACACAGATGCTATTAAAAGTGCTGTGAGTTGTTCCAGTTTTGAGAAGATATCTCAACAGTAAAATGTGTGTTTAATCTGATGCACTGGTCAGCAGTTTAACCCCCTGTGTGTTTCAGGTCCAGTGCAATTAACGTGGTGAAGATCCTGAGGGTTCTGAGAGTGCTCAGGCCGCTGAGAGCAATCAACAGAGCCAAGGGACTAAAGGTAAGAGCACTCGTGCAAAAACAAACAAACACAGAGTCCACATTTGCAATCTTCTTTACAATAAATGAACTCACCAACACTTCTGCTGTGTTTTACAGCATGTAGTGCAGTGCGTGTTTGTGGCCATCAGGACCATCGGCAACATCGTCATCGTCACCACGTTACTGCAGTTCATGTTCGCTTGTATCGGCGTACAGCTCTTTAAGGTAAAGACAAAAGGAAGAAAAGAAGAGTCTAGACCTGTGTGCAGGCCTCGTGAATGTCATCACTGATAATGTCACAACTGTAGGTTTTTTGTGTGGTTTTCTTTTTCCAATACTGAGTTGTTGATCTTTTTTCCATCAGGGCAAATTCTTCTTCTGTACCGACAGCTCGAAACAAAACCATGCAGAATGCAGGTAAGAGATCCGTCCAGCCTGCACGCAAGCTTATTATTTCTCTCTTGAAACATAACTACTGGATAAAACACGTGAATTTGTGTTTGTCTGCTTGTGTTCACAGGGGTTCCTACATTATGTATAAGGATGGTGATGTTGGGAAGCCTGAAAGAGCCCTGAGGGTGTGGGAGAATAGTGACTTTAACTTCGACGACGTCCTGCAAGGCATGATGGCTCTCTTTGCTGTGTCTACCTTCGAGGGCTGGCCAGGGTGTGTCTACATACAAACACAATACACATGAATATACACATTTGCATATCATATGCACTCTACTGTTTTAAGTGTTTTTCCAAATTCTATGTATCCTATTCTGTTATTCCTTAAGTGTCTGAGAGTTTAGTGCCTCTCTTCTTCTCCTCTTGCTGCCCTGCATAATTCATCTTCCTCCTCTCTTCAGATTGCTGTACCGGGCCATAGACTCTCACGCTGAGGATGTCGGGCCGATCTACAATTACCGCGTTGTCATCTCCATCTTCTTCATCATCTACATCATCATCATCGCCTTCTTCATGATGAACATCTTCGTCGGTTTTGTGATCGTCACATTCCAGGAGCAAGGAGAGCAGGAATATAAGAACTGTGAGCTTGACAAGAACCAGGTAAGGTTGCATGTTTGTGAGTGTTAAAGTGCAGTTTTATGTTTTTCAGCAGCAGGACAGTAGGAGTTTTCTGGTTACAATCAAAGGCGGAGTGACTCTGCTGTTCTGCCATGAAAGTCATTTTGTCATTCAGGAGGCACATGGGAGGGAGAATGAAGGCCAGGAAGGCGGGGGAGAGGTGGGAGATTCTGGCGAGGCTGAACATGAGTTTTTTTGGGGGGAGGGGGGGGGGCTGAACTACTTCAGGAGTGCAGCCAGGAGGGAGCGGCAGCACCTCAGACAGAGGCTGAGACTTGCGCTAACAGAAAGAGCTAGGCCAAGTCCCTGCAGCTGTGTTCTCTGTAATGATGAGGAAATACACAGAGAGAAGGCAGGAGTAGCCTTTTTTAGACTTCCAAAAAGCAATTGTACATCCTAACTTCCATGACAGTCTGAGTAAAGAAAAACAGAGTGCTGAAGAAAGACACCACCACACAAATGTAAAAGGCAAATGTCTTTGGTTTGTGTTTGCTCACATTATGTCTCTGCTTGTCACAGCGTCAGTGTGTGGAGTACGCTTTAAAGGCACGTCCATTGCGCCGCTACATCCCCAAGAATCCCTACCAGTACAAAGTGTGGTATGTGGTCAACTCCACCTACTTTGAGTACCTGATGTTCACCCTCATCCTCCTCAACACTATCTGTCTGGCCATGCAGGTAAGTCATACACACATATACACTCACTGATGGTTAACATGAATAAAATGGGAAAATATTTCAATCAGGGCTTTAAAATAAACTCCTATAAACCAGCCTTTCTCTACCGACATTAATGAGCTGTTTATGTGTCTCTGCAGCATCATGGGCAGACTAAAAATTTCAACGATGCCATGAACATCCTTAACATGCTCTTCACTGGACTCTTCACTGTGGAGATGATTCTAAAACTGATTGCCTTCAAACCCAGGGTAGGTCCACTTCTATAGCTGCAGAATAGAACAGCATGGTGGTAAAGTACAGTACAGTAGGTTACAGCAGAGGATTTGAGCAAACAAATATAGAAATCTTTTTATTAATACTTATGTATTATAATAAATGAATATAGACTACAACATTAAATAGCATTTCATGATTCCTTACTGTTGTTGAACTGAATCTCTGTTTGATTTCCTCCCGGTGATGATTATGACATCAGAGAGTTCAAACTTGTTAAGCAAACAGCTTCATGTGGTTTTTAATCTGACTGCTCCCTTGTTACCCTCCCGCTGTTGCTTTGTAGCTCTGTGTCTATATTGGTCCAATCACAGAATTTCCTGATCCATCATCTATTTAAACAGTTACAGAAGGGAATTATTCTCACTGTTATAGCTGGGTTAGTGGAAAATCCTTTCACAAAATCAATAGCAAAAACATCATTTGATTGTACAATCTGAGGCATATCTAAGTAGATGCACTGTACAGGCTGTAGATAAGAACATGTTTATTAGAAAACATTTTTTTTCCCAGTAACTGATGATATTTATAGATTATTTCAACCAAGCAGAAATGACACATCAAGTCATTTGCTCTTCAGCTCACTGACAGGCTTCTTTAAATATGAAGGGGAGATTAAACCCCCCTGCCAAGGGCAACTCTTTTCTTCTCTCTTATATTAGCTTGCCCTCAGGTATACCGTTTAACAGAGTATTTCTATTCTTACAAAATTAACAACATCTTAGAGAATCATTTAAACCAACCTCCTGGGGTTTATAAAGAAAAAGAGAACTTTTTGTGTTGGAGGAAATAATGTGTATTGTTTTTTATTATGTTATACAATGAGTTACAGCTGGTTAGTGGGTGAGGTAGAATATAGAATACATTCATGCTCAGACTTTATTTTGTTGTCCTTAAAATGTGATGATTTAGTGGAGGTGGATGAGATGGACAACACCGAGTGATCATGTAATTACTTTTGTATGTAATGATGTACGTGTACCATTAAGTCTGTAGAGCATTCTGCGTTCAGTGTTTTTAGGCACACGAAGCCGCAGCTGGAACATCCTCCTAACTGCGCAGGACAACTTTTAAGGCTTGGGAATTGCCTTCATGCCGCACTGCATTATAAATGAAATGTTATGTAATGTTGAAGTAAAATGCCAGATTTCTAAAATTAGTTTTACAGCTCCTATTTATGTTTTATTTGAATGAGTGAGTCAGAGTTTCTCTGACGTTGTGATCGATAACAAGCTGAATACCTTAAGAAACGATACAAATAGTCACTCATTCACTTTTGTCTACATGGAACGATTATGTGCGACATGAAGACATGTTCCCAAGTCACATTGAACATTGCTTGTGTGTGACCTACAACTCCTGGATGTTCTTTAATAATCCTGGTTTGTTTTTATAAACTTTTTTCTTCATACAGCCGCCACATAGAGGACCAGCTCACTAACACTTTTATTCTCAGGTATTACACAAATGGGATCAGCTCCAGGACGGTTTTTCTTTGCATAATTTGAACTGTAAATTTATGAATATGAACTTTGAACTGGTTGTACTGTCTCCTCTGCCTTTGAGGAGCTTCTGTTTCATGTTGACACTTGAACTGTGTTTTTATAATGTGTTGTAAGGTTCTGATCATCTGATCTCTTATTATTTGAAACTAATGTGTGCCTATGGAAGTGTATCAAATCAAATTAATCACAGCACACATATGTATTTATATACTAATGTGTAACTGATATTACATTAATATTCTAACTAGAAAAAAACACTAGATTAAAATGAATATTCAATCCAAAGAAAAGCTTGTACTATTTTGCAAGTAGTAACAGCTGCAGGTGAATTTTGCCGAAAAAAAGAGTTTTTGTTTTTTTATGATGATACATCAGCTGCGTTTGACAGATGATGAAGCTTAAAATAGATCAGGAAGATAGATTTTCTCCCAGCATGTAGTTATGTAGTATGTGCATATTTATCAGTGTGACGCTAAACATTATGTTGGATTCGTTCAACTTTATGGGGCTTGTTTAAAAGTTAAACATTTTTTTTAAAGATAGTGGCCTCACATCTCATTATCCAAAAATGGATTCTTCTATTTCCCCTGATCAGATGTCAAACAACTTTTAGACATACAATGAGAATCAGTTTTTCTCCAATCCTGTTGCAAAAAGTGCCGTTACAGACACAGGAACATAATTATCCCTCCAAGCTCAGAGTGATAACAATTCTGAGTGAGCAACGAAAACAACTTCTCCTTTTCAGTCCATATAATATATTTTTATTTCACCAGCTGAAATTATTCTGTTTTTGCCTGAAGCTATCTGGATGTTTTTCATAAATGCTCACTTTGTACTACTGCTGCTGATGAATTGCCAACAATAAGTTAAGTAAACAAAGTGAGCTTTCAGTATAATCACTGCAACACATTTCGCTGAATTGCCCCAAGATGCTTAAGTAACTGCTATCTAACACGCCATCCTGACAGGAAAGCCAGCTGCACTCGATGAAGCAATGCTGCAGAGGAAACAAATTGATTAGGTTCATTAGAATTAGAATTAAGATTCCTTCATGTAGTGGGTCATTAGCTGATTTTTTTTTGTTTCCTTTGTGTACTGTACGACCTCATACCACCTTAAGAGGGCTGCGAAGTAGCAGCAGATGTTGTTTTCCTTCTAACCTACCTTTCTTACCCTCCTCCTCCTCCTCCTCCTCCTCCTCTTGCTCACCTCATCCTGTGTAGGGGTACTTTAGTGATCCCTGGAATGTGTTTGATTTCCTCATCGTAATTGGCAGCATTATAGACGTCATTCTCAGTGAGATCAACGTAAGTACGAAGCCCACTCTCCTTGTCGCTCCCTCTTTCTCTCTGTCTTGTGCCCTCTTGCTTCTCCTCAATTGTCCATTTCCTGACACTCTCCTGTCCTTTGTGGCTATCTTGTGTTGTGCTGTCTTTCCTCTTTGTATCTCTCTTCCTTCTTTCTTTACTTCTTCTCTCTCCTGCTTCCCTTCTCCCTCCACCCTTGACTCCAAGATGGCCGCTGCTACTCAGGGGAAGCCAACCACAAGGGTTCCTGAGCAAGAGCGATCCTGTTAGTAGGTTTTAAATAAGAAAACTAGAAGGATCTCAGGCAGGTGAAGCTTTGAATGCAAAGGGTTTCTGTCTGGCGTTCTCGTTCTTTATTCTTCACGGTATTCCACTTATTCCACTTTTTGTCAGACTGTGACATGTCCTCAGGTCTGTTTCCTTCACTAACTGAACTAACTCACTGACCAATCATTAAACAACTTACACATTTATTTCTTTTCTTTTTTAAACTGCAGCAACAGCGGCGTTTTTTAAGTTGTGATTTTGTTGCAATTTGTTATTTACTGTTCTTGTTGTTGTATTTTCTTCTCATGTACAAGCATGACCAACCGGCGCTGCTCTACCTCTGCACTCCATCTCTTTCAGACTGCCCCTTCTTTTCTTTTTTTTGCTGTTTAAATTCTTTTTATTCTGTCCCTTCCTCCTACTAAGAACTTCAGTGTTCATGTATATAATCTTATTTTTTTTCTCCTCTCTCTTTTCATTGCCATTCTTTCCATTTTTTAAATGTTCTTATGTTCTGTCCTTTTCTTCTGTTGTTTTTCTGTTCTTCCACCCCTACGCAGCATTATTTTGTTGATGCATGGAACACATTTGATGCCTTGATAGTTGTGGGTAGCATTGTTGACATAGCGATCACTGAGGTTAACGTAAGTAGTCAAACTCCCTCCCTCCCTTCCTGCCTGCCTGCTCTGCCATTCCCCCACACACAAACAGACCGAGCGCTGATACTCATCTCGCATGCTTTCAAATACTTAGAAAACTTCAGCCGCACCACATTCGATCTGAACACACGACTGAAGTCTGGCAGTGAATGCAGCCAGATGTGGCACAATCAAAACAGAGCACATGCAATGGTTTGTGTCAATTCAGACATATGAACCTTTAAGTTAAACAGTTATGCTCGGAAACTCTCATTATCAACTAAATTGTTATTTTGCTATACTTTTATTTTTTTTTACTTATGATGAATGTTTTGGAAGTTGGAGAGCTAACTTGATCTTTCTTCACGATATTATTTATTGTTTAAATGTATTTTTTATAATAATATTAATAATAATATAGGCTGTTTAAATCAACTTGTTTCCCAACCCTTTTTTCTGTTTCTGCAAGTTCTAATTACTTAATAAGGCTGAAAATATAAATTTTCTTTATTTCTTTTAGTATCATTATGTGTAAGGATTCTAATATTTGAAACTGCTTCAGAGAGGTATTCATGACTCGGTCTGCTGAGCATCAAAAAACTATTGCATTTGCCAATAGAACCTATTGCATTGTCTCAGCACTTGGTTTGTTTTCACATGGTTTCATTTGATCTTTTGTCACTGCCAAAGGGGATAGTGTCTTTTCCCTTTGCATGATGGACGCTGTATAGCATGACAGATATAAAGATGGTATATCAAGGCCTGGTACTGTATGTAATGTTTTCAGAAAAGATCTGCATTACTGAACTAGAATGATTTTCTAGAAAAGTAGCAAATTCCTCATTTTCGAACAATGGCATTTTGACCCACGGGTTATTTAACTCGCTCAATTCATAAATCACCGGGAAACTTCGCATTCAAATGAGGAAAATATAACTTGCTGTTGCTTTTTTTTGTCCAACAATAGCAATGTGCAGACATGGGGAACAATTTGATCCATAAATGAATTTAGGCAGGTCCCGTGAAATTTATGTAGATGTATGTATGAATTCATTTATTATCAACATGGAGGGCCCTATGGTCAACAGTGGGGCTGAATAAGAATGACTATCCCAAACACAAGTCAAATGTTGAGTGTCTATTGTATTTACACTTCAGGGATAATTGCTGTTTTATTCATGTTATAGTCAAAGTGCTCTTTGGCAGGAGAATATTCTGAGAAGCATCCAAACTGCTGTGTGAGCCTGGACAGAGCTCAACACCATTTAGCCTTAACAGAGGACATGTTTTACAATGCATGCTGATTGCCAGAGACGACGTTTTCATGATTAGACTAGCCAAAACAGAGATTTCACATAAAAAAACTGACTTTTATATTGTGATGGTGTCTGCCACTCTTTACATCTCTAGTAGCAACAATCCAGTCAAGTGTCCTCAGAAGAATGACAGAAGGTTAAGTGGAAGTATAGGTGGAGGCAGCTCTTCATTAGTCTTTACTTGTATAGATTTTTTTTTACCTGCCTTGCTTGGTTTTCTACAAAGCTAATTTCATGCAGCACGATGGATCCTTTTGAAAAAAACACACCTTCACAAATAGGCTTGCTCGCTTTCTTTAAAGGAGTGGAAGAATGTGGATGTGGAAAAATAATATTTCATTACAAACCTTCTTTAATTGAAAACTTTCAGAGCCCAGAGAGCGGCTTTTTACTGCTCTCAGTCTCTATGCTAAGCTAAGCTAGCCAACTGTTGGGCCCAGTTTAACTGTAGCAAACAGTTAACTATTTTCAAGAAACAAATCAATGTGTTGAATGTGTTTACACTAAATCTTTGTTTATATCCTATTTTCCAAAATACATGAAGAAATAGACATTAAGTCTCAGTTGAGTTAAACATATTTGATAATGTTACATCAATTCTGGATACAAGCAGAAATGCAATATAATACAGCTTCTGAAATCCTCCCTCAGCCTGCCGCTGGTTTGAGGTCATGAAGCAAAGCAAAGATATGCACACGGGTACACCGGTGTGTTCTCTGACGCTGGAATGCAGTGTGTTTCACCTCAGACAGCACTGGTCAGGCATACAAATAAGGTTAGTGTATCCCAGGGGTGTGTGAGCTTGGCAGTTGTTTTCCTGCCTTCAGAAAGGGAATCCATTTGTTCCTGTGAGAGGCCAACACAGCTTTTCATAAACAACGCTGGATAATTTCGAACCTGTGCTTGGATATTTCTAGTTTTAATAAGTTATTCTGAGGTCTACATAGAAGGTCTACATCCTGCTGAGATAGAATTGAGCTGATCTTAAAGCTCAGTATGCCTGTGTATATGAATAAATACAGTACATAGAGACTAAATAAAGGCTGACAGGTAAATCAATTTCAGATATAACATGTCTATTGGGAACTGACAATATTTAACCAGTGATTGATTAGATACCGTAATGCTGAGTTTAGCTGGGCCAGAGATATACATCTTTGTCATCTATACAAGTCACTGATTTTGCATCTAACACTTTGCTTTGGAGTCTGCCTTTGGCTTGATTGTGTTGTTTGATTTGTTTGACTTTCGCTCACCCCTAACCTAAAGGCATGCCCCAAGTCTTTTTTTTTTTCCTTTTTCTCCGGTGTTTTTTAATGATTTGGGTGATGCGATGCCCAAGCTACCTTTTTTTATTTTTCTTCTTTAAGAAACCCTCCGCACTTAAATCCTGTGAGAACTCTGGACTGTTTTTGATCTCCACCTTGTCAAGTTAGACATTTTAGATTGAAGCCTTCTACTGAATTTCATTAGGCACCCATGCACAAGTGGATGTTTTTTAAGGTACTGAGCAATGCAATTACAAACTAGCGGCAGTTTGCCAACAGCTCGCTCTCTTTCATTGCATTCCTAAGTACAGAGTGAAGTGCAGTAGGAGGCCAGTTTTTAAAATGTTATCCCTACGCCTTTAATAAATATTAAATGGCCAAAAAATATTCTGTTTGAGATCACCCACTTTGCTGCTCTGTTGGGTGCTTGTTGTCTTGGATTAGCAGCACTTTGTGCGGTCTTCGATTTAGAATGCTTCCTTCATCCTGGGTCTCTAATTCTCCCCTGCAACCTGCGGGTGCTTCTTAAATGTTATGTGGTTTCTTTTTACGTTTCTGGTTTTGGTTTGAGTAGAAGTAGTGTGAACAGATTGGTAGTGGTTTGCTCTGAGCGGTGTCTTGCAGGCGATGCCAGTATGGACTGCATCTATTTCTCCTTTCCTTATCTCTATTCGGAATGCCTCCTCTCCTCCTTTTCTCCTCTTCAACTCTCTTTCTGACCTTTTTCGTTTCTCTTAACTCTTCTTTTGTGGATGTTTATCTCTCTTTTTCTCTGTCTTTCTTCTCATTGGTTGGTAGTACTGCTTGCTCACCTGAAATGCAAGCAGGGTCACATGGGTCTCTCATGCTTTGCATGTAAAATAATATATATTTTAAAATCATTCTGATATAAACGTGTACTGTGCTCTTCATCTCATTAAAATGAAATGAAGTGTTGCATTATTACACGTTTAGCAACATAAGAATCAAACTTTAAAAAAAAAAGGTGTTAAAGCCTCAGATCTATTATACAATGCTCCAAAGAAACCCATGTAACCAACTGAACTGTCTGAAATGATGTATTTCTGCTTGAAAACATGACTTGAAACAATGAGCTCATACATCAAATGAGCTTCAATCAAAGAAACTCACATCTGCACTGTAGTTCAACTGAAAGCTCTACTGTATATTTATGAAAAATGAACCCCATGCACGGATCCCTCAGGGCCGCAAAAACACTGCAGTCTCTGCAATTTTTCTGTGTCACGTGACAAAAATACTGAGGAGAGATGATTCTGATTCACACCTTTTATTTCATGTAGAAGTTGAAGCAACTTCAGAATTGAAATTTGTCTCAATTGATCCTACGTGCCGTTTTGTTTGTGACGCACAAACACACATAATCCATATTTTAGATATATTTTATTCACTTTTAAGGATTGAAAGCCACTTTTGGGGCATTCTTTCCAACTCATCCTTGTCTTCCTTGTATCCATCACTCTTCCTCCCTCCCTTCCTACATTCCTTCATTTCTACTCCTCTTCCCTCTACGTCTGAAAGTCTCAGCACTTCTTATTAGACACACACATTAACACACAAACACATAAACAAATAATGAAATACTATTCTAAACATACTTTTACTGAAGAACTCCAGACTTCCTAAAATAGGTTTTGTAAGCTGCACAGAGTAAGTATACAAGAATAAATCATTGTCTACTAACTAGATGAAATCACATCATAGTGTGTGCTCATTAAACTTGTGTATACGGCTCTGTTAAAATTCCCTTAAACGCTTCATTCTTTCCATCCTTCCTTTACTTATATCTCAATCTCTTTCTTGCCGCTTCCTTCCTTCAATGCAAATCTTCCTGCTTAAGCTCTACTTTATCCAAAGAAGGACTGGGATTAATGTTGCATTATTTTGTATTAAGGTATTTTACCAGAGTCCAAACCAACTCCTGTGTGAACAACTCCTGAGTCATAGATTGGACTCTCAGTTGATCTGTCACTCACAGCAGAGTCTAATGTTGCAATGCCAGTGACCACAAGTGGCTGTCTCCCTACAGTATGTCTTATTTGTGTCAGTGTTATTTAATTAATGATTGGCTTCAATTTCCAAAAGCATCTTGAATTATTTTTATCAGTGACACTGAATGAGTTGACTTTATTTATTGTGGTTTTCTGATGCCTCTGATCAGAAAATAGTTGGAAGGATTATTTTAAAAGTGATTTTGTTGCTCACAGATGCATACATTTGATGTATGTTTTCTCCAACATAATTTCAACTTATCAAATATGCCAGCTTTGCATGCAGCTGTTAGTATTTTTATATATTATGACTATGTCGATCATACTCTATGATCACTTTGCGAGGCGCATGCGAGGCTCGAAGACAGTAGGCATTTATAAAAATGCAACATTCACTTATATTCAAGTCATAATACAATAAACCAGATAGCAATAGTAAACAAGAATCATTCTGTTGAAGCGGTCCAGTAAGCAATGATAGATAAGCTTCATCGAGTTAGATTTTCAACATACATTTTGTGGACAAATGTTCAACATGTATGACTTTTTGGCCATGCAGCAATCATTTACATGTGGTCAACAATACAAAATTATCACTTTAAGTATGGTTTAGGCACTAAAACTACTTTAACTTCACTTTGTTTTTATCACAAAACCAGAACATGTATAACTTCCCATGGATCATATCTATCAAAGAATGGCTTGAATGTTGCATACTCAAATGAGACATGGCTCTAAATGCCAAGATGCTTTTAATAAATGAAGTCTGAATTAAATGTAAAGCTTCAACCACTGTTACTGTATTGTAGCTTCAGCTGGCAGAAAGCAGAACAGATAGCTACAGAAGCGCCCCTAGTTGCACATATAAACCCATGGCCTCACATGACACACACAGGGTTGCACAAAGACACGTCCACAGTCAGTTCCTTTCCCCTTTGTGGCTGCCCCAGACCATCATTCATTATTTTGGCCCCCAAGGCGCTGCACGGCAATTTCCCAATATCTTACAGTTACATGTCTCAATCTTCTAGTAGTGTGATAAGAGGTGATTCAGCCCAATGTGGCCCTCACAGAGGATTGGGCCAGTCTCAATATGCAGTCCGGAATATTGTACAGAATTCTCCCTCCTGGCGCAGCTGAAATTATTTTCTCACCTTTTCCGCCATGTGAGGGTTGATCTAAGGCTGAACTCTCACTGTCCTGGTGGTGTGTGAGTACGTTTTGCTCTGAACTGGTGTGAAACTCTCACTACTCTCACATTAGAACACACACACACCTTAAATTCACAATGACACACACACACGCGCGCGCGCACATATCAAGGCGCTGCTCTGGTGCTGATCTTTGTTGCCTTTCCTTAAAGCCAGCTGACTCCTCCTCGTCCTCGTCCTCCTCTTCTTCTTCGTCCTCCTCCTCCTCCTCCTCTTCCTCCTCTCACCCCCCTGCGGTAAGGCCAATGGTACGCGCCGACGGTAACCTCGCCCGCCTCCTTACCTCCTCCAACATCCCTCCATCCCTCCATCCTCCCATCCCTCCTTCTGCTACGCCAGCCATGGTATGATCTGAAACTTCTGGCTTTTTGTTGTCCTGACATATCTCCTCCTCTGTTGCTCGGGCTGTTGTATCTTCAGCATGCAAAGAGCTCTACTCCTACTTTTACATGTTTATACATGTGTGTGTTTGCGTGTATGGTGAAGGACTCTGTATAGTGCAGGCCTAGTGTAACTGGAGTCTTGTGACATTCCTTGAGTGGCTATTGCTGTTATCCCCCATGGCTCCCCCATGGCCTGCAGCTCCCCCTTTGCTCATGGGTTTGGTTTCTTTGGTGCTTCGTCATCAGTGCAAGCCATCATGGTCACGCTATCACGCTGTCTCTCTTTCTTTCACTGCTCTCCACTGGCCTGCCATCTCTCTATCTACCTCTCTTTCTATCTGTCTGTCTATATTATCTACCTGTGAATCAGTCTTTGTTTTTATGTCCCTGAATAATTCAAACTATTCTTCATATTCAGACTCTCACCCACTCTCTATCTGTTACACTTACTGTCACTGTACCAGTCTCGCTCACTACCCCACTCTCTCTCAATGGTGAAGTGGTCCCCACTGTGGTCCACATGGGGTATTACATGCCGTACAGATTATTGAATCCTTAGAAGGATTTGTCATTTTCAGCATATCTGTCTGTGGAGTTTGGGACAACTTATGTCTTGGGTTACTTCTCAACAACACAGTGTCCACAACAAAGTCTGAAGCATACTAAATAATGTTTTTTTGGGAACAAGATCAGCCAATTCAACCAGTATGTTGAAAATTAACAAACGATATCCGTTACCCCAAACTGCATAGAGATGTGAGGAGAATGGCAAGTTCTTTTCATGGCCACACTGTTATATCTGTGGGATTAGCATAAAGAATTGATGGCCTCTTGGAAAAACACAAACGGCATGAAACAACTTTGGAAGTTAGGTTCACAGGACTTTTTAGGATCACATTTCATTTTCACAGTGAGGGTGGATTTAGTTTGAACTATTATGGTAGAAATTCTGCATTTTTAGTTGTTCAAGTCTATTTCAAGGATACTAACTGATTATTGCAGAAACATGTAGTTAGAGTTTGATAGTTTTTAGTGTATTTATTTGTCATTTTGCATCATCGTTGCTGTTAGGGTTGCTAACTTGTGTCTTAGGTCTTATCTGCTTTATCGTCTGCTTGTGATACACTTTGAATGATCTACTGGGTCCTTAGCTGCTGTACTCAGTGCATCAATCTTCACATAAATCATGATGTTTGCCATGGTTTTTCTGTTTTTTGTCCCTGAGAATGAGCAGCAGCGGCATAAATAAATAAATGTGTAATAGAGTAGCACTCAGCGAGATGGCTGAATATTTCATCATTGAGTTATTTCCTGTGGACAAGTACTGGGACAATAGACAGTTAGAAAGCTGCAGTGCCTCTCGAGCTTGTACTTCAACGCTTTACGCAGGTACACTTTGATAAGCGGCACATTTTCCAAAGTAGTCCAACTGCTCTGAGAGTCAAAGTATAACATTGTCATTGCAAAAGGTTCTGCAAATAAAATGGTTAATAGGCTGAAATCAGGTTCCAGATTCTAGTAAACAAAGGGTGTCAAGCAGTGGCTGATTTGGGAAGTAATACCTTTACCCCCCCCCCCACCTTCCCCCCAGATGGTCATCACCACATTTTGTCTCACGAAGGCCACTTTCCCCTTGACAGACAAACAATTAGCCTGCCTGCATGTTTCTGCCTGGAGGCTAGGATTTACGTCAGAATCTGTTGTGAATTGTTATCAGTGATTTATGAATAAGCTTACCTCTATCGATGGAAATCTCTCTGGCCTGGTCTCGGCGATTAGAATTTAAGTCCATACTGGTGCAGGATATCCAAAATCTTTCAGCTTAGTTGGATGATTTGCTTCAGAGGGATTCCAAATTATTTAATTTTTTTGATTTTGTCAAACGTCAATGCAAGCCTTAAATTAGCTCTAGTATGTAGTAACACCCAGCCGGTAGTTTTTCCCCTTGGTTATATAGTAGCATTGAAGTGGTTGGACTAATAGTCAGACTGAAGGTTATGTTTTTTGTGTTGACTGTTCAGTAAGGTGCCTTGAAAGACAGTAAAGTGGAGTGTATCTTCAACTTGTCGATTGCACATTTGGGTTTGTGAGTTATTCAAAGAGTGGTAGAAGCAGGTGTGTTTGGATAGCGGATTGAGGCTTTGTGAGTCTCTTGTTGCCGAGTGATTTTTCCATGAAGCCAGATAAATTAAGCATGATTGCCCGATTCTCTCCCAGATCTCTTTTGTCAGTTGATTTTGATGGGATTTTGTAGGACGCAGATCTCCATTTATTAACTCAGTGTGTATGTGTGTGTGCGTGTGTGTGTGTGCTTTATACATATTAACATCCACAAATCTGTGGTTGGGAATATGGATGTGAATGTTACATGTCTACATTTCCACGTTTGTTTGTGTGTCATCATTTACCTGCGTGTGTGTGTGTGTGTGGGTGTGTGTATGTTTGTGTGTGTGTGTTTCCCACCTTTACCCATGTGCACGTGTCCTCATGCGTCCTGTGTTTTTTCTATGAAAAAAAAACACCAAACCCCACCAAAAGGGACTGCAGAACTCTGAAGAGAACGCCAGGATCTCCATCACCTTCTTCCGGCTGTTCCGCGTGATGAGGCTGGTGAAGCTGCTGTCTCGCGGGGAAGGGATTCGGACCCTGCTGTGGACCTTCATCAAATCCTTCCAAGTGAGGGGAGAACCGGACAGAACATGCTAGAGGACTAGGGTTGGGTTTACACAGGATGGAATGTGAAAGTTTTAACACTTGTGTGACTCAAATTGAAGCCTTGTTTGACAGCCTAATTGCTTTTTAAAGCTTCTTAAATTTTAAATCACACCAAATAGAATATAGTTCAGAGTTTTTGATCCAAACTGAGTATATAGTTGTAATACCTAACTGATTAAATTCAGTCAACCGAGTGATAGTCTGCTAAATGCTTCCACAATAGACTGATCTGGTGTTATTGAAAATGAGCAGAACACCTTGTAGCTTCACATCTGAGTCACATGGGGCTAAAAAGGTCTCTGTTCTTGTGTAAACTCAGCCTGGTGGAGTCTCAAGCCACCTTTCCTTTCCTGGCCCCTTCCCTTCTTGTCTCCGCTTCCTATTTTTGCATAAGTAAAAGGGTGGGGTGGTGGGCTGTTAACACAGAGAAGGAGGAAAGAAAGAGGGATGGTGTCTAGTTACCGATAGTAGGTTTGGGAGTCTTACTGCAGAAGTAGGCAGGGAGGGTTTTAGGGACATGAAGATGAGAAACAGACAAGAACAAAATAACTTTGACCAGCAATCTCTTTATCCTCTATCTTACTCATCTCTCCTCCTCCCCCTCCTCTTTTTTTCTACTCACTTTTCCTACAAACACCCTACTACTAACCTCTGAGGGCTAACTATGGCCTGTAGGCAGGTTAAGAAGTAGAAAAGATTAACTAAGCACTTCACCAAAAATGAAATCATTTGATAGAGAGGTAGGGGTAAATGGAAATATTCTGTTCTCTCTCTTGTGCTAGTTGAGACTGGTCATTTTGTGTAAATATAGAGTCCCTGAAATTTGTAATATTGGTGATGTAACAACACCAAACTCATGGAGAATAAATCATTAGTGGTCACAAATATATAACTGTACTTTATGAAAAAAACATTTCAAGCTGACTAAACACTTGATGCTGTTTCAATCACCATTTGATCACATAAAGACATATTCAAACCTTTACTCTTTAATGTCTTTATCATGATTTGGCCCTGCTACCACAGGCACAGGGGTAATGTTAGCCAGGAGTTCATTAAAACAGTTTTCTAGGTGTGTTTATATGCAAGACATAAGTGTACTGCCCCCTTTCGCCATGCACAACTGGTGGTGACTCGTCTCCTGGCTCAAATTAGAGAGCAGTTTGTATTTTACAGAGGTTTTACACTCCACTAAGTCAGATGATTTGCCCTTGACTTTTTTTGGTGTTGTGCCACACAGGGCTGAAGATCAGTTCACTTTCAATTCAATATGTACCAATCATTCTTCTGTACATCACTTCCTAATTTAAAAATGTAAACATGTTAATTTGCCTTTTTTTTGTTTTTGTTTTTTACAATAGTTTCCTAAAGTATTGACTCATTTTAGGTGTGAGATTGGATGAAAATGAATTGACTCCAGCCCTGCTGCAGTATCATATTGTCAAAAACTTGTTGCTGATGTGTGTCTCTCCTCTTTAGGCTCTGCCCTACGTAGCTCTGCTTATAGTGATGCTTTTCTTCATATACGCTGTCATCGGCATGCAGGTAAGCTGTTGTCTGTCACCTTGTTTCCCTCCCTGTTGTGTTTTTTTCTCTCTCACCTTCTCCTCTAGCTGGCCCCCGTCCTGTGTCTGTCTTCTTGGAGTCTTGTCATCCAGAGTTGCTGTTCGGTCACGTCGTCCTTCCCTCCTTCATGTTTCTTTCTCCTCTAGTTGTTGCCAGTCTCTGTCCTTACTCTCCCTCTGTCTGTACTTCGTACTGTCTCCCTGTTGATGAGAGGGACAACCCATTTGCTCTGATTTTTCTGGGGACGGACAGACTTTAATTTTTGTCACAGAACGACATCACTTCCTCCTGTCAGTGCTGACATTATACCCTGTGTGCTGTGACTACTTCCTTCCCTATATACAGATGTTTGGTAAAATAGCACTACGGGACCACACACAGATCAACAGGAACAACAATTTCCAGACGTTCCCTCAGGCAGTGCTGCTGCTCTTCAGGTGAGGAAATTGACTTCACACCCTATCTTAATTCTTCCCAAATTGCCATTCTGCTCTCCTTCCCTGTCCTGAATTACAATGTCACATCAACATCAATAATTTTACTGTACTTTTATTGTATCTCACATCTTCTCTTTTGCATGTACTCTGAAAAACATTTCATATAATACATTACGAGTTTGAATGACATTTAATAACAGCAGTGGGTTAAATAAATGCCATAATATCTGCAAATGTCAAGCTGCGTAATTAAGCCCACTTTGCCACTTCCCTCTGCAAAAGATCGAAAGTGAGAAAATGTTTTGTCAGGTTGATCTTAAAGACCAAGTTGCAGCCACTTTGCCAAGAGTTAAAATTCACATGGTATGTAGCAGTGATCCTGATGATATCACCAAAGGTCTGACAATGAATCAGGTTTTTGCAGGTGACAAAAAACAGAAACTCATTGGATCAGAGTTTCTAAACATGTTATGGTGCGCCTACTGTGCAATAAAAAACATCTTTTTATTTTATCATATTCCATGTGTTGACCCCTTAAAGAAATCACTGAACTATTGGCTTCCAGTCACAGAGACATCAGCGTTGAATCCTTCAAACTGCTGTGTGTTTGCACAGCAAAGCTCAAAAATGAAACCTGGTAAAACAGAAACTGCAGAGAAAGTTTAATGTTACTCATATATTCACAATAGATGACAGTTAAACATACACTTATTTACTGTTGCCCTGTAAATTGTGATTGAATAAATATACAATTATGCTGTTTGTTAGTTTAACTTTTGTTGTTGTTCACACTCTTAACACTTGTGTGTGTCATGTGTGTGTTTGTGCGTCTGTGTTTATGTGCTTGTGTCTGCCTCTGTCTCTCTTTGTTTCTCTGTGCTCGTCTTTCACTACATCTGTGTATTTCTGTATGCATACATGAATGCACACCCTTCACTTGTGACTCCATGCTGTTGCATTGATGAAAACCTGCACACATATATGCATATATGTGTTTGTCTCTATCGTTTCTTTGATGTATCTGTATATGCATATGTTTTTGCATGTATATCTGTGCAAATGCGTGTGGCTGTGTGCATGCATGTCTATCTATCAGATGTGCGACAGGTGAGGCATGGCAGGAGATCATGCTGGCATGCTCGCCAAATCGACCCTGTGAGAAAGGATCCACCAACGAAAGCAACTCGGCCAATGAGGACTGTGGCAGCCAGTTTGCCATCATTTACTTTGTCAGCTTCTACATGCTGTGTGCCTTTCTGGTGAGTACTCTGCGTGATGGAAAGGGGAAAGATTTCATTGTTGATGTTTCTTAGATTTAAAGATTAAAAGACAGTATTTTGAAACATTATGTCCAACTACCTTTTATTGCAGTCAGGTTAATATAGAGCAAAAATCAGCAAATTGTTAGTTTAGTGTTAAAATGAATGTAAATATTAGTTGTGGCTTTAAGTTAATTAGCAGATAAGTTTTTCTTTTTTTGGATATAGTGATGTCCCAAAATCTTTTCCTATTTAATCAACTCTGACATCTTACTCACAGCGAGCACATATAAGCTAATTTCTCAAAATGTTGAACTATAACTTTTGCAAACAACTTGAAAACTGAGTATTAAATCGGATAAATGTTTGGGTCATTCTTCACAGATCATCAACCTGTTTGTGGCTGTCATCATGGACAACTTTGACTACCTGACACGTGATTGGTCGATTCTGGGGCCGCATCATCTTGATGAATTCAAGAGGATCTGGGCTGAATATGACCCTGAAGCTAAGTACGTTTACAGAGAACAAAACACAAACAAAATACATCCTCCAAATAATTTATTGTTGGTTTTATTGAGAGTTACTTTAATCTCATCCTGTGCTGTTTCCAGAGGGAGGATAAAGCACCTTGATGTGGTGACTCTGCTGAGGAGAATCCAGCCACCCCTCGGCTTTGGAAAGCTCTGTCCACACAGGGTTGCCTGCAAGGTGAGCATACACATACACCTGGTTCACACATATTCTCAATAAGGCTGCAGAGCAATAGAAAATACACCATTTTAAATTAGGCTCGACCTTTTAGACAAAGTGAATTAATTTGCAGTGTTTGTATTAACTATGCAGAAAAACTCACCTTCTTCTTCGTGATACTGATGTGTGTCAATAACACCTTCCACAATGACTCAAATGGCACACTGACAACATTTCTATCTGTAGAGAAAATATTTAAGATATTTAGACATTGACATCTCTCTAGAGGAGAAAAAAGTAGGAACCAGAGTGTCAAACTGCCTTCTGCCTCATTTTCAACAAACAGTCAGCTGCCAGCATCTATTGGCAGATGATAGTTTGTTGTCCAAGAATATTTACCTCAGCATGATTTGATTTTAGAGTTCTTACAATCAAACAAAATCTCTGTCTCACGCAGCGCCTGGTGTCGATGAACATGCCTCTGAACAGCGATGGAACAGTGATGTTCAATGCCACACTGTTTGCTCTGGTCAGAACCGCGCTGAGGATTAAGACAGACGGTAAGTGACACACACATGTACAAACTCTCTGATGCAGTTTCACATACATTTGCTCTGACTCCCTATTTATTGCTCTCTCCTAGCCACACAATTTAACAACACTCACCTCTGTCTCCAGCAATAAAGTCCCTTTCAATATAGTCCAACTTCAATATAGTCCTGTTGATATCAATATTACCATATTCGTGCTGATGTTTCCAAACTTCATGGCTTTTTGGTCATGGAATGTGAAACTAAAAATACTACTTAACCAACAGCTTGCCTCTGTTCATGTGTGTGCAGGTAACCTGGAGCAGGCCAATGAGGAACTGAGGGCAATAGTGAAGAAGATCTGGAAGAGAACCAGCATGAAGCTCTTGGATCAAGTAGTGCCCCCTGCTGGTGGTATGTATACTCTGCAACACAATTTCCTACTATAGAATGTAGCTTATCGATATCTAGAAAAAACTTACACACTTTCAAGAATCAATACACTGTAGTATGTACTGTCAACATTTCATTTATGCGGAAACACCTCAATATCATTGCTTGCAGTTGCTATTATGAAAGAACAGGCTTTTTGTTTTTACGTTAGCGCATAGTAAATGTAGAGTTTGAAATTTCTTGCAGATGATGAGGTGACAGTCGGAAAGTTCTACGCTACCTTCCTCATCCAGGAATATTTCCGCAAGTTTAAGAAGAGGAAAGAACAAGGACTGGTGGCCAAGGTGGCCCCAAAAACTGCCCTCTCTCTGCAGGTAAACAAACACACAGAAGTTATTAACCCTTGAGTATATATCTCTACATATTTGTTAGATCGTTCAAACATTTAGGATACAGTAGTGTATATAAAGAACTGTGAATTCAAGAGATCCATAATGATTAAAGAAATGTGAATGGGAGTATAGTTTATGTATAATGTGTATGTTCAGATACCTTGTTTCAAGGTTTTTACTCTATTTATAAACATGTTGGTCAGTGTGTTATTCGATGATAGGTGCATCAATACAGGGTGTTTGCTCTGTGTATAGGCGGGCCTGCGGACATTGCATGACATAGGTCCAGAGATCCGGAGGGCCATCTCTGGAGACCTGACCGTGGAGGAGGAGATGGACAAAGGCCTGAAGGAGCCTGTGTCGGCTGCTTCTGAGGACGATATCTTCAGGGTAAAGGTCGGATACACACTCTCTCACTCACTCTCCAGAGAGAGAAAGAGAGCGAGAGAGAGCGAGAGATGATCAGCGCCCAGCTTGAAGCCACATTATTGCTCCATGCCGATACACAGACATGCTTGCATGTGCTCTGAGTCTCAAAAACACATTAAAAAAGCCTGATCATACAGCTTTGCTGCCAATCACCACACACAGCAAACACACTTTTGAAAGTCGGTTGAACAACATTGTGTTTGCAAATTGAAAAATATGAACAAAACATAAACTATCAAATCCAACACACAACATTTCCAGTAAAGCACTGTAACTGCAAGACTCTGACAATCAAATACACAAAAACACACACACAGCCTTTGCTCAAGGGTAAGTGATGCTAGTTACCAACCCCATAAGTCTATCATTGCACACTGGTGTTCTTCTTTACTGCTGTCTATCTTTACTTTTAATTACCTCGTAATATAGATGAGACAAAATACGATTCATGATCTTACAAGGGCAACAACATTTCTCTAAATCTAATTCAATATAATACCATTATAATAAAAACAGTACTGATCATTAAGGTTATTAAAGTTGTCATGTACATGTTAGTTATGCTCAATATGACCCTTTTCATTCAGTGTCATAACCATGCTGCTCTCATGTCAAAGATCTTCATCTTTTTAAACTAACTTTCTAACTTAGGTAACATTGCAATACAGCCTCTCTGCTTTGCATTTCCATCTTGGCTGTGTAAGGGTTTGTTGCTGAAAGCAGTGAGTGTGATGGTAGTTGTTATAACTGTTTAATGTTAGTTATTAAGATATTTTGATATAATTTGAACTTGCTGTCAGTTTACACTTTTCATCTTATTCATTGCCTTGTATGATCTTTCCTTCACCCTTCTCTTCTCCTTTCTCTGACTCTTCAATGTTCTGGATTCCTCTTCCTCCTGTTCTCTATCTCTCTCACCCATCTCATTCAACCCTTCTCCTCTCAACCCACAGCGTACAGGTGGTTTGTTCAGCAACCATGTCAACTACTACAACCAGAGCGATGGCCGTGCTTCATTCCCTCAGTCCTTCACTACCCAGCGTCCCTTGCACATCAGCCAGAAGGGCTCCCCTTGCGAAGGCGAGAGCCCGTCCCATGAGAAGCTCATGGACTCGACCACTTTCACCCCCTCCTCCTACTCCTCATCCGGCTCCAATGCCAACATAAACAATGCAAACAATACCGGCATGGCCGGAGTTGTGGCGCAGGGAATCAGTCGATTCCCGAGCCCGTCCATTAGCACTGTGGACGGACACACAGGACAACCGCTCACCCCCATCCTGCTGCCAAGATCTGCGTGGTGCTTTCCTCCAAAGAGGTGAGTTCAAGCCAGACTGCAGGTTACATCTGCATCTTATCAAGTGTCTATCGCTTTCATTTCCAAGGGCACAGATTCTAAGTTAGCCAGCTAACATAATGAACAAGATGACTATTAAGTTCAGGTATAAACAGTACTTCCATTTCCTTCACTTTCCTTCTCCTTCCTCCTCTCTTTTTCTGTCTTTTGTATCTGATGGCAAGCAGGACGTGTTTTTATGACACCCTCATGCGGTATGTTGCCAGGGTACAGAAAGAAAACGTGTGTGTGTGTGCGTGTGTGTGTTGTATTAGTTAAAGATTACAAAAAGATTTTTTTATGCTATATAAAATGGCAGGGTGCTATAGTGACACTTGTTGCTATGCACATAATGCTTTAGTTGCTATAGCAAAAGCCTTGGTGCTGGCTCTGTGCTGCAAATATAAAATCTGCTTCCAAAGCCATTGATGGACAGTTTGGTGCAACACGGCCAAACCTCTCTGATCAAAGGCTCTAATTGCTGCTGTTTTTATTGTATTTTATGGCAGTTTTGGGTTAGACACGTCTGCTCTTGGTCCATGGCCTCTGTTATAACAGTAAAGTGTGGAAACATCTGATAGCTTTATTTCAGTTTCTGGGTGTTAGACTTCTATTCTTTACCAAATGAGTTCATCATGGAAAGTTAGCCTGCTTGCACTACCTCTTCTTGATGTAGCAAAGGGATCATATCAACCCAGAGTTGAGACGGGCAGCTTGATCACACTTAATTTCATCAATCTTAGAACATTCTGTTCTAACTCAGGATTTGCTGTTGACTTAAGGGACATCTTGACATTTACTATTATTACTTTTTATCTTCACCAGTTGTTCTTAAGAAAAATGATTGTTTGTTGTATTAATAAGCCTTCATCATTGATAATAAAGGATACTGCTAAGTAACTACAGGCTGCACAGTTTGTTATGGTTGTCATTTGAAACACCGCTGTTGACAGGTAGTTTTTAGGCAGATGAAATATTTTCTTTTTAAAGCAGACAATTTGGTGAAGAAGAAGAGACGATTCCTCCCCAAATGTCAGGATGTCTCCTTAAAGAGCCCATATTATGCCCTTTTTGGGTTTCGTATATTTAATCTATGTACCTACTAAAGTATGTTAACAATAGCTAATGTACGAAAAAAGTGTCTGCTTTCATGTACTGCCGCTCCATGCACCGGCTCGCTTCTGACTCTCTCTCTAAGGCTCTGAAGTGCCCACGTTCAGAGTCCCCACGTGTGCCAAGTCTGGTCTGATTGGTCGGTCGCTCAGCCACTCTGGCTCCGAGGGCTGGGGAGCAAAAACATTAGCACCTTAGCACTACTGTGCTAACGCAGGCTACGGCATATTGTGGGCGTGCTACAGAAGTTAACAGGCATACAACATGAGCTACTGGGCTTACCACAACGAGCCAATGGGCTTAGATCAGTGATATCACACTGACAATGACGTCACACTGACATTTTTTTTTCGAGGGGGTCTAAAACCGAGCGTTACATGCAGCTAATGCTGCAGCTAACAGGAGGACGTAGGAGAAGCTGCGTTTCCGCGGACTTTGAATTTTTGCAAATAGATGTGCATATAAAACCAGAAAAAGCATAATATGGGCCCTTTAAAGCTTAAGTCTGGAGTATGAAACAGATGTTGAGCGATAGGGTGACCAGACATCTTTGGAATTCGAAGATATTACAACTTAATATGAATTATATACAGACTTAGAACAAGTCTGTCTCTTAAGATAAAAATCACATCTTACATTTAAGCTTTTAAGAAAAAAATATAATGGGACAGGGTTTAACACTTTTAATCATATATTATTATATATATTAAGAAAGTGTAATCTGGGTTAATGCGGATTTTGCATCGATTCTTTAGAGATTAGTAGAAAGACAGTGCCTGATCCCTGGACTTTCTGGTCTTTGTTTTTGAATCATGAGAACGGAATAAAAAGTACTCGTTTCATTTCTCAATGGGCCCTTTGGTATAAGTTGACAACATCAGCTGTAATGAGCAATTCATCTGTCTCTTCTAGTCTTTGTTTTTAAAGATGTCTGCACCTCAGTTGTCCTATCATTTGTCATAATCCAGATGTTGCCTTTGATGCTTTTTAACATTTTGCAACAAATTAGTTACCTCCTGCTTCTCCTTCCTTTCCTCTAGTTTTTTTTTTTCTCTTTCTTTTTCCCACATGCAATAGTTAAGCCTCAGCAGGCTCTCCTCCTTAGCTCCTCCTTTGGTTTTTTACATGTAGCTGATCAGCTGCTTCTTTTCTGTGTGGTTGTGTGTTTATGTTTACACCTGTCTGCCTATTTGTCTTCCTGTTTTTTCATCTGTGTCTATGTTCATTTTGTCTGTCTGTGTGTTTGTCTGGTTTGTGTGCTTGTTCGTTCATTTGTAGCTCTGACTCAAGTGACAGCCATCTACCAATCATCCAAAGAGGTGAAGGTTCAACGGAGGAGACGTATGATGAGACCTACGGCGACAACAGGGAGTACCATGGGGATGACCACTCACTCTCCTCTGACATGTACTGCTGAAACACACATACACCATAAACAATCAAGTTTTCCTCACTTAGCTGTTTCGGGTCCTTTCATTAACTCCTCTTTATGTGCCTGTGTGTACTTATTAGGCTTGTGTATCATGATGAACAATGTAAGCAGTTGACTCCCATGGAGGGAGGAGAGGAGGTAGAAGACAGAAGAGGAGGAGGAGGAGGAGGGTGGCAGTCTCCTAGGAGAGTCTTCCTCTGCCCCACTTCTCTCGGTGAGTAAACACACGTGCCCAGAAAAAAAAACCCTTTCCAAAAACACGGCAAAAGAATATGAATCCTACTTTTTCTATTGTTGACTCATTTCTACGTGCAAAGAGCGTGCTTATTTCGTTGTGTGTATTTCAGGACGGAGATCATCCTTCCATCTGGAGTGTCTCAGGAGACAGTCAAGGTCAGACGTCTCCCAGAAGACGGCTGTGCCTCTACACCTAGTACATCATCAGGTACAAGTCTCCTACAAAATAAACCCAAATATATTCCCACACTTGCACAGAAAGAAGCTTTATATTTCATTTTTT